>NC_135211.1:53554627-53882127 GCF_052324685.1 Brachyhypopomus gauderio
ACGTTGGCCTGCATGTTGGTCTTGTCTTGATGTTGTGTGCCCACGATGTGGAGTTGTGTTTCTTTTAACGCACTTTCGGGTAGGCTGTGATCCTCTTTGACCACCCCACAAACGTCATAAGCCAGAGAATAAAACAGATTAATTTTAACATCCCTAAAGTGGTCACGAGGTATTTGACCAAATGCTTTGGTATACCGTCTCTTCCTTGGCGCTAAAAACAAATTGGTTTCACCACTAGAACTAAATCTTGGCGTAACTGTTGAATCTCTAAAAAGAGCCTGATCCACACACAGCAGACATTTTAAAATGTTGTAGCCACATAAACTGTAGTGTCGGTTTAAATACTATATACAACATCTACATATTTAAATGTCTCGTGTCTGATTGACTAAACTGTGTGACATAGACGTCAAGGCGTCATGCACCAACAGGTGTGGTGTGGCAGGGGATGTGAACTGTGGGGGGCGTACCCCCAGACCTCCCCTTGTGGGGGATAGCCTGTCAATCAAACATGTCACTCAAAGATGTCATAAATCAAGGGGGGTGGTTGGGTGGAGATGGGTAGGATATGCCCAGACTTGCCCCTGTTGTGGGGGTGACCTGTCAATCAAACATGTCACTCAAGGGTCATAAATCAAGGGGGGTGGTTGGGTGGAGATGGGTAGGATATGCCCAGACTTGCCCCTGTTGTGGGGGTGACCTGTCAATCAAACATGTCACTCAAGGGTCATAAATCACTCAAAAAGTCGAAAATGGGTCTGGCTTGTGTACGACAGAGTTTGTCAGAACGTGTGATGAAACATCGTGTGTACTACGAATTGACACATTTGTTGTATAATTGTATTGGCGATAGTGTGGATGATTTTACACTTTTTAATAACATGAACGCTGATGATGTTAAACGTTTACAAAATTTCAAGAATCAAATGAATGTTGTCAAAACAACAACGTCGCATGATTGGCATCATTTAACGAAACACCCCATGTGTCTATTAGTAAACTGTTGGTTCTCATGCCTAAGAGCAACAATGCTGTAAAAATCGATCATGTGCTTTGTCTGTGTGTGTATATAATAGACATTTGTGTAGTAAAACTTTCAACAAAGAAACAGATTAACGTTTGCAAAGTGGTTGATACACTTGTTGAATACCTAGTTGAGAAAAATGTTGATGTGTGTGTGTGTGTGTGTGTGTGTGTGTGTGTGTGTGTGTGTGTGTGTGTGTGTGTGTGTGTACAGTGAAGTGCAAAATAGTTACACCATAGAACCATGGCAGCAAAAAGCTGGTTGATTCTGGACAAGAAAAATACCCCACAGTTATAAAATAATTATAAATTCTATCACTCCCACATTTCATTAAGCCACACGAGTCTTGTATATTGTTTAACTAATACATATTGTGTTTTCCATAATGGAAGCAAAAAGTGTTACAACCATACCCGGTCTCCCCTAATTGTACAGATTTTATAGAGAAACAGGAGGTTTAGACAGAGGTCTTCAGCCGGGCAAGTGAAGTGCAAAGTAGCCTATATATAAACTTCATTAAACTGCACAAGTCATATGGAAAATGTAGTACAAAACATTACGTTACTTCAAAAACCTGTTAAACAGTATGGATATGAGTTTAGACCTAAAGTGTAATAGATAACCGCAGTTCAAAGGCAACTGCGAGGTAAGGACAGGTAAAATATCCAAAATATCTTGAAAAAAGTTCTGCAGATATTTAATATTATATGTACATAACTATATTCTTCCAAAACAATGTACCGGACGTGCAAGTGTTCAAAGAACAAGTTCTCACAGGTTGTCATCAACTAGCGTGACGTTTTCCCCCCGTACAAGCACAACACGTTTAACCCCTCGGACATTGCGCATATTTGGGGTTCAGTACTACACTTCAGACTGTATACTTCTTTTTCAGTTCAGTTTTCAGTTCAGTTGTTATCTGGAATATTTACACATTTATTGCACAGTAGGAATGAATTTGTGCAGTGTAATATATAATGATTGGAAGATCATCTGAAGCTTTTCATCACTTTGACAAAGAACATAGTTTTAAAAGCATACCCCGGCATTTGGAGGAATTCAAGCTCGGTTCATGGGGCATATATGGAATATAAACTCATAAAGTCCAGCTCATTTTATTTATTATTTACTATACTGTTTGTATATACTGTAGAAAAATGTAAATATTGACTTCTTAAGTCGCTTCATTTTAGTGAAGATTGCAGAGGGATATTCTCAGGTGTAAAATGCAAATGTGGGCCATGTTTTGGCATTCCTTATGTAGAGAATTAAACAGCATCACACAGCATTCATTTAGTTCAAAATTCAGGATACATCCATCCACCCATTCTCATCCTCTTATCTGGGGCCCTGGTCGCGGGGGCAGTAGCCTGAGCAAAGAGGCCCAGGTTTCCCTTTCCCCAGCCACCTCTTCTAGCTCTTCTCTCAGATGTCGAGGTGTTCCCAGGACATCTGAGAGATATAATCTCTCCCACGTGACCTGGGTCTCCTCCCTGTTGGACGTGCCCGGAGCGCATTATTTTAACTCTCCTGTTATGACCGGGAACTTGATTATTAGAGGTGCTTATGGCGAGACACGGCAGGCAAATACATAGTTTTATCATGCGCCGGTCAATTTTGAGGTTTTAGACTATTTTGATTCCGTAACATGTCTTATTTCAAGCTGATGGAAAGAAAATGTGCAAAATAAACATTAAAGTGTTTATTTATCTACACTTTATCTGGATGCGCCTGTAGATTTTTCATAAGTTCACGAAAAGTTAGCGTTCTTACGGAGCATGAACCGCCGCTCCCGTTATCTACCTGTCATCATCATCATGGGTATCGTTGTAAAACTCTCTCTCTCTCCTACACGAGTACATCTGCTCCAAATATGATAATTTCCTTTCTAACAGCAACAGATCGTGAAAGAATAAAAGGTTGATTTAAACGCAAGCTTGACATCTCGTTGGCCGTTGTCTATTTCTGAGAATGTGAAACCTGAGAGCGTCACTGGTCACATGCGGTCACACTTTCTGGTTTAGCATTTCAGTATCTTTATAATATAAAAACGCCGAAAGTATTGCTTTTAACAGCTTCTCAGAAAAGACGACAATTGTCACTTGCGAGAAGAAGCAAGGTGAAACTTGCAAAAATCAATTAGATAATGAAATGCTTACACGCATTTAGACTTTAGATAGCAGGTCGGACCAAATGCGCCGCACAGCAAAGCGCGTTTGAACTAATTAGTGGATTAATTTGTCCTAATTGTGTAGGCACAGGGCTTAAAATTAATATCAGACCACGGATTTTGCAGCAGTTTGTTTTAAGAGTGCAGTCTGTGTGAAAGAGATGGGTACCGCAAACCTGTATATACATATACGCGTCTTGGGACATGCAGGTTTACAAAAATAATACAGGTATGGGACAGGGTTGAGATAGAGACAAGAAGTTGATCCACAGATTAATAAAGTACCCTGTCTTTCAATAATGTCAGTTTTACCCTACAGATTTTTTCTTTAGTGGTAGAATGGACAAAATATTAATAAAAGTGAATGAATACAATGTTTTGTGACTAAAAGTTTTAAACACATACCTATGTTATGTAAAAGTAAAAAATAAATGCACCAATTAAACGTGAGGAGATGAACAGGTAGTGATATCCTATACATTTAATTGTGTTGGTAAATGCAGGGTTGAGGCAGCAACAGGTATGACCATTTCTACCTTTAGTGAAGGTGCCTCTGCTATGATGACTGATATGGAGAGATTGTGGCTGCAGAGCACAGTCTTACTGTCAATGTAATGAAGCTGATATGATCAGAGTATCAAAAGCAGAGGATGTCGCATCTGACACGTTCGCCAGCGTGAAACACAAGTGCAAACCTGAGCACAGCTAAAAAGCTGAAAAGACATCATGAGGAAATGTGTGAGGGACATACATATGGAGCAGGGATGGATGACTAGGTTGTAAACAGGACTGGGGAACTATTGTGCAGGACAGACATACAACAATCTAAGGTAAAAGTTCTACAGGTTGCAGTGTGTGCGCTGTGATTGCGTTTTATTGAAGTTAAACTTAGTCATTACATTGCTCTGTTTTGCTGTTGTTTGTCCTTTTATTGTTGGGATGCTCTAATGATATGATTAGATTGAGAGTAAGTAAACAGTTTTTTCTGATTTATAAAGTATAAAGAGATATTCAGAATCTCAAAACAAGAATTTTGAACCTGACTTTATGCATTGTTTAGATTTCTGTTTTTGAAATAAATGCAAATTAACATATATTTAATTAGATAACGCCTAAGTTGCATATTTAAACATAACATTTCAGAAAACTTGTAATTCTCTTAATGTCAATAATCAATGTGGTAAGTTTCATAGTGATTGCTAGATGGCATTTTTACCCTATTCACCTGTAGTGTCTTGCCTTAAACGAAGAGAATGTTTGGCCGCAATCATCTCAGTTACATATTGTTTGGTGAAAGGTGTGTTTGGAGGGTTTGGTTAATTTTGACTAGATATGCAAAACTCAATAGAAAAACAAGGAACGTGAGCTCATGTTCATGGTCAGGTTTCCTATGTAGAGTCACAGTAGCACGTGTGATTGATGATGGACTACATATTAAGGGATCAAAAGATAAAGATTTAACAGCACAATCCAGATATTGATGTCCTTCACTGCTCGACGGTAAACAGCTCACTTTCAGAGGCTGTAATGAGGGCAGAATCTACTAACAAGGGCAATTATAGAGAATATCCGTGTATCATGATGTCTTAACCACTCCAGTCATCCTCTGTTTTCTGGCATGTCCAACTACATTCAGAGTTATTTACAACTGTAGGCTCTGTTATTACAGCCTCTGGACTTAATGAAATCAAAGATGAAGTTCCATCTGCTTACATTTTTGACTGGCGAGTAGACAAGACAACTGACATTTTCATGTCATGCACAACAGTCTGTGATAATTTGTTATGTAAATACCGCAGGCCCAAACTTAGTAATGATTTGTGGATGTTTTATATTTCAGAACGACAAAATGTCCAATCTGTCTTTGGTTTTTTAAAATAACAGATGCAACAATTTGTGATGTAAAAAATGTGATGTACATTGTGACTACTGTCATGGCTTCCGCTAAAGGACTTTAAGATAAAGTTAAAGAAATTGACCCAGAAGCAATTTTTGTGAACTGCTATGCACATAGATTAAACTTGGTGTTAAACTGGTGCACAATTCATGCCTCGGTCCAGTGTTTTTTTTTTGCAACTTTCTATGGGTTTGTCACATTTATTGATAAAGGACGGCCTTTCCTAAGTCTTCAGGAAGTTCCCTGAAACTCTGCTACACAGTGGAGCTTCACATAACGGATATTAAGCACTATGACCCTACATGTATCATAGGCTCCTGCAGACTTTAGAAAGGATATGTTTTAAAAGAGTCGGGTGGTTCCTGAGGAGATATTCCAACATTTGATAAAAAGTTATGGCAGTTTCTTTGATATAGGGAGACTGAAATCTGAGTTCCATGTTTTTAGAAAAAACAGTGAATAAAACAATGTATTAATCTTTTACATATATTTACATTGTTTTAAGATTGTCATTATAAACTTGATAGTTTAACAAGTTCTCTACATAAAATTTTAAAAGAGGTAATTTTAATGTTTATACAGTGTGGTTTAACTCGGTTGAGAATGATTCTTCATTGATTCATCAGAGTTTGTTAATTGTTTGAAGTACGCTACTTTGAAGTAGGTATATTTGTGTGTGCGCTGTTCTGTGTGACTAGGGGAGTGTGTGACTAGGGGCGTGTGTGTGTGTGTGTGTGTGTGTGTCGCGGGCAGTGGACGGAGGTTTCCCTACAGCGTGAGTCAAGGTCATGTGCAAGTGCATCGGTATGTGTGTGTGTGTGTGGGAAGACCTGAGTTAATTCATTGAGGGAAAGGTGACGAGGTCAACTCAGTGTGCTGAGGACCCTCAGAGTTACTTCAAGTCAGTATGGGGCCTCACTCAGGAAAAAAATGGTTTGTATGGACAATACCACCTTAGACTGCATGTTGACTCCTCAAGGAAACGTTCCCTCTGTCTCTCTTTAAATGCTCGCGCTCTAAACACTCACCCCGGATTGGTGTGTTGAGAATGCCTCCTCATTGGTTCATCATAGTTTTGTTTGAAGTTACTCAAAGTAAGCATATTTGTGTGCGCATGCGCGGTTCTGTGTTACTAGGGATGTGTGTGTGTGACTAGGGCGCGTGTGTGTGTGTGTGTGTGTGTGTGTGCCTGAGACCCTCTGTCTTTAACGTTGTTCTGTGTGGACTAGGGGTTTGTGTGTGTGTGTGTGTGTGTGCAGATAACGGTTTCCCTACAGCGCTAGTCAAGGTCATGTGCGAGCGCATCAGTGTGTGTGTGTGTGTGTGTGCCTGAGACCCTCTGTCTTTAGCGTTGTTCTGTGTGGACTAGGGGTTTGTGTGTGTGTGTGTGTGTGCGTGTGTGCGCGTGTGTGTGTGCGTGTTTGTGTGTGTGTGTCGCAGGTGGCTAGGGTTACACAGCTCCGGAGAGTCGACATCAAAGAAGATCAAAATAATGTTTTAATTAAGCTTATCAAAACTTATCGAAACAAAATATCAAAGCATTGCTTTACACTTTGATCGTCATGACATTGATTGATGTGATGACGTCACACGGTGGGGTGATGGGGGGGGTGGGGGGGGGGGGGGGGTGGGGGGGGGGTGGGGGGGGGGGGGGGGGTGGGGGGGGCGGGTTCAACTAGAGGTCAACCTGTCACTTTGACATGAGGGGCCCTATATAAATATATCACCTCTCAAAGTTAAAATCTTTTTTTAAATCTCTGAATCTGACAGTGTCTGAATGTCATGTCTGTACTAGTATATCTGTGTTCAATGGTTCAATTATTATTGTTCACTTCTTAATAAAATATGGACAGAACAAGATGTGATGTGTGAGTGAACAAAGCTGGTTGTATATAGGGTGGCCACTTTTCAGTATTGATTTAATTGCTTTAATTTTGGTATTTTTACTATTATGTATTTAGATTATATATATATATATATATATATATATATATATATATATATATATATATATATATATATATATATAATGTAGATTATATTTATATATAATCAAATCCATATTATATAATATATATAATATATAAATTAGTGGTGGGATGTTAACGGCGTTCGTTAATGTGATACTCTTACTCTTGTGATACTCAGGCGATATAAAAACGATCGCCGTTAATCTATTCTTAAAGTTGGGTTGGGAACTGGGTCAAAATGGGTAAGCAAACTATGATGACTTTCAACTTAGTTTAGCTCGGCTGTATTCCTAACCAAATTGCACAGTAGGGGCGAGAACGAGTTTTCAAACCTGTGAATTACAAATCGTACGTGTGGATGCAGCCACGAAGTCGCCAGGTTTGCTTCAAGGAAAATTCATTTTTAACAACGTAAAGTGTTAACGGAGCGGAGCTCGGAGCGGTCGTTTTCTGCATGGTCCTAGCGCTAGATTCGCCGCTATTTAAATATTTCTTTTTAACCGTTAAAACTGCAGAAGACCTTTTGAAAAAGTCCCCCCCAAATTACGTCCGTGAGGTTAAATGTACTAAATGTTAGCTTACATTTCAAATATTATGTTTAGCTGACTAAACATGTTATCAACCCCTTTTAATGTACAGTAGGCTATAGGCTTACAAATTCATGTTTAATTGAATAAACCGTTGAACACGAGTAGCCTACATTTTATTGAGCATGTTTTTATCAAAGTAGAACAGCTTTCTCAAGCAGTCATTGATGCATTTTGGAAACAGGAGATGAGCCCCTGGTCTAATGCACCCTCTGTGTTACAGTTTTTCTCAGTCGGTTTGGTTCATTTCTCAGATCAGAATTGAAATTCTCAAAACAGTTCATTCAGTCTCCACATCTCCTTGTCACTTGTGCACATCATAATTGAATTTCTCCTTGTGTTTAACATTTTCCAAATGCTTTTGTACATATTGCAAATGGACATGGGCAGTTGTTTGTTGTTTTTTACATTATCAGTTGCTTATGACATGTTTATCAAAATGTGTTGTATGGATTGGCTGTTAATTTGACTTACCCTCCCAAACATTTAGTCTTTAGGTCATCGCCTAGGTCATTATATGCAAAAGTGCTGAACATGTTGTCATAATCTCTACAACATCATTTTACATTTATTTAGTTAATTTTTTTGTTACATTTTGGTAATTTATCCTAATTTGATTAAATTGTTTGCAAGTGAACATTCAGTTACAGTAAGAAAGGGAATTGGTGAAGGCTTAGATCAACCAATGGTCTCAACCACAGGTCAGAGGTGCGTCTCATGAACCTTTACTGTAATTGGCAAACATTTATAGACGCTAAACACGGCAGTATCACAAAGTCTCATAATGGAAAGACAAGGCCATGTATAGGGTGAACAATCAATAGGAGAAGTAAGACTCTGGTGTAGAGGGGTAAGACTATATGGAGTAGATGGGTAAGACTGTGTGGTGTAAGGCTGAGGGGACAAAACGGTGAAATACAGTAAGGGCAACAATTGTGGATCATGTTTTACATGTAAGTCATGGTCTCACAATGGCTGAAGCTGGTTGCTGGGTGCAGCCAAATATTGGAAGATCAACTGTGTCTTCAATCGTTCAAACATTTCATAGAGAAAACATGTATGTACTGTAATTCAGAAATGTGCTCTCTGCTGTAATGCTGCACATTGACATACTTTCTGACATGTTATTCTTTTTTTTTTTTGCATTTTTGCATTCTTATACCATATAGGATATCAAGACTAGCTCATAGTGGTAGCAGAGGTTCAATTTTCACACAGCAAGAGGAGGCTGTATGTGCTCAGGTTGTTTTGAATGTGTAGAATAAGTTTCTAATTTTGCAGTTTTTCCAGTCAGTTGTCTGTTTTTTCTGAATTTCAGTCAGTGTTTTTGTCAACAAATTGCAGTGCGAACAATACCGTCAAACAATATTGCTGTACAAATTTGATTCCAGTCCAATTTCTTGCTATCAGTCTCCCACATACAGTCATGTGTAACTGTTCCGTCTGTAGTTTTGTGTGTATGTGTGTACCATGTATTTGATATACCACAGAATGTGCAGCGTTCTTGAAATCAAAAGCTTAGCTAGTTTCCATCAGAATATACAGTCTACAATGACTGTGACTTATAGTTGCACTGACAACATGACTAAGTATTTTGACTGCCTTGTTCATAGGCAATGGCACACAGACTAGATATTCTGATGGCACTGACAACTCGACTGACCTAAATATTTGATTTTGGGGCAAAAACAAAGAATTTTGAGTGAAGTATGTGATTTTGCCGGTATTTAATTGAGTTTTGCTGTTTGCACTAACTGTTTTGAGAAATGCACTAGTTGTGATGCCAATGTAAAGCATGATGTGAGAAATGAACCAAACCGACTGGGAAAAACTGTAAGAAACCCTATCTCAAAAACTGACTTTTAGTCATTACTTGGGTAGCACGCATATGAGCCATTTTAATCTAGATTAATTTTAAGATTTCACTGAGATTAATCTAGATTAAACAAATTAATCTATGCCCACCCCTAATATAAATCCATTATATATATATATATATATATATATATATATATATATATATATATATATATATATATATATATATAAACAGTTGTTGTCACAAAGCAGCTTTACAAGTGCCGAGTCCTAGCCCCCAGTGAGCAAGCCAAGGGCGACAGTGGCAAGGAAAAACTCCCTAGTTTTTTTGCATGAGGAAGAAACCTTGAGAGGAACCAAGACTCAGGGGGGGAACCCATCCTCCTCTGGCCGACACCGGTCACCATGACAACAACAACAACAATTTAGACAGAAAGAAGAGAAAGAAAAGGAAAAATATGTAATAATGTCCATCATGATGTATGTATCCGGTTAGGCAGGAGGTGGCTGGCTCAGGATGGATCGCTGGTCTCCTCATCTCTTTATTCCTCAAGCAGGCGGGCAGCCATGTGGAGAAATGAAACAGGGAAAATTTGCTCTGTATGAGCACATATACAGGACAGGTAAAATTATAAACATTTCCGGAGTGTGGCAGCAACTCCGGCATTTAGTTAAATTATTACAGCCTAGCTAAAAAGGCAGAACCAGAAGGTAACATAGGCTTGGGGGCATTCTGAGACAATGGCATCCGTCCACTGCACTGTCAACAAACTTGAGTGACCACGAGCAGTGACAGGACGACAGCACCAGCGCCCCAGTCTACCATAAAACCCTTCGTCTATGAACCCCTGGATCTGTATTTTTATCTAAGGGGGGATATTAATTATCAAACGCTAAACTAAATAAGTGGGTTTTCAACCTAGACTTAAAGATTGTGACTGTGTCCCGGACGCATTTAGGAAGATTATTCCAAAGCTGGGGGGCCTTACAAGAAAAGGCTCTTCCCCCTGCTGTTACCTTATTAATTTTTGGAACTAATAAAAGACCAGCACCCTGTGATCTTAGTGGGCGTGGGGGTTCGTAATAGGAAATAAGTTCCTGAAGGTACTCAGGAGCAAGCCCGTGCAATGCTTTATAAGTTAATAAAAGAATTTTAAAGTCAATACGGAATTTAACTGGGAGCCAATGCAGGGCTGATAGGACTGGACTGATATGCTGAAATTTTCTAGTTCTGGTCAGAACCCTGGCTGCGGCATTTTGAACTATTTGAAGTTTATTTAGATTCCTATTTGAACATCCTGACAGTAGTGCATTGCAGTAGTCTAATCTAGAGCTAACAAAGGCGTGCACCAATTTTTCCGCATCATCCTGTGATAATGCATTTCTTAATTTAGCAATGTTACGGAGATGTAGAAAAGCTATCCTAGTAGTATTATCTATGTATTTATCAAATGATAGGTCAGAGTCGAGTATGACGCCTAGGTTTTTGGCTACTGTGCCAGGTGTAATGGGGTAGCCTGCGAGATTAAGCATTAGATCTGGAATTTTCTGTTTTGAGGCCTTAGGGCCCAGAAGGAGAACTTCTGTTTTGTCCTCAATAAGTTGGAGGAAGTTTAGAGACATCCAGCATTTAATATCTTTTACACAGGCCTCAATTTTTCTTAAACTGAGTTTGTCATCAGGTTTGGCTGATATGTAAAGTTGAGTGTCATCTGCATAGCAGTGAAAATTGACACCATGTTTGTTTATAACTGTGCCCAATGGTAGCATATATAATGTAAATAATAGTGGTCCTAGAATGGAGCCTTGCGGGACCCCATATTTAACTTTTGTACGTTTGGATGGAATATTATTGAGCTCTACAAACTGATAGCGATTTGTTAAGTAAGAATGAAACCATGAAAGGGCTGTGCCTGAGACTCCAACCCAGCGTTCTAACCTTTCTAGCAAGATCCTATGATCAATTGTGTCGAAAGCTGCACTAAGATCAAGAAGCACTAACAGCGATACATAACCTTGATCTGAAGCAAGGAGGAGGTCATTTGTTACTTTAACTAATGCTGTTTCAGTACTGTGATGGGGCCTAAAACCAGATTGGAACTTTTCAAATATGTGATGCCTATGCAGATATAGGCATAATTGCTGGGCAACAGCTTTTTCTATGATCTTAGATATAAATGATGTGTTTGAAATGGGTCTATAATTAGATAGTACAGTAGGATCAAGATTTGGTTTCTTAATCAGAGGTTTAATAACTGCTAATTTACATGATTTGGGCATGTGACCTATTGTAATGGATGAGTTAACTATAGTTAGAAGAGGTTCAGTTACCGCTGGTAATACCTCTTTTAATAACTTTGATGGAACCGAGTCTAGTGTGCAGGTAGCACAATTTAAGGAAGAAATTATTTTCTCTAATTCTGATTGTGGGAGTGGATGAAAAGCATCAAGTTTTTCTCCCAGTATGTGATTTAAATCGATGTCAACCAAACCAGATGACATACCAGTTGTATTACTAATAAAAGGTTTTATATTTTGTCTAATATTCTCTATTTTATTATCAAAAAAATCTATAAATACATTACTAGTGAGGTTTACTGGAATCTGAGGTTCTGCGCCTGCTTGATTTTTTGTAAGTTTGGAAATAGTATTAAAAAGAAATCTAGGACTATCAGTGAGGCTAGGTATGCTGAGCGTGCTTTAGCGAGTGCCTGTTTGTAGTCAATGATGCTATCCTTCCAGGCACAGTAGAATACTTCCAACTTACTAGATCGCCATTTACGCTCTAATTTATGTGCTATTTGTTTTAAGTTTCTAGTTTGGTCAGTGTACCACGGAGCGAGTTTTTTAGATCTAGTCTTTTTATATTTGAGTGGAGCTACTATGTCTAGAGCTGATCTGCAGGTATTCTCTATGCAGTTGGTTAGACTATCTAACTCTCCTGGATAGGATGGCGAGTGGGCTAGAGCAGTTAAATCAGGGAGGGCTTCAATAAACTGTGTTGCTGTTAATGAATTTATCGAGCGCTTTATACACTGCCAAGGAGACGGGCGGGTATTTATGTTAAGATGAATCTCAAATTTGACTAAATAGTGATCAGAGATAGCTACGGTTTGCGGGAGTATATTTATATTATCTATGTCAATACCCAACGTTAAGATTAAATCTAGGGTATGATTTTGATAGTGTGTGGGTCCTACAACGTTTTGTGTAATGCCAACAGAGTTCAATATAGAAGTAAAAGCCCTTGTCAGTGGATCCTCCGCATTATCAAAATGTATGTTAAAGTCTCCTACCATTATTATTTTTTCACTACTTACTGCTAAATTTGCTGCAAAATCTGTGAAGTTTAAGAAATCTGAGTAAGGCCCTGGTGGTCTATATACATTTGTTAGGGAAAATGAACTTTTATTTTCAGATGGACTAATTACATTAATAGACAGCATCTCAAATGAATTAAAGATATCCAAGTACTTCTGATGAATTTCTAAACAATCACGATATATTTTACATATTCCTCCTCCTCTGCCTGACAATCTAGGTTTATGTATATAACTATATCCCACAGGAGTGGCTTCGTTTAGAGATAAATAGTCACCAGATTGAATCCACGTTTCAGTTAGACATAGAATATCAATTTTCTGGTCAGTTATAAGTTCATTCATAAAAACTGCTTTAGAGTTGAGTGATCGAATATTAATTAATCCAATTTTCAGATCGGTCATATAGGTAATAATTGGATGTGAAGTTTGAATATTAGTTAAAAACTTAGGACGGACTATTTTCTTATGTTTTAATTTAACCCGGGGCACAGACACAGTCTCAATCCTATGGGATCTTGGTGACGCCTCTAAGCAGCTCGCAGACAGACGGTTTAGCCCGTTAGTCTGCGGCCTGGTCGCGACTCTGGTTAGTCAGCAGCTCCTAGTACTACACTGCCCACTAACTAACAGACTACGGGCTATGCTGCAAGATAACAGGGCAGCACCATCCCGGGTGGGGTGGACACCGTCCCTGCCTAAAAGACCAGGCTTGCCCTCGAACTCTTCCCAATTATTAATAAAGCCCACTTGATTTTCGGAGCACCACTTGGACATCCAGCGGCTTAGCGACGTGAGCCTGCTGTACTGCTCATCACCGCGCCGCATTGGGATGGGGCCAGAGCAGATTACGGCATCGGACATCGTCTGGGCTAATTTAACCACCTCTTTAACATTAGCCTTAGTCACTTCTGACTGCCGCAGACGTATATCGTTGGCCCCTACATGAATCACTATCCTAGAAAACCTCCTATGAGCTAACAGTCTAAAGTTGCCACTAATGTCCGGCGCTCTGGCTCCCGGTAAACAGCTGACTGTAACCGCTGGTGCCCCTACAGGAATAGCGACTTTCACGTGTTGGACTATAGAGTCTCCTATCACCAGAGTCTCCTCAGCGGGTGTAGCACTGAGCGGGGCAAACCTGTTGGACACGTGAACCGGTGAGTGGTGCTCTGGTGGGCTAGCGCTGGCGTTAGCGGTAGCTGCAGCCCTCGCTCTCCGACTACGCCGCCGAGACGTCACCCATTTGCCCCGCTGTGAGGGCTCTATCGCCGGAGTCGCGGAGGCGCTAGTTCTCCCTGGTGCGTCCACACGTACTACAGACCCTGTCCCTGTCTCTCTATCCCTCAATAATGAGTGGACGCGGCGCTCTAAACTTTCCACTTTCGCCACAAGAGAAGTAACTAACTGGCACCTCTCACAAATACTATCACTATTACTATCAGTGGCGAAAGGGTCTAGACTGAACATGCCACACTCCGAACAAGGAAACAAACCAACACCAGCCATGAATAAATCAAAACACTTACCGTGTCTAGCCGATTTATACAAACTTACGCTAGCTGATTTTTAGAAGCAGAAAGTTGATCAGCGGCCGGAATATTCAACTGCCCGTCTTGACGGTGGAAGTACTATCTGTAAAAAATTATCTAGGAAGGCAAAAAATAAAGATTAGCATGTAAACAGATTAGTACACTTTAGAAAAACAATTTCAAAATTCGCTCCGCAGCAGCGTCGGCAGGAACCGTATAACCAACATATGAATATAACTGTATAACCAACATATGAAATTCCAAAGCTAATCATTTTACTTGGGCTCATTGGTTTTTCTATTTCAAATCTGAAGATGATTAGTTTTTTTCCATTTTCTATTATTTTTATTAATTCACGCTACTTTCTCTTGTACTATAGCTTTTCCTGGTTTCATTTACGGCATTTGGCAGACACCCTTATCCAGAGCGACTTACATTTTTATCTAATTTTTTTATACAAGTGAGCAATTTAAGGGCCTTGCTCAGGGGCACCTCAGTCATGGCCTCAGGTCTGGGAATCAAACCCACGACCCTCCGGTCACAAGACCAGTTCCCTACCACCAGGCCACAACTGCCCGGTTTCACTGTACCACGAAGGGCAGGACACGTGGGGAGATCAGTGTGTCAAGTAACACAACAACAGTTGATGATATCATTTAACTTTTCTGGTAAACAGATTGCAAATATATTAGGTGTATCAAGAAGCACAGTGAAGCGACAGTTAAGGTATGTGTTGATGGGTCTTTTTTTTTTATAAAGCACTTATATGAAACATTTGTGAATTGTTCTGTCTACAAATTTTATAATTTTGGAACTGCAAATCTAATTGCACACCTGGGGGATGTAGAATAACACATGTTATATGTGAAGACAGTCACTGTCTTGAACTAGCACTGATGCAGCATCACAAGGAAGCTAACATGTTCGCAGTAGAACACTGCTTACCTCTGATCCATTAGCTAACAGACACCTGTGCTAATTAGCTCTTATCTGGAGTAGAGTGCCTGATGGAGCATGAACTGTGATTCAAAGTGGTGGCCCCCTCCATTCAAATTTTTGTGTATTTTGGACATTTAAATAGGAAATTCTAAGTGGAAACACATAAAATTTATATATCAAGTAAGGGGGTGGAGTAACTACTTCAAGATACGGTATAGTGCAGCTTGGATTGATTTTAATTATTTGCATTAAAAACATACATGATTTGTGTGTGTGCCGATCTCCCGCGAGACCTCTCTTTGTTCTATTTACCTATTGTGTTAATCTTGATTGCATCTATCATGGTGCGCTCCTTTGATGTAACAACCACCGGCTGGGGTTATCTTACACAGGCCTGTAGCCAGGGGGAATCGAAGGGTTCGTTCGACCCCCCCCCCCCCCCCCCCCGCCCCCCCGCCCCCTCCCTCCATACACACATGCCCCTCAAGATAGGTGGGCTATTCAATGAATGAATTGTTAATCTCCGGTGAATATACAGACGAACAAATAAGGACAGCAACAACAGACTCACAACAAACTTATAACAGTGTTGCCAACTCTCACGCAGTGAGCGTGAGACACACGCATTTGACCGTTTTCACATGCTCACACGCCATACATCCGATTTCTCACGCTGAAAAAAAAATCATGTTTATTTATTTCCGATCTACATCTATGATTCAATGAGTTACTAGTTCGCTCTGGCGCCAACCACTGGCGATCGATCGAGGAAACATATAAGACAGAACCCCCCCCCCCCCCCCCCCCCCCCCCCTCAACGTTTGACACACACACCACCCCCTTCCCCCCCGCCCCCAAATCAAATCTCAGTCCTAGTGATTTTGAAAAGTTGGCTACCTTGCTTATAATGAATAAAATATGTGTAAATTAAAAGGTCTGAAGTGTGCTCGTGTATTTAGGGGGCATTGGAGTAGAGAGGCAAATGATGTCCACTTTTGGGGGAAAAAGATCCCCCCCAAAACGGGCTTGTTACAGCCTGCCATATGAGATTCCCCCTTGACAATGTATGTCTGTATGTAAATTCTTTAAAACCTCAAGCAGTGTGGTTTTTCTGTATATAACCTAAATGTTGGTAGACTGTCGGATTACTTTGGAATAAGAAGCGCACACAAATAAACTTCTTTCTTGGAAATCTCCACTCCTGTGTTTCTTGAAGAAACCAACGATTCTCGCTAAACAGAAGACAATACCCATGGTTGTGATTAAACTACTATTAGCTCACATCTTGATGAAGTATAACTTTTACCAAATATGTTCTAAACTGTTAATGGTATAAGTTATTTCAAGGTGCCAGGGTAGTGAGACAGATTTAATATCAATTTGTTCTATGATTGTCATGTTAATTCTTTGTATATGGCTATAGGAAGTTCATGTAAAAATATCGGTTGTGACAGTGAGGTAATATATACATACAACTTTGAATTAAGGTCATTACACTCAAGTTTTAGAATAAGCAAGCAGTCTCAGCCACTCTTGACATTTATTACAAATGGTCACAAAACAGATGTAGTATGCAGGTGTATCGAATGGTATTGTGCAGTAGCAAAAATCCCAATCCGCTGGGAATTCTAGTCAAGACCAAAATTGCTTTACTTCCAGGTAATAATTGCTTCTAGAAGTAAATGCAGGTCCTTCACAACCATTTTCTAAAATAACATTCTGCAGAGAAATGCATAACATGTAGCAAGGCTTATAACTGTCCAATGGTCCCTGCCAGTCAGTTTCATGTTTCGGCTGTAGTTCTGACAGGAATTTCCAGTAGACTGGAATTTTTGCCACTGCAAAGGACACAGCATTTATAGCCTGATCATTCTAGTACAATGCCTTCTGCAATGGCCTGAAATTACGATCACCTTAAACAAGCAAAATCATTTTTAAAACTGTGTTGCAGGGTTGACGTGCAGGAATGGTGTGTATTAAAAATTAAATGAAGCTGACAACAACATGAAATTAGGTTGGTTCTGTCTGCACTTAAACAAAAATCAAATTAAGCATAGTATTGTAGACTGCATGTTTTATTCAATTATAAAATGTAGAACAGTATAGTCTAATTATAAAACACTTGAAATGCCCTGGAATTTGACTCAAGTGACAGTAGCATACCATTTCTCTGATGTAAATGGCTGATCTTCTTAGCACAGAACTGGCTTTTATAGCAGCTAAAAGTTTTTATTTTTATTTTTTATAGCCAAATCTTACAAGTAAACAAGCAACCAGAGAACATCTCTGTAATCTTTCACTCCAACTCTACTTTTCACTTCTCGAGGGACACCTTTTAAGCAACATTTAGGGGCGTGACTGTAGTTCCCCATGAGTTGCTATTCTGGTGATCATTGGACTCTGATTCCTGAATATGCATAATCTCTGCCCGGACAGGAGGTAATCCGAGAAAGGAGAGAGAGGGGAGAAGGGAGAGAAGGGGGGTTTGTGACCCTGCCCGTCTCTCAGAGATTTAGTTAATGGGAGACAAAAGCAGACTATTACACTTTCAAGACAATTGGAATTCTCTGATTCCTAAATAAATTGATTTGTATGCTCTGCCTAAATAAGTATTAAATTGACTCTACCAGCCTATACCTTGAGCCATTCTTAATTTCCACTTCTGGACACTGAATGACACATAATGCACAGACAGGTATGAATATGAGGTCACAAAAGCACATATGAACATGGTTACATTTGGTAAGTGACACAACTTAATACATGTATATGTATATGCTTACTATAGCACATTACATTTTGATACTCGGATAGATATATAAATCTTAATTAGACATTACACTGGACTACAAGTGTATTGATAGATCTCAAATAATGTAGCACATGGATATGAGAATATGTAGGTCTCTATGATCTTAACACACAAAACTTAATGAGCATGCATATCTAAACAGCAGAACACACAAGAATATGTATATGCATGCATGCCTTCACGATACAATTCAAAGCTACAAAGATAGGTGTATCTAACTACTGAAATTATAGTAATACATGGATATGCATCACTGTGGTGTGATTATATAACCACAGAGATTCTGATAACATTACTTAATGCTGAATACATGAAAGATCACGATTGATTTCTTTATATCAACCACAGATCACATAATGTTCAATTCAAAGGTATTCTGTCCTGGTGCCTGAAGGCTGGGAAGCTGGATATTGGTTCCATGCATAATTGTCCTTCCCTTGGGTGAAAGATAGTCATGTTTGGTGTCTCTAGACAGCATTGGCCGAGCTGGTTCCTGTAGGCTGAATTCCAATTCCGTGTACAGTTCAGATTTGGAGGTACAAGGATTTCCAAAATATTGCACCTTTAGTTCTGGGTCTTAACACAAGAATTCAGTGTTATAAAATGGGGTCAAACCTTGGGGAATCAGATAGGCCTGTGATTTAGGCTTATGGGTGTAGACCTTTCCTGCTCTCTGTGCCCTCCTGAGAAGGGTTGATCCTGGCCAGAGCACATTAAGGGTCTTTGTTTTACTCTCAGACGATCAGATAAGTTAAGTCTTCCTAAGCTTTTTGGAGAGGAGAGCCATTAGGAGTAGGGATTCCTTGGTGATTGTTACCGAGCAAAGGATCAGTGTTTATGTTTACATACACTTAAAGAGCTGTGGATGGGTTAGTCTCTTGCCTTTCAAAGTGAAAGTAATCCACTTTGTGATTTTACAATGTCTTTGGCTGTCTCCGTTACAGGCTACAGAACAATCACGCGAGTGGAGCTTCAACTGGGTTACCGGGGAAAATGAGAGAGTTCAACACTGTTCATATTCACATTACAGAAAGCTAAGATCAGCTTGCAGATTGAGAGGTCTCTGACCCTGACCCTAATCCTGACCCTAACCTTGACCCTAACCCTGACCTCTCCAATATTGTTCCATAAAACAGTGCCCTGGAGTGGCCCTAACCCTAACCCTGGTGTGAGTTATGTGCTCCAAATCACAGCACACATTTTCACTGATATTATCAGTAATATGACTGCAGTGTATGGGCATAGGGTTAGAGGTAGGGATTGGGTTCGGCATAGGGTGAAATGTGCAGTTTGTCATTGTCAGAGTTCAGATGTTGGTGATACTAAATATCATTCAAACACAAGCAGAAACACTGGAAAGAAATATGAAGTTACTATACCTTTGCATATGCTCTGTAGGCCCGGACGGCTCAACGAATGTTGAATTAGGCGAACAGCTGCTGACACGAGAGCGTGCGATGCCAACCTTCTCCCAAACAGTTCCATCTTTTGCCCGTACGGTTGGTGCAGGTGTGGTGTCAGCCTGTGTCCGTCTCTTCCTTGGAGGGCTCTGTTGTACCTCATCCGATGTACTGCTTCTTTCTTCATCGGATGAATCGGTGGTCAAAAAACAGGAGGGTCCTTCTCCCGCATCGGACTCACAGCAGTCCTCGTTGGTCAGCAAAGCCGCAACTTCTTGACCGGTGAACGTCCTCTGTCTTGCCATGGTGTTTTGCGTCGTCTCCACACAGGATAGTAGTGAAAATGTAAGTCGCCTGCCTTTGGGTTTCAGCTTTTATCATGACTCTGAAGAACACACCCACAACAGTGCATACTAATTATACTTTATTATAATAGGTGGCGCTTCACACATAACGCCGAAACCGAAACCGGGCTAATCCCATGCATACACGGGAACAATAAAAGGTGATTGGACCCGTGATAATGGTTCACGGCAATCCGTGAATATCAGTCAAACACAAGCATAAACACTGCAAAAAAATATTATATTGCTATGCTGTATGAGTAAAAATAAATAAATGACGCTATCTTATTTACACAAACGAAATATCTTATTTACACAAACGAAATATCAGTCAAACACAAGCATAAACACTGCAAAAAATATTATATTACTATGCTGTATGAGTAAAAATAAATAAATGACGCTAAGTTATTTACACAAACGAAATATCTTATTTACACAAACGAAATATCAGTCAAACACAAGCATAAACACTGCAAAAAAATATTATGTTACTATGCTGTATGAGTAAAAATAAATAAATGTAAAAATAAATATTACTTTACTATACCTTTATTACTTTGTTGCTGCTATTGAAGTGCATACACAAGAAAATCTGGGACGCTTGCTTCATACATAACGCCAATACCACGCTAATGATAATGTGTTTCACGAGAACAATATGAACCCGTGATAATGGTTGGTTCAGCCATGTAAATGTGTGGTGCTATTGAAGTGCATACACAAGAAAATCTGGGACGTTTGCTTCATACATAACGCCAATACCACGCTAATGATAATGGTTCACCGCTCTAAATAATACTTATGTCAATATGTAGCGCTTCACACATAACGCCGAAACAGAGCTAAACTTTATTTATTTTAGACTACAAACTAGACCTGGTGCACACAGACTGCACACAGACTAGACCTGGTGCACCACAGAGCTCCTGCCTGTCTTTCTGCTCCTGTCTTGCTCTGAAATTAACATATGTATGGTCCTGCTAATTGGGCAGGAGAAGGAGGGGTGATGTCCTCAGAACCTTGAAATCTCAGGAGCTCCAGTGTTAAATCCCTCCCCTGACCCCCGTTCGGCAAATCGGATCGACCAATCAGACGCTATACTCCAGGACTGTTTCAAGCATGTGGATTGGGAAATGTTCCGTGATTCGTCAAGCAGCGTTGACGAGTGCGCAGACAGTCACCGCCTTCATACGGAAATGTGTGGATGATGTAGTGCCCTGCAGACAAGTCCACGTATTCCCCAATCAGAAGCCCTGGCTGAACTGTGAGGTCCGCTCCACCCTTAACACACACAGCGCTGCTTTCAGATCTGGAAATACGCAAGAGTACAAGAAAACCAACTACGCTCTGCGTAAATCCATCAGATCAGCTAAACGGGTGTACAGGGAGAAAGTGGAAGCACAGTTTAACACCAACAATACACTGAGTTTATGGCGGGGACTAAACACAATCACGGACTATAAATCTACCTCTCACACTCTGCCCAATACCAGCACTGATTTGCCGGACGAGCTAAACCGCTTCTACACTTGTTTTGATAGTAACCTCACTGGAGAGCGCCCTGCCCACCGTCGATCCCAACCCCCCCTCCGTCTGTGTAGCTGATGTGCGCAGAGCCTTCAGACGGGTGAATCTGCGCAAGGCAGCAGGACCAGATGGCATACCAGGTAGAGTGCTGAAAGCCTGCCACAGAGACTTAGCAGGTGTTTGCGCAGACATCTATAACACCTCACTGTCTCTCTCTATCGTGCCAGTTAGCTTCAAACTAGCCACCATTGTGCCAGTCCCAAAGTCAACCAGCATTACCTGTCTGAATGACTGGTGACCTGTTGCCCTGACCTCCATCGTGAGTAAATGCTTTGAGAAGCTGTTCAAGGACATCATCTGTTCCTCACTGCCTGCGACCCTGGACCCTCTGCAATTTGCGTATAGGCAAAAAAGATCCACCGACGATGCAATTGCACTGACACTACATACTGTCCTCTCCCACCTGGACAAGAAGGACACGTATGTTAGAATGCTGTTTGTAGACTACAGCTCAGCATTCAATACCATCGTTCCTTCGAAGCTCGACAGCAAACTCTGGGATCTGGGTCTGAACAGCACACTGTGCAGTTGGGTCCTGAACTTCCTGACAGACCGACAGCAGGTGGTAAGGATGGGCAGTATTACATCCTCCTCTCTGACCCTCAACATCGGAGCCCCCCAGGGTTGTGTGCTCAGCCCGCTCCTGTATTCTCTGTACACCCACCACTGCACTGCTAGACACAGCTCCAATGACATCATAAAGTTTGCTGACGACACAACAGTTGTGGGCCTGATCTCCAATAATGATGAATCGGCCTACAGGGAGGAGGTAAAAATCCTGGATAACTGGTGCTGGGAGAATAACCTCTCTCTAAACGTCAGTAAGACCAAGGAGCTCATCGTGGACTTCAGGAGGCGGGAGAGAGTACACCCAGTGATTCACATCAATGGGACTGCGGTAGAGAGGGTCAGCAGCTTTAAGTTTCTGGGTGTTAACATCAGCGTGGACCTGACTTAGGCAGTGCTCACCACACAGATACTGAAGAAGGCCCACCAGCACCTCTACTTCCTCAGAAGGCTGAGGAGGTTTGGCCTGAAGCCCAGCATCCTCAAGACCTTCTACACCTGCACTGTGGAAAGCATTCTGACTGGCAGCATTACCACCTGGTACGGGAACTGAGCTGCTCTTGAGAGGAAATCTCTGCAGAGAATAGTGCGAACAGCACAGTCCATCACCGGGGTTCAGCTCCCTAACCTCCTGGACTTATACACCAGCCGCTGCCTGAGGAAGTCCAGAAGGATCATGAAGGACCCCTCTGCTCTCTCAGCTGCCGAGTGGTAGGAGGCTCAGAAGCTTTAAAGCCAGAACCAGTCGGCTCAGAGACAGCTTCTTCCCCCGTGCCACCAGGCTCCTGAACAGCCAGTAATCTCAGCTCTGACCAACCCACACCGTCCACTACATGTATGTGCACCACAGTAATCCTGCACTTTTTCACACTGCACCTTTGCACAGCTGGACTATTGGACTTAATCATACCAACCCGAGACAATACTCTACACCTGCGCTCCCATATTCTCACTCCATACCTTGCTCTGACATCTCTACAGCATCATAACTCACTGTGACCACAGCATCATAACTCACTGTGTCTACACAGCATTATAATATCCATAGCCTGTCTTACATTCATCTCCATTCTCTGTGCAATATCACATGTATATTTAATATATTGTAGATATCATAAACTTAGAACAATACTTATTTTATTTTCATGACTACAGAGTAAGATTTTAATGTACATACAATAGCTTAATTGTTTGAAATTTATACACATTATTGTAAATATTGTTGCTGCAAATTGTGGAACTCGCACACAAGTTTTTCACTCACCGGTGTACCTGTACTCTGGTGATGTGACGTTCGGCGAGGGACGAAGGACGAGACACGGAATCCTCCACTTGTAACAGACGTCACTTTTTATTTTTCAAATATTGTGCAATAACGCACGTGGAAACAAATAACACAACGTGTAAACATTAGACAACGACGAACACAGGACACTGCGCGAGAGCACATTAAATAGACAAACCACATTAGCCCCACGTGATCACGAGACGAGTCACAGGTGAGACAGTTTATCACACGACATAACCATAACCACGTAGATCCACAGACGCAGACAATGCACGTGAGAGAGATCGGGAGCTGCAGGTGCTGCAGCGAACGGTCCTCCTCCAGCCTTTGCTGCGAAGCCTCCGCCTGGTGCAGCGGGGCTCGCGGACTAGGCTTCCTCCCCTTCCACACCGTAGTCAATGGTGGAGGCGTCGCATAGCGACGGAGGGTAGGCTTCCACCTCGTCATCTGGCTCCTCCTCCCCACCGTAGTCGACGGTGGAGTCCTCGCATATAGAGGGAGGTTAGTCCTCCACCTCGTCTTCCTGCTCCTCCTCCTCGGAGTCCTCCTCCCCGAACTGGCTCTCTGGGGTGGACCTGGTAGCACCAATGACACACGAGCCCACCCTCAGAGGCGAGAGGGCGCGGGCTGGAGGTGCGTGTCGTGTCCTCCATATACGCATCGCGCCCTGGTGGAGGGTCTCCGCCATCTCGGGGTCCCTGTTCTCGAGCCCCCGGGCTGTGGCCAGCTGGTAGGCACACACCGGGTCCTCTTCCAGCTCCTCGACCGACGGTGTGGCCTCTTGGCACGGGGGGGGGGAGTCCTCCTCCGCAAGCTCGCCCTCTGGCTTCCCTGTTGACCCATAGAACTCGGGGATGCTTACACGCACGGGCGTGTAACCAGACCGTTCATACCACCAGACCGGAGTAGCTCATGAGATCCTGAGAATCGTTTTTGAATCGGAAAATAATCGTTTATTAATCGAAACGTGACCCCAAGAATCGATTCTGAATTGAATCGTGGGATTCCCAAAGATTCACAGCCCTACTATATGATGTAGGTTTGGAGACTGTAGCTCTGTCTAAAAGACAGGAGGCTGAGTTGGAGGTAGCAGAGATGAAGATGCTGAGATTTTCATTGGGAGTGACAAGGATGTACAACATTAGAAATGTTAATGAGAGAAGGTTTATGGATGCAGTGAAGGCGGACATCAATCAATCAATCAAATTTTATTTATATAGCACTTTTTACAACAGTTGTTGTCACAAAGCAGCTTTACAAGTGCCGAGTCCTAGCCCCCAGTGAGCAAGCCAAGGGCGATGGATGGTGTAACATGGAGATGGTTGGTGTACCAGTAGAGGAGGCAGGGGATAGGGCGAGATGGAGGCAGATGATCCTCTGTGGCAACCCCTAAAGGGAGTAGCCGAAAGAAGAAGAATAGAATAGAATAGAATCTTTATTGTATTGCAAAGCAATGAAATTCTGAGCAATCCCCCAGGTGCAAAATATAAATAACACATATACTAGACAAAAACTTTATTCACTACCAAGGAAAACAGTAAGATAAAGCACAATATTACAAATAGAACTCAATATTAATAGCAGTCTGTGTGTGTGTGTGTGTGTGTGTGGGTGTGTGTGTGTGTGTATGTGGGGGGTCAGTACCCACATAGCAGACATATTTGGGCCTAATCTAGGCCACCTTTGGCACTTACGGCTCAGTTACGGCACTGGCAAGTGTCATGTGGGCCAGATATGGGCCAGATGTCATGAGCCGGGTCAGACTTGTGTTGTGGCAAATGTGATGTGGGCCAGATATGGACCAAATATCATGAGCCGGGTCAGACTTGTGTTGTGGTATTGGCTTCACAAAAATAGTAAAATATTTGAATTAACTAGTATAGAAATGTGAAAAAATAATGCATAAAAAATGCAACGGTAGCCCGCCAAGTCACTGCAGTGCACACAAGCAGCTTCATTATTCATCAGGAGTCAGAGCAGATATCTACTTTCAGCGACCCCCCTCCTCAAAAATGGCTAAATGTAAGCTGGACATGGCAGAGTACATGTTCACGGAGGTAAAAGGCAAACCTGTGTGTTTTCTGAGTGGAGAAAGTTTGGCAGTAATGAAAGAATATAATCTAAGAAAATTTTCAGATAAAAGCCTTGAGAAAGAATACAACTGATTTGATTTATTTTTAATTTTATTATTTGAAAGCAGTGATCAGTAGGATCATAGAGCAGCACAATAATGCATTTTCATTTTATAATGCATGCACTTTTATATTTTTTTAGTAGAAGGTGTAAAGAAGACGTATATGCGTAGACATCTGCAACCCAAATGGAACAGACGCAAAATATGCGTTGTTATCACATCTGTCTCCCCCAATTAAGAAAACGACATTATGAACCATTACTGGTTTACTTTTCTGATTGATGTGTATGTCGCTAGTGACTCCGACTGTTTAACATTGACATATGATCGCGACACGCAAAAAGTTATGTCCATCCAATAACTGCACGCGCCGCCGAGTTTCATATTGTAGCAGCGAAACACCACGATGGAAGGCAGTTATTACTATAAACCCTTTATTAACTCGCACTTCAGACATCCAAAGCGCGTTGCCGCAGTATCATCAGTTCATACAAGTGACATCAAGGAAGTTTAACATTGACATATGATCGCGACACGCAAAAAGTTATGTCCATCCAATAACAGTCTGTGTGTGTGTGTGTGTGTGTGTGTGTGTGTGTGTGTGTGTGTGTGTGTGTGGGAGTGTGTGTGTGTGTGTGTGTGTGTGTGTATGTGGCGGGTCAGTACCCACATAACAGACATATTTGGGCCTAATCTGGGCCACCTTTGGCACTTACGGCTCAGTTACGGCACTGGCAAGTGTCATGTGGGCCAGATATGGGCCAGATGTCATGAGCCGGGTCAGACTTGTGTTGTGGCAAATGTGATGTGGGCCAGATATGGACCAAATATCATGAGCCGGGTCAGACTTGTGTTGTGGCAAATGTCATGTGGGCCATATATGGGCCAAATGTCATGAGCCGTGCTAGACGTGTTGTGGCAAATGTCATGTGGGCCAGATATGGGCCAAATATCGTGAACCAGGTCAAACTTGTGTTGTGGCAAATGTCATGTGGGCCATATATGGGCCAGATGTCATGAGCCGGGCTAGACATGTGTTGTGGCAAATGTCATGTGGGCCATATATGGGCCAGATGTCATGAGCCAAGCTAGACTTGTGTTATGGCAAATGTCATGTTGGCCAGATATGGGCCAGATGTCATGAGCCAAGCTAGACTTGTGTTATGGCAAATGTCATGTGGGCCAGATATGGGCCAAATATCGTGAACCAGGTCAAACTTGTGTTGTGGCAAATGTCATGTGGGCCATATATGGGCCAGATGTCATGAGCCGGGCTAGACATGTGTTGTGGCAAATGTCATGTGGGCCATATATGGGCCAGATGTCATGAGCCGGGCTAGACATGTGTTGTGGCAAATGTCATGTGGGCCAGACATGGGCCAGATGTCATGAGCCGGGTCAGACTTGTGTTGTGGCAAATGTCATGTGGGCCATATATGGGCCAGATGTCATGAGCCGGGCTAGACATGTGTTGTGGCAAATGTCATGTGGGCCAGACATGGGCCAGATGTCATGAGCCGGGTCAGACTTGTGTTGTGGCAAATGTCATGTGGGCCATATACTGTATGGACCAAATATCATGAGCCGGGTCAGATATCATAGCAAAGGTATTGGCTTCACAAAAATAGTGAAATATTTGAATTAACTAGTATAGAAATGTGAAAAAATAATGCATAAAAAATGCAACGGTAGCCCGCCAAGTCACTGCAGTGCACACAAGCAGCTTCATTATTCATCAGGAGTCAGAGCAGATATCTACTTTCAGCGACCCCCCTCCTCAAAAATGGCTAAATGTAAGCTGGACATGGCAGAGTACATGTTCACGGAGGTAAAAGGCAAACCTGTGTGTTTTCTGAGTGGAGAAAGTTTGGCAGTAATGAAAGAATATAATCTAAGAAAATTTTCAGATAAAAGCCTTGAGAAAGAATACAACTGATTTGATTTATTTTAAATTTTATTATTTGAAAGCAGTGATCAGTAGGATCATAGAGCAGCACAATAATGCATTTTCATTTTATAATGCATGCACTTTTATATTTTTTTAGTAGAAGGTGTAAAGAAGACGTATATGCGTAGACATCTGCAACCCAAATGGAACAGACGCAAAATATGCGTTGTTATCACATCTGTCTCCCCCAATTAAGAAAATGACATTATGAACCATTACTGGTTTACTTTTCTGATTGATGTGTATGTCGCTAGTGACTCCGACTGTTTAACATTGACATATGATCGCGACACGCAAAAAGTTATGTCCATCCAATAACAGTCATTGTGTGTGTGTGTGTGTGTGTGTGTGTGTGTGTGTGTGTGTGTGTGTGTGTGTGTGTGTGTGTGTGAGTGTGTGTGTGTGTGTGTGTGTGTATGTGGCGGGTCAGTACCCACATAGCAGACATATTTGGGCCTAATCTGGGCCACCTTTGGCACTTACGGCTCAGTTACGGCACTGGCAAGTGTCATGTGGGCCAGATATGGGCCAGATGTCATGAGCCGGGTCAGACTTGTGTTGTGGCAAATGTGATGTGGGCCAGATATTGACCAAATATCATGAGCCGGGTCAGACTTGTGTTGTGGCAAATGTCATGTGGGCCATATATGGGCCAAATGTCATGAGCCGTGCTAGACGTGTTGTGGCAAATGTCATGTGGGCCAGATATGGGCCAAATATCGTGAACCAGGTCAAACTTGTGTTGTGGCAAATGTCATGTGGGCCATATATGGGCCAGATGTCATGAGCCAAGCTAGACTTGTGTTATGGCAAATGTCATGTGGGCCAGATATGGGCCAGATGTCATGAGCCAAGCTAGACTTGTGTTATGGCAAATGTCATGTGGGCCAGATATGGGCCAAATATCGTGAACCAGGTCAAACTTGTGTTGTGGCAAATGTCATGTGGGCCATATATGGGCCAGATGTCATGAGCCGGGCTAGACATGTGTTGTGGCAAATGTCATGTGGGCCATATATGGGCCAGATGTCATGAGCCGGGCTAGACATGTGTTGTGGCAAATGTCATGTGGGCCAGACATGGGCCAGATGTCATGAGCCGGGTCAGACTTGTGTTGTGGCAAATGTCATGTGGGCCATATATGGGCCAGATGTCATGAGCCGGGCTAGACATGTGTTGTGGCAAATGTCATGTGGGCCAGACATGGGCCAGATGTCATGAGCCGGGTCAGACTTGTGTTGTGGCAAATGTCATGTGGGCCATATACTGTATGGACCAAATATCATGAGCCGGGTCAGATATCATAGCAAAGGTATTGGCTTCACAAAAATAGTGAAATATTTGAATTAACTAGTATAGAAATGTGAAAAAATAATGCATAAAAAATGCAACGGTAGCCCACCAAGTCACTGCAGTGCACACAAGCAGCTTCATTATTCATCAGGAGTCAGAGCAGATATCTACTTTCAGCGACCCCCCTCCTCAAAAATGGCTAAATGTAAGCTGGACATGGCAGAGTACATGTTCACGGAGGTAAAAGGCAAACCTGTGTGTTTTCTGAGTGGAGAAAGTTTGGCAGTAATGAAAGAATATAATCTAAGAAAATTTTCAGATAAAAGCCTTGAGAAAGAATACAACTGATTTGATTTATTTTTAATTTTATTATTTGAAAGCAGTGATCAGTAGGATCATAGAGCAGCACAATAATGCATTTTCATTTTATTATAATGCATGCACTTTTATATTTTTTTAGTAGAAGGTGTAAAGAAGACGTATATGCGTAGACATCTGCAACCCAAATGGAACAGACGCAAAATATGCGTTGTTATCACATCTGTCTCCCCCAATTAAGAAAACGACATTATGAACCATTACTGGTTTACTTTTCTGATTGATGTGTATGTCGCTAGTGACTCCGACTGTTTAACATTGACATATGATCGCGACACGCAAAAAGTTATGTCCATCCAATAACAGTCATTGTGTGTGTGTGTGTGTGTGTGTGTGTGTGTGTGTGTGTGAGTGTGTGTGTGTGTGTGTGTGTATGTGGCGGGTCAGTACCCACATAGCAGACATATTTGGGCCTAATCTGGGCCACCTTTGGCACTTACGGCTCAGTTACGGCACTGGCAAGTGTCATGTGGGCCAGATATGGGCCAGATGTCATGAGCGGGGTCAGACTTGTGTTGTGGCAAATGTGATGTGGGCCAGATATGGACCAAATATCATGAGCCGGGTCAGACTTGTGTTGTGGCAAATGTCATGTGGGCCATATATGGGCCAAATGTCATGAGCCGTGCTAGACGTGTTGTGGCAAATGTCATGTGGGCCAGATATGGGCCAAATATCGTGAACCAGGTCAAACTTGTGTTGTGGCAAATGTCATGTGGGCCATATATGGGCCAGATGTCATGAGCCGGGCTAGACATGTGTTGTGGCAAATGTCATGTGGGCCATATATGGGCCAGATGTCATGAGCCAAGCTAGACTTGTGTTATGGCAAATGTCATGTGGGCCATATATGGGCCAGATGTCATGAGCCGGGCTAGACATGTGTTGTGGCAAATGTCATGTGGGCCATATATGGGCCAGATGTCATGAGCCAAGCTAGACTTGTGTTATGGCAAATGTCATGTGGGCCATATATGGGCCAGATGTCATGAGCCGGGCTAGACATGTGTTGTGGCAAATGTCATGTGGGCCATATATGGGCCAGATGTCATGAGCCAAGCTAGACTTGTGTTATGGCAAATGTCATGTGGGCCATATATGGGCCAGATGTCATGAGCCAAGCTAGACTTGTGTTATGGCAAATGTCATGTGGGCCATATATGGGCCAGATGTCATGAGCCGGGCTAGACATGTGTTGTGGCAAATGTCATGTGGGCCAGACATGGGCCAGATGTCATGAGCCGGGTCAGACTTGTGTTGTGGCAAATGTCATGTGGGCCATATATGGGCCAGATGTCATGAGCCGGGCTAGACATGTGTTGTGGCAAATGTCATGTGGGCCAGACATGGGCCAGATGTCATGAGCCGGGTCAGACTTGTGTTGTGGCAAATGTCATGTGGGCCATATACTGTATGGACCAAATATCATGAGCCGGGTCAGATATCATAGCAAAGGTATTGGCTTCACAAAAATAGTGAAATATTTGAATTAACTAGTATAGAAATGTGAAAAAATAATGCATAAAAAATGCAACGGTAGCCCACCAAGTCACTGCAGTGCACACAAGCAGCTTCATTATTCATCAGGAGTCAGAGCAGATATCTACTTTCAGCGACCCCCCTCCTCAAAAATGGCTAAATGTAAGCTGGACATGGCAGAGTACATGTTCACGGAGGTAAAAGGCAAACCTGTGTGTTTTCTGAGTGGAGAAAGTTTGGCAGTAATGAAAGAATATAATCTAAGAAAATTTTCAGATAAAAGCCTTGAGAAAGAATACAACTGATTTGATTTATTTTTAATTTTATTATTTGAAAGCAGTGATCAGTAGGGTCATAGAGCAGCACAATAATGCATTTTCATTTTATTATAATGCATGCACTTTTATATTTTTTTAGTAGAAGGTGTAAAGAAGACGTATATGCGTAGACATCTGCAACCCAAATGGAACAGACGCAAAATATGCGTTGTTATCACATCTGTCTCCCCCAATTAAGAAAACGACATTATGAACCATTACTGGTTTACTTTTCTGATTGATGTGTATGTCGCTAGTGACTCCGACTGTTTAACATTGACATATGATCGCGACACGCAAAAAGTTATGTCCATCCAATAACAGTCATTGTGTGTGTGTGTGTGTGTGTGTGTGTGTGTGTGTGTGTGTGTGTGTGTGTGTATGTGGCGGGTCAGTACCCACATAGCAGACATATTTGGGCCTAATCTGGGCCACCTTTGGCACTTACGGCTCAGTTACGGCACTGGCAAGTGTCATGTGGGCCAGATATGGGCCAGATGTCATGAGCCGGGTCAGACTTGTGTTGTGGCAAATGTCATGTGGGCCATATATGGGCCAAATGTCATGAGCCGTGCTAGACGTGTTGTGGCAAATGTCATGTGGGCCAGATATGGGCCAAATATCGTGAACCAGGTCAAACTTGTGTTGTGGCAAATGTCATGTGGGCCATATATGGGCCAGATGTCATGAGCCGGGCTAGACATGTGTTGTGGCAAATGTCATGTGGGCCATATATGGGCCAGATGTCATGAGCCGGGCTAGACATGTGTTGTGGCAAATGTCATGTGGGCCATATATGGGCCAGATGTCATGAGCCGGGCTAGACATGTGTTGTGGCAAATGTCATGTGGGCCAGACATGGGCCAGATGTCATGAGCCGGGCTAGACATGTGTTGTGGCAAATGTCATGTGGGCCAGATGTCATGAGCCGGGTCAGACTTGTGTTGTGGCAAATGTCATGTGGGCCATATACTGTATGGACCAAATATCATGAGCCGGGTCAGATATCATAGCAAAGGTATTGGCTTCACAAAAATAGTGAAATATTTGAATTAACTAGTATAGAAATGTGAAAAAATAATGCATAAAAAATGCAACGGTAGCCCACCAAGTCACTGCAGTGCACACAAGCAGCTTCATTATTCATCAGGAGTCAGAGCAGATATCTACTTTCAGCGACCCCCCTCCTCAAAAATGGCTAAATGTAAGCTGGACATGGCAGAGTACATGTTCACGGAGGTAAAAGGCAAACCTGTGTGTTTTCTGAGTGGAGAAAGTTTGGCAGTAATGAAAGAATATAATCTAAGAAAATTTTCAGATAAAAGCCTTGAGAAAGAATACAACTGATTTGATTTATTTTTAATTTTATTATTTGAAAGCAGTGATCAGTAGGATCATAGAGCAGCACAATAATGCATTTTCATTTTATTATAATGCATGCACTTTTATATTTTTTTAGTAGAAGGTGTAAAGAAGACGTATATGCGTAGACATCTGCAACCCAAATGGAACAGACGCAAAATATGCGTTGTTATCACATCTGTCTCCCCCAATTAAGAAAACGACATTATGAACCATTACTGGTTTACTTTTCTGATTGATGTGTATGTCGCTAGTGACTCCGACTGTTTAACATTGACATATGATCGCGACACGCAAAAAGTTATGTCCATCCAATAACAGTCATTGTGTGTGTGTGTGTGTGTGTGTGTGTGTGTGTGTGTGAGTGTGTGTGTGTGTGTGTGTGTATGTGGCGGGTCAGTACCCACATAGCAGACATATTTGGGCCTAATCTGGGCCACCTTTGGCACTTACGGCTCAGTTACGGCACTGGCAAGTGTCATGTGGGCCAGATATGGGCCAGATGTCATGAGCCGGGTCAGACTTGTGTTGTGGCAAATGTCATGTGGGCCATATATGGGCCAAATGTCATGAGCCGTGCTAGACGTGTTGTGGCAAATGTCATGTGGGCCAGATATGGGCCAAATATCGTGAACCAGGTCAAACTTGTGTTGTGGCAAATGTCATGTGGGCCATATATGGGCCAGATGTCATGAGCCGGGCTAGACATGTGTTGTGGCAAATGTCATGTGGGCCATATATGGGCCAGATGTCATGAGCCGGGCTAGACATGTGTTGTGGCAAATGTCATGTGGGCCATATATGGGCCAGATGTCATGAGCCGGGCTAGACATGTGTTGTGGCAAATGTCATGTGGGCCAGACATGGGCCAGATGTCATGAGCCGGGCTAGACATGTGTTGTGGCAAATGTCATGTGGGCCAGATGTCATGAGCCGGGTCAGACTTGTGTTGTGGCAAATGTCATGTGGGCCATATACTGTATGGACCAAATATCATGAGCCGGGTCAGATATCATAGCAAAGGTATTGGCTTCACAAAAATAGTGAAATATTTGAATTAACTAGTATAGAAATGTGAAAAAATAATGCATAAAAAATGCAACGGTAGCCCACCAAGTCACTGCAGTGCACACAAGCAGCTTCATTATTCATCAGGAGTCAGAGCAGATATCTACTTTCAGCGACCCCCCTCCTCAAAAATGGCTAAATGTAAGCTGGACATGGCAGAGTACATGTTCACGGAGGTAAAAGGCAAACCTGTGTGTTTTCTGAGTGGAGAAAGTTTGGCAGTAATGAAAGAATATAATCTAAGAAAATTTTCAGATAAAAGCCTTGAGAAAGAATACAACTGATTTGATTTATTTTTAATTTTATTATTTGAAAGCAGTGATCAGTAGGATCATAGAGCAGCACAATAATGCATTTTCATTTTATTATAATGCATGCACTTTTATATTTTTTTAGTAGAAGGTGTAAAGAAGACGTATATGCGTAGACATCTGCAACCCAAATGGAACAGACGCAAAATATGCGTTGTTATCACATCTGTCTCCCCCAATTAAGAAAACGACATTATGAACCATTACTGGTTTACTTTTCTGATTGATGTGTATGTCGCTAGTGACTCCGACTGTTTAACATTGACATATGATCGCGACACGCAAAAAGTTATGTCCATCCAATAACTGCACGCGCCGCCGAGTTTCGTATTGTAGCAGCGAAACACCACGATGGAAGGCAGTTATTACTATAAACCCTTTATTAACTCACACTTCAGACATCCACAGCGCGTTGCCGCAGTATCATCAGTTCATACAAGTGACATCAAGGAAGTTTTCCTGTGTGTTATGTCAGCACTTACATATTAAACAATATTATTTAGAGTTAGGAGAGGAATTTTTTATTTTCGGGGGGGGGGGGGGGGGGGGGGGGGGTAGGGCCCAGGTGTACTGATAAAAATAGATTAGGACGCGCCGCGTCTTTTTCCCTGTATTCCATAGTCCTCTTCGATGACTTCTTGTAGACCATGTTTATTAAAATTGGTAGGTATTTAGATGTCAAATTTGTATTGGAGCAGAGTGTTAAAATCTGTTGGAGTCCTCCCATAAGCAAAAAAAAAATATGTTTAAAACGCTGAAAGATTTTAAGTGGTGCACAACGTAGTTCAATAACTGAACTGGCATATGTGCGGAGTGCTACAGTGCCAGTGTATGATAACTTCATGCTTCTGTCTGCTGCTGTCTATATTTTGGCTAGCCCACTGTATTGTTTGCAGATGAACGAATTGGCTCATTATTTTCTTGTCTCATTTGTGAAGCATTATGGCTTGCTTTATGGTAAAGACCAAGTAGTGTACAACATTCATGGATTAGTGCATCTGGCAGGTGATGTGAAGGTACATGGCCATTTAGACAGTTTCTCTGGGTTCCCTTATGAAAACCTTTTGGGTGAGCTTAAGAGAATGATCAGGAAGGCGGACAATCCTCTAGCACAGGTTATCCGCAGGTTATCTGAACAGGAACAAAGTGGTTGGGATTTTGATTCATCCAGTGAGCAGGAGACAGTTTTAAAATGTCCACATCAAGATGGGCCAGTACCAGAGATGCTTTTGGGAAATGTCAGTCAGTTCAAGCAGTTGACAGCTGATGGGGTCATTCTAAAAACATCAAGTAAAGATGACTGCATTGTCATTGATGGCAAAGTTATTTCTGTGCAAAACATAGTTTGTCATGAAGATAGAGTCTGTGCCATGTACCAAGAGTACAGAGTCAAGGAAACATTGTACAGGTACCCACTTGACTCAAGGGAGCTGGGAATATTCCTTGTATCCCACTTGTCCCCTGTGATTCACTGTGTAGAGATTGTAAGGCCTATGCAAAAGTGTGTGCGATTGCCTTTGGGAGACAAGTTTGCAGTGTTCCCTCTTCCTCACACAAATTAATCCCATTTACTTTTTTGTCTTTGAACATAGTTAAATATAGTTGTTAGCCTGCAACAAATTCTCATGTTTTAAGTGCAGTATTAATGTTGTCCTTCGTTATTTTAGGTTTTTGCTGGCTCCTGCACGTTCATTTATTTATCCTGCACGTTCAAAGTACAATTAAGTTGTACAATTGTTGCATAATTATCCTATATTCTCATTTTGTTTTATCTCATCTTATATTATGAGATATTTCAAATTGTTATTTTTGAGTCTACAAATGAAGTAGAAGTTATGCCTGAAATATGGGTAAAAAAGAACACCTGTTTTTGGCCACGATACAAACAGGAAGAAATTGTAAAAGCAGTACGATCACAAGAACCACCTGGAGTAAGTTGGATTCCGTACAAAGTGCGCACAATATTAAGTAAAGGTATAAAGAACTATACTTCATTTACTAAATACAGCCAATGTATTTAAAAATTTTCCCTTTTTATATTCACTGCATTCATTTTTACTTTCACAGCTACATATGAGGAAGCAAGAATCAAACTTCCAGAAGCTGAACGATTTACAGATTTGACTGATTCAGAAGGCTTTCTACAGAAACGCAAACGAAGAAGGCTGTATGTTGGAGAGGGATCAAAGCAAACGTCTGTGTGAATCCCATGTCATTCATTCCTTCCTATTTAACTTTTTTTTTGTAATTCAGGAAGAAAAATCCAATACTTCAGGATTTTGAGGACAGTGAAAGTGAGGGAGAGGAAACATCCACACTTCGCAAACCTTGGAAACTTTCTGCCATTTTAACTCTCTATATGTCACCCATTTCTTGTACTGCCTGTAGAGTGTCCTGGAGAAAGGTTCAGCGGACCATCTAATGTTCCACCAGAAATGATGGAAGACAATGAATGTAATTTGACAAGAAGGCACATCAGTATACCTTGTATTTTGTCATACTGGTGTTGTATCCATAATTTGAAATATTGCCTGCAAGCCTCAATTCTGCCTGATTCTTGAATTAGAGATAATAATCATGGTGTCACTACAGTGCTCAGGGTATCAGGGTCATCAGTACCTTGTGCTTACAGATTTTCCTGGCAGTCACTGTAGTAAACCTTAACAGATGTTGCCCTTAGATGTTGCGTTGTTTGTCTTTGTTAAGCGCCATTGGACAAATGTAAACTCTGATCCTTTTTTCTTGTACTCGTTTGCAGTGATTAATACAAGAAATGTAGCTACGCAAACCAGTGCCCAAAGTGCAGACTTCAATGAAAGTGAGCATTAAACAACCATCCAAACGGTCTGAAAATCCAATGAGAATTAACCCTAACAAGACTAAAAAAAAACCTTTTCACTTTTTCTTTTTAATGCACACACATCAAATAAAGAGATCATATCTTCTAATGTCTTTGTCTTAGCTGTGATAAGAAACATCCTGACAAATCAAGAAATCATCAAGGAACAGATGGGCATATTGGTGAAGCGAGTATATGAATTAAAGGGGACAGCAGAAGAGAGCCAATCTTTACCACCAGACACTCTTCCAGTTACAACGCTTGAAGATCTGCAGGTTTTGGAGGGGCAGCTCCAAGATCAGGAATTCAAGAAAACTATGGTATGGTATATTTGCATAACATCATTAGGGGTGTAAAGGTGTGATGGTTCCGTTCATAAGGTTATCAAGTCGCACAAGGCATCAAAAGTGATTACGTTTCAGAACTACAATGTGTAATTTCTATACAATAAGAACTGTGTCTGAAAACTCAAATATCTGATTTCAGACCTTAGATTTTACTTGAAGTTGTATTCTCACCAGCCACCTTATTGGATGTACTACAGTGTATAATTGTAGCACTACAAAGTGCTAATATGATAAGTGCAGTATAATGTGGATAAGTGGAAATTCTTGATGTACCTAATAAAATAGCTGGTAACTAGAATTGTAAGTAAAAGCTAAAGAGAGGTAGACAGTATCTAGGCCCAGATTATTACATTAACAGCACTGTTATCACAGTTACAGCACTGGGTATATATTTCCTGTCCTGTCATATTTGCTCCTTGTGAGTCCTTGCTTACAAGATTTTGCCTCATCTAACAGACAACTACTTTAGCTCAAAGAGGGGGTACAGCAGTCAAAGACACTGTTTGGAGGATCATGGGATGTCTTTTGACGAATGAGGTTGCCAAACAGATTAACTGGAAAGGAGCCAATGGCAAAGCAGCATTCAAGAACCTCACTCTTAAAGGAGTAATCAATGGTGAGTCTTGTCAATTACATGCTGTGATACAAACCAACATTTTATACAGAGTGATTGGCCATGTACAGTTTTCAGCCACCAACATGCAAGGCCAGGAAAATGCATCCGTCCATCCATTATCTGTATCACTTAATCCCGCTGGTCGGGGTCACAGGGGGGCCCAGCATCCCAGCATCTCTGGGCAAAGGCAGGGCACACCATGGACAGGTCGCCAATCAACCATAGAAAATGCATCCACATCTCTGCAAATTATTTTTGTCTTTTTGTTCCTTTAATTAACTGACTAGTAAATGAATGAATGTGTAAATTCACACATTGTAAACATGCATCAGTAGTTACCACTCGTGGCTTGGAGGGATGAGCGAGGCATTGTGTTTTTAATGTAAATGTTTTACTAAAACTTACAAGTAACATGAAACACGAACAGGGAACACACTCAATACTCGATAGAGACGAGCACAGAGACTACAGACATTAAATAGCAGACACGTAGCCTAGAGTGTAACATTACGATAACGAGGTGAATGAACAGATGCACACTACCAACCACACAGTAACTACATGTATGGGCACAAACAAACTGACTACACATACACACGCCCAAGGCGAGGGTCCTGGGGCTGCAACGTGATGAGAATTAATGCCCAACTTCTTCGTTTTGTGTCAGATTGCTTTATGAAGTGTAAAAAATTGTTGACAGACCTTTTGAGTTCTCTGTGTAGAATAAGTAATTCATTTGCAACAGCATTGTTTGTGAAAAGTTACTTTAGTGTGCCTTTAAAGATTTATAACAACTGTTTTTATAGTACTAATCAACACATGGCCATTTCCAATTTGTCTTATTTTAGAAGCGGTAAGAAGAAATCGCTTGACTGGTACAGCAACAGACAGCGAAACTGAGCAGTGGGTTAGGAGATGGCTCCATCTTGCTGGAGACAGAGATGGAGGACGGCGTGCCAGGCAGCGAACTGATAGCCTTATTTGAAGACGTTTTTTCTTTCTAAGTGCATCTACTGCTGACATTTTTACATGTGCCTGTTCTTATTTTAATAAATTTAAATAGCAAAATCAGTATTTGTCTTTTATTATGTAGAATTTACTCATCAGGTTTTAGGTGGTTTGATGGGGGATGGCAGTAAATGTGTTCATCTGCTTTGTTTAAGGTTAGCAAATTGTAGTGAGTAGTTTTTGTCCCTATAAGATGGACACATGCCTAAAACACAGCCCTGATCTAGCCCTTAACATGACCTGTATCGGATAAACATATGGGCACAACATCTGGCCCAGGTATGGTAGACCTGTGGCTGAGATGAGGCAGCCAGACTTGTCCTGAGTCAACGCCGTAATTCAAGGCCAAATGTGGGCCAGAAGAGGACGGTAGATGTGGGCCACATTTGGGCATGACATCTGGCCCACGTATGGTTGACCTGTGGCTGAGATGAGGCAGCCAGACTCGCCCTGAGTCAACGTCGTAATTCAAGGCCAAATGTGGGCCAGAAGACGACTGTAGATGTGGGCCACATTTGGGCATGACATCTGGCCCACGTATGGTTGACCTGTGGCTGAGATGAGGCAGCCAGACTCGCCCTGAGTCAACGCCGTAATTCAAGGCCAAATGTGGGCCAGAAGAGGACTGCAGATGTGGGCCACATTTGGGCCAAACATTTATTGCTATCTGGGTATGGTATGGAGGTATTGTTCAGTCAGTGAAACAGCTCTGTGGTAGAAGCTATTTCTTGTCTTGTATGTGTATGTGTACTGACAATATTAAACAGTGATAGCAGAAGATTGCCAGACTCAATGTTCAGCTCCCACAGATGTTCACCTCACCAAATCTGGACCTCACTGCAAAATGTTTGGACATCCCTGTACTACATGAAATGGCAAAAATGTTAGAAAAGATTTAAATCAAAAGAACATGCAATCAAGAATGTAAAACTGCAAACATTCAGCTCAGCTTAAATTTGGAAGTCAATATATTCTTTTTTGGATGACCAGATCTAATAAAACTGTCATTGAAATGGTACAATACAATCGTACCAAATTTGTAATATTGATAGAGAAAAGCAACCTCTCTTGATTAGCAGTGAGCACGGACGTAATTTGGGGGGGGGGAGACATGTCCCCCCCACTTTTTCAAAAGCCGGCTTTGGTCCCCCCCCAGTTTTTACGGTTAAAACCAAATATTTAAATAGCGACGAATCCATGTCCCCCCCACTTTTGAAATCAAAATTACGTCCATGGCAGTGAGCCTTATTGTTTGGGAAGAGTGTTGGACATTTCTCTATTAATGATTCTAGAAATTTAAAATATTAATTTATGATTCATAAGGAAATGATACAGTGTAATCAACCCAGTGTAATCAACCCAATGTATTAAAACTTAGTCGCTCTGTGTATGTGCGCCCCCTAGTGTTGGTACGGAAACTACGCCATAGTGTGGTCAAATGGGACGTGACAAAACTGAAAGTAAACGCCAAGTAAAAATCACCTTAGGAACGTCTGGGAAATACGACGGTGAGTTTATAAACACTTACAGAAATGTTACAAATGTTACATTATGTACAAAATATACTGTTTTAATGTTATAACGATAAATGACGTAATCCAGTTTGAATCTGTACGAAACGATCTGGGAGTCTTACTGCGAGATGCAGAACAGGTGTTACGGTGAATTCAGTTCCCCCTGTTCCCCTACAGTGCGCATGTCGAAATCATGACGTAGCGCTGTGGGAGGCTCAGACGGGCTCTGCGTGTTTCTCGTTGCTCTTGTATTTCTCTCTGTTCCTCCGGGTAAGCGGTTTCTCACTTAATTTGTGAAATAGATCCATATAAACTCGTACTTAAAAGCATAAGAATGTTGTTACAACAGGTTTTAATATTAAAGATGAGCTAGATTTCATTTCGTTTTCCACTCCGTATATCCAAAGTGTTTAATTGATGTCTAATCTTTTATAGCGTTTATATAAAGCTATGTTACTCTGTTCAGACTCCAGTGAGGATGATGTATTGGGCATGAATTATTGCTGATATGAATAAACTACATTATATGGTACTGTAATGAGTCTAGTATTATTTCATATACATTCGCTGTTTGCATCTTGGAAACGGTTTCACCGTTTGGAATGCATTTACGTTTTAGTTCTACAGTAGTAACGTTTCTTACTTTATATTTTTAATCCATAGCGTGGATATTCAGCTGCAGTAATCATGCTGATAAACTACATATCTGTTACCCTTTCACACAGTAACTTTACTGTATATATTTACATCATTCACACTGAAAAAAGAGGGGGAACACATTTAACCAGAACCTGACAAAAGTGGTTCCCCCTCTGTTTATTACAGGTGAAGTAGATTTAATATAAATTAATCATGCTGATAAACTATATCTCTTTTACCATTTCACACAGTAACATTTGAACTATCTGTACCTCCTTTAACACTGAGAACATGGGTGGAACGGATTTAACCAGAGACTGGGAAAAGTGGTTCCCCTTGTAGAATAACTGCTGAAGATGATATAAAGTACAGAAATTGTGCTGATTATCTGTATCTGTGTATAATCACTTTACAACTATCTGTACCACCTTTACACTGAGAACACATGGGGGAACATATTTAACCAGAGACTGGGAAATTTGGTTTCCCCTTGAAGAATAAAGCTTTAAAAAAATTGATGATCAGACTCCCTTCAAAGCATGACTAATTGCATGGGGTCAGTGGATGACATGTTATAAGGCAATATCTCACCCAGTGTCAAGTACACAGCTAGGAGCTTGTGTTTCTTTTTGCCAGATCCAAGAGGATTCACAACTTCAAAGGTATCTTGATACAAGATTTACATTTATATTTATGGCATTTGGCAGACACCCTTATCCAGAGCGACTTACATTTTTATCTCATTTTTTATACAAGTGAACAATTGAGGGTTAAGGGCCTTAGAGAGAAAGTAGGGATCTTCCCCTGTCAAAAAATGATTAATGACTTTGACCTTTGAACTTTATTTTGATCTTCTTTGATGTTGACTCTCCGGAGCTGTATAACCCTAGCCACCTGCGACACACACACACACACATATACTGGTGCGCCCGCACATGACTTTGACTAGACTATGAAACTTAACACATTGATTATGACATTAAGAGAATTACAAGTTTTCTGAAATGTTATGTTTAAATATGTCTATAGATATATTTAAAAATATCTATAGATAACGCCTAAGTTGCATATTTAAACATAACATTTCAGAAAACATGTAATTCTCTTAATGTCAATAATCAATGTGGTAAGTTTCATAGTGATTGCTAGATGACATTTTTACCCTATTCACCTGTAGTGTCTTGCCTTAAACTAAGAGAGTGTTTGGCTGCAATCATCTCAGTTACATATTGTTTGGTGAAAGGTGTGTTTGGAGGGTTTGGTTAATTTTGACTAGACATACAAAACTCAATAGAAAAACAAGGAACGTGAGCTCATGTTCATGGTCAGATTTCCTAAGTAGAGTCACAGTAGCACGTGTGATTGATGATGGGCTACATATTAAGGGACCAAAAGATAAAGATTTAACAGCACAAAATAGCGGCTATCCAGATCTGATGTCCTTCACTGGTTGACTGTAAACAGCTCACTTTCAGAGGCTGTAATGAGGGCAGAATCTACTAACAAGGGCAATTACAGAGAATATCCGTGTATGATGATGTCTTAACCAGCTCCGGACCCTTGATGTCCGTGCAGCAAAAATTATGCAATCGCGGTGGCTCCGCCCATGCGCGTTGGCCCCACACGCGGTCGCTTCGCGAGGTCGTGCACCTCTCGATTTTTGTGCAAAGTTACAAGGTGGAATTCATGTACTTGTAAGGCATTTTGAAGGTCCATTTTCAGTATTTTCCAGCACCTTCAGCTTAATTTACATATTTATACAAATACACATATACTGGAAATTATTCCAAATAATTTGCTTTTTATCTCATTAAAAGAGATGGTATTGTGTTTGGTAACAGCAGAAGAGCAGCATAAGTGCTGCATAATAAGCTTGTTGGTGTTTTAATGTACATATATTGGCACCTTCCACACCTTCAACATTGAGTGATTGTGGCGGTGAGGGTGAGGAAGGAGACCACCCCTGGCCCTACCTCGAGAAAGTTTGAGTCTGCTGGAGCGAAAGTAAATTCCTATATGATGAAGTGCCATCTCTAAAGAGGGTGAAATATTGGCCTTCAAAAATTCACCTTCGAACTTGAAGAAACACTTCAATGTAAGTTACAAATATAACGCACAGAAGACACACCAGCTTGAGCTGTCAGTAAGCGCTAGTTAGGTTAGATATCTTAGCTAACTAACCTAATTATGTTCATGACGTGCTGCAGTATTCACTTAACATTAGCTGGCAATCATAAAGGCGATGTCATACTGAGTTGTGTTTTTAGCAACAGTAATCCGATCTTTTTGTGCTGACTAATCATGTGCCCATTTTTATAGTGTAGTGTTTTTATAGGGTAAGGGCATTTAATGAGGGTAAACGCAGGGCAGTAGGCTCACCCTTAGAATCCGACGGACGGATTTTACGTCCAAAATACACCTCCTTTTCTCAGCTAAATTAAGGCGAACTTGTACTTCTGCGTCAAACCTAAGACGTAGCGGCATATAGGTTATCTGTTTTTTGTGTACGAAGTTTTAAGCCCAGTTTTTTTTAAGTTGCTACTTGTTTGTACATACAAAACACTTGTATTTGTGGTCTTTGACATCTTTGATTTGTAAGTGATAAATAAAAACAATTGATAATCATAAACTTTGATGGCTTTCTTTAATTAATTCAAAACACAATACTTGTACTTTTTACTTTCAGTACTTGAGTAATACATTTTAGAATAAACTACTTGCAATATTTAAGTACAAAAAATGCTGAATACTTCTGTACTTCTACTTAAGTAGTTTTTAAAGAACACTTCAACTTCTACTCAAGTCACTTTTTTGATGGCGTACTTGTATTTTACTCAAGTATGGGTCTCTAATACTTTATACAACACTGGTCCAGTGTGTTGTGCAGGGTGGTTGTTCAGAGCTCTCTGAGGATTCATCAGGCTGTCCCAAAGTGTGTTGCGGCTGCAAGAAGCCTTGTAGAACACTTAAAAATAAGTGAACTTTCATGTACCAGTTGGACACCTGTTTTCTTCACCACCAGTAGTGCATCTTTGTTCATTATCTTCAGGTGATACATGAACTAGGTGTGTTGTGTTTCTGACAAGAGAAGTGGTATGTGCACAACCTCTGTAAGATCTGTGTTGCTAGTAGCTAAATTGTCAACACTCCTTTAAGAGTTGTGGTCCAGTTCTGTGGACCGTATCTTAAAAATCACTTCTCCAATCAGTTTGCTGCACTGTTGAGGAAACATTGCTTCATATGTACTTTGGTACTGTCTGTATTGTAGTATTGGATTGTTGCTTAATTCTGAACCTTTTTTTGTTCATTATCTATTTCTAGAAACCTGATGTGACAGCGATGCTCACCCTTGAACTTTGAGGCCTACCTGTTCTACTAGGTCAGGGGTCGGCAACTGGCGGACCGCGGTCCGGATCCGGAACCGAATGCAGTCCTGTCCGGACCCAATCTCATTTCTGATTAACTGTATACGGACCCAAATGCCATCCCATCCGGACCCAGAATAAATTGTTAAAAATATTTCTTAATTTTGACGGGAGAATTCATTTTAAACTGGAGCATTTATTTCAGCGCTATTGAAAATATTGAAAATAGCGCCGAACTCCGTCACAAGTGTTACGCCCCCTGGACCGCAGGTCAGAGCTATCTGCCAAATTTGGCCCCCGGAACAATATAGTTGATTACCCCTGTACTAGGTGATGACCCCAGTAGCTTCTACAACACGTGCTTCATAAGTTCTAATAGCTGAATCTTAAAGGAGCAATCAGGGTGGTGGGAGTTGATTAATGTTAAATCTTCCCCTATGAGTTCAGTACAGAGATGGACATGGCGGGCTGCATGCTAACTGAACAGTCTCCAAAACTGAATTATGTAAATACTACACTTGCATTTGGGGCACCTGGTGGTTCACCTGATGGAGACATAAGTCAAGGCTGAGTCCAGTCCACAACACACATGGTTAGGTTTGGAGAGAGTTCTTTGCTGCAAGTCAGTGTCTCTCTTTCTATCCCATCTATCCTGTCTTTCTATTGTTATAATCAAATAAATAAAGCAGAAATGACCCTCAAAAATCTTTCAAATACATAGAGATGGTGACATGTCGGGGTACTAGGGGCCCCTATGAAGCGACAGCTTAATGGGCAGATGATGTGTCAATTGGTCAAGCTCATCATTGTTTTCTTGTTGTAATGTTTTTGTTGATTTTTTACACAGGCACTCCATACTGTGTGCCACCAATAGGCTCTATGCACGTAAGGTCTGTGACGCGTTTCCGCTGCACACTATACCGGCAGCCCAGTTTCCGGTTTGAGTCAAAACTTAAACAACGGGTGCTGAGGAGCTGTTGCTGCAAAGACTTTGAGCTTAAAGATGAATAAAAAAGTTTTCCGGTTTCAAAAACAAGAAGGACGTGGGACACCGACCAGAGGGACATCGTTCTGTCCCTCTGGTCGGCCTCATCAAGATATAACTCTGTTGTGAGTTTCCATTCGTTCCTGGTAGATAAAAAAAAATGTCTTGTGAACATCAGGAGGGATAACTTCCAAGTCACAAAACACACAAAAGTATGTAGTGTTCATTTCACTGGCAACGATTTTGTGGAGGGAACACAGAGACGACGCCTAAAAGGAAGTGCTATCCCGATCTTGTTTCAGTGGAACCAGAACGAGACGAGATGTGTGGGAGCGGCGAGAGAGACCTGAACCCCCCGACATGGACATAGATGAAGGTAGCATGGAGGATGGTTTTGGGATGACTTGCCATGACTATTGTTCCGCTCCCGAAGCTACAGCTCTAGATTTGGCATTAATTAAAAACAAGGAGCTCACGAAGGAGGTGGAAGACTTACAGAACAAATTGGAGCAAACAAAATTATACAGCCGCTTTGGTCTTCAGCGATTTGCAGCGTCTGATGAGGACATTCGGTTCTACATGAGGTAAGATATATTGCATGTAACTAGCGCTGTTTCCATAATTAAATACATTCAATCAATACATAGCTTGTATTGATTCAGGACAAAATAATATAAATATTATATTATTATTAATATTATAATTATTTAAATTTTTGAAAATAATGAACAGGGAGATATACTCAGGTTAACAGAGTGTAACAGCGGGTGTAGGAGGCATGCACCACGACGTTATTGGTGAACATAGAACGTTTAATCAGTCAAAGACGTGAAGTTCCGGGTGGAGCGCGAGCAGCACATTCACAACACTCGCGCAGACACGAAACTTTAGACAAAGACGAGCACAAGACACTGCGCGAACGCACATTAAATAGGTGAATTACACAGACCCACGTGACCTCGAGACAAGGCACAGGTGTAACAAACGAACACGCTCACAGACAACCCACACCCACGGAACTACTAGCATGGACATAACTGCACGCAGACGACATAATGACACGCCCACAGGGAAGGGTCCGGAGCTGTTCCGTAACAAGAGAGGCAGATGTATTACAGTCTGTAAGTGTAGAACTACAGTGCTCCTACAGGTGCATCTCAAAAAATCTGAATATCACTGAAAAGTTTCTTTATGTATAAATCTATAGAATACAAGTTTCAATTGAAATACTGAAATAAATGAACTTTTCAGTGATTTTTTGAGATGCACCTGTAGGAATCTCAAATATAAGATTGATTGCAAGACTGTTAGTCTTATGACTGATTAGTTGTTGATCAGTGTATCTTAATAATCCACCTACTATCTTTGCAGGTTTGCAACCTACAACCACCTGATGGCCTTCTGGGAACTGATTGAACCTGCAACACATCAGATGATACAGGTCACCAACTCCAAACCTACCAGGGAGACAGGCGCAACTAGAAAACCAACCCAGACACTACCTACAATAGATGAAGTCTTCATGTTTATGATGCATCTTGCTTTGGGCCTCAAGCAGCGAGACCTGGCTCATCGCTTTCATGTACATCAGTCCACCGTGAGCCAGATTATTACCTCCTTGGCCAACTTCCTCTATTTTCTTTTAGGGTCTGTCTGCATTTGGATGCCCAAAGACAAAGTACAAGCCTACCTGCCAGAGGAGTTTGGGAATTTTCAGGACACACAGGTTATCCTGGATTATACAGTGCTCCGCTGCCAACCATCATCCCTGCTGTTACAGAGTGAAGTCTTTTCCAATTATAAGTCTCATTGTACCTTCAAGGCCTTAATTGGAATGGCACCCCATGGTGCCATAAACTTTGTTTGCCATAAACTGGACTCTATGCTGAGTCTATTAGTGACAGGGAGATGTTCAAACAGTCAGGAATTATTCCTCAGGAATTACCCCTGACATGGCAATAATGGTGGATAAGGGCTTCCTGGTAGACGATCTTGTACCATGTAAGATCCACCAGCCAGTTTTCCTGAAAAGGTGCACACAAATGTCTGCACATGACGTAAAACACATACAGACCGTAGCCAGGCTCAGGGTACATGTTGAACGGTGCATCCGACGAGTAAAGGAGCACAAATTGTTTGATACCGTCATCCCCATTTGATACTTTTTTATTACTCGTCTTAATAACCTGCTGTAATAAACCTTGGCTTGGGGAATCAAAAATCCTTCTTATATTTTTTTAAATGTCTGCACTTAAAGGAAGACATAAAACAGTGGAATTCATCCATTGACAGAAAAACCCAATAAACAAATCATTTCTTAATGAACAACAGATAATTAATCTGACACTATACAGGTAATCATTGTATTTATGATTTACTGCAAACACTTTTGTATGTAATGGTAAAAGAAAAAAAATTATCCACTTTTTCTCTAATGGTGTGCATCACCAACTCATCAACTAGTGTGTCCTCCTGAGCACACACAACAAAATCACACCATTCTAAACCAGTCAAGAGGATCTGTCCCTGAATTTGCCAGCAGTACTTGTGTTGCCTCCGAAGTTTCAAAGAACTGCTTGACATTTTCAAATAGGGGCAGTCCGCATAACTCTGAATGTTGGGGCATTTGACTTCTAAGAGTCCAAATGGTGGACTCTCAGATGGATCGAACATTACTCCATCAGAGGAACAACCCAGCCATGGAGCATCAGAGTGAATGACAAACCCACATGGTGAATAATTCACATTTTTCAGAATGCAGTACTCTTGAACTGCAACTGGCTCCATATGAATTCCTCTCCTCATGTCCTTGGTCTGGACAGTTCCTCTGTAGATTATCTCTGCCAAATTCTCTGCAGAAGTATGTCCTCGAACATGGCATGCCTCATGGAAATGTGTAGATGTTACTCTCATCTTTCTCAGACGATGCCATTCTTGAAATGAACTCTGCTCCTGTGTTGCAGCTTCAATCCTGTGGGCCATGCTGAATGAGACTTCCAGGGACTTAACATGCAGTTGTTCCTGTTCTGACAAAACATACGCACATTCTGATGGTCCCAGCCTATAGTTTTGGATAGGAAGGGGTGGTTGAGTGGGGGCACCTGGGATGTTGACAATTTCTCTCACTGCTGCTGGCTTATGCTTGAATGAAAGCACACTCCCTGCCTGTACAGGCCCAAAAGCATATTCAACTAATGGGACTGCAGTTGACATGCCCATTGTTGTAACCAAAGGTGCAATTACAGGACTAAAGTTCTTATAGACCTCTGATACTCTTAGCATGGCAAAATTGGGCATTTCTCCATCCAACGCTTTATAAAGTGAACTTCTGAAAAATATTAAAAGCAAAGAAGTGTATAACCATTACATCAAATTACTGCCACAATATAATCTAAACTTCATTACACATCACATGGATCAAAGGTAATATAATTTAACCTCACACAGTCAGCAGTTGAATTCCATTTCTCTAACTGGTCCCGGCTTCACACCCTAAAAGTAGGGACACATTTAGCACTGTTTTAATGGTGGCTACATATGGATGAACATCAGTGTTGGGAACGTTACTTTAAAAAAGTAATTAGTTATAGTTACTCACTACTCAAAGGTGATCGTGCATTTTCGTTGTACGCTCCAAGACTGTGGAACAGTCTGCCGCCTGCTATTCGTCAAGCTACCTCTGTCTCGGTTTTTAAAACAGGTCTAAAACTCACTTATACAAACTTGCTTTCGAACAGTGAGCTTATTCATGATTTAACACTTTTTATCTTTATTTTATTCATTTTATTTAGCCTTGTGTATTATGGTGGGCTATTCGTTTTAACATCTTAACATGTTTTAATATGTGATTTCCTTACCTATGTTTGTTGTTTTTCATGTGTAGTCATTAGACTTTTTTATGTACAGCACTTTGGTCAGTGTTGGCTGTGTAGAGAGTGCTTTATAAATAAATAAACTTAAACTTACTTGTTCAAAAAAGTAACTGAGTTAGTAACTGAATTACTCTATAATAAAAGTAACTCGTTACCAGGGAAAGTAACTATTTGCATTACAGTAAAAAAAAGTTATATGCCAATGAAAAAGCAGTTTTTTTAAAAAAGCTGCTTTTTTCACAGTCAGTTGAAATGAGTAGATCAGAAAGGTGTTTAACTTTTGATATTGTAAATGTGCCATATTTTGTCAATTGTGATTTTTAACACCACAATCGAAATTTTTCCTCTGCTTTTTACCCATCTCTGCAGTTAACACACACACACACCAGTGATTACTAGACCCTACGGTCATAAGACCAGTTCCTTACCACCAGGCCATGAGTGCCCCATTATTGCACATCCTCAGACCAGTGCAGGATAAAATCCTTTAAAATCCCAAATCTTTGGAAAAAAAAAAAAAGCAAAAGTAAACAGTTACACTATATAAAGTGCATTTACATCAATCAAATTAAATTAAATTCTCTCAACCTGAAACAACTGGTTTGTTCACAACAGAGGTAAACTTAACAATAAAACTTCTATTCTTAATTAAATAAATCAAATACCCAGTCTGGTAGACATTCAGGAACTTCAAGTATTTTCTTAAATAAGCTCCTGACTCACCATTTCTGCCTCTTCTCCGTTTGTGTTGGGTGTCCGCACGCGTTTAACAACACTGGCTCTGATTGGCTACCATAACGCTGCCTTAGTCAATCGATTACTGACTTGTTAAGTTAAACAGGTGTTACACCGAGAACTGTGACCTATCGAGATCTGTTACTCCTCACTAGCCAGGGCAGCGGTCTCGGATTACTGTTAGTAGGCTATATCAATATATAGTAACGCACCGCTTTTAATGACCAGTAACGTCAACGGCGTTGTAACGACTGGAAAAGTAATTAATTATATTAAACACAAAAACATACATTACACAGCTCACCTCCCCGGGCGGGACCCTGGACCGACCGGGCCGTAAACACCACAAAACCACGCCCCCGTCGGTCACAGGGCCCTCACGCCCTAACCGGCATTCAGCCAGAGAGCCCCAAGGGTGTGCGGACGAGGAGCTACGACTCCTTTGTCGTCCTTAGTGTGTGTGTGGGTGCAGGTTACCTCCCCGAGGCGTGGCTACTTCTCCTCCTGGACCTACCTCCTCCCAGAGCTGACCCCGGCCCTTGGCTAGGGGTCACCCCAGCCTCCTGGGGAGCCAACCCCTCCCGGGGCCCCTCATCGCACGGTGGACTCCTCCACCCAACCCAGGAGCGCCAGAGACCGAGGCCCAGAGCACCCCCGACGCGGGCTAGGGAGCAGCCCCAAGGGCCTCCTGGTCACCCCGGGCAGGAGGGAGGATCTCCCTCTCCAGCAGGAGCTTCTCAGACCGGAGCCCCATGGTCCCCAAACATCCGGGGGCCCCATCCCTCTAGGGAGGGGCTCTTCCTGACCAGGCTCCGGTCACCCCACAACACAAGGGGGCTCCTGCCAGGTGGAGACCCCCACAAGGTCCAGGAACACCACACCACCACCAAGGGGAAGCACCTGCACAGAAACACACACACACACCCACCCAAACACACACCAACATAAAACACAAACGCGCCTCAGACGCCCTCCGTGCCATACGCAGTGGCACGGGACCACAGCCGCCCCCCCCCCCCCCCCCCACAAACACACATTTAAGGGGAGGAGCATGCGTGGAATTACATGTAACAGTTGACAACACGCTAGGACAAAACACACACGCAAATACTAGACAAACAAAAAACGGTGTACAAACAGTAAACGAACGGGTTCAAAACGTGCGTGCTCTACATAAACACAATAGTGATGCGCCGCTCAGAGTCGCAGTCGCTCCCCACATTAAACACAAGACACACGGGGAGCGAGGCGACCGTGACGAGTGGTGACCGCGTCACACACATTAAACACTAAACACGACGCGCACGCACACTGATCCTCCGGTCCGTTACCCGTACACACTTATCACACACACACACACGAGAGTTTTCCCAGGCAGACACCTTGGTCCTCACCGGCCACACACAAACAAACGCACGGCGGAACTCTCTCAACACACAACGGACACGAAGGGCTTTCCCAGGGCAGCCTGCCCTGGTCCTCGCCGTGCTACACACACACACAAAACACAAAAGCACGGCGGAGCTCTTCAAACAAAACACCACGTAGACAAACACTTACCACGAGACATGACCACGAACGAAGGAGAAAGAAAAAGAGACTCGGCGGCTTCCGAAGGGTGGCTGGTCATTCTGTGACGGGCAGGGGTGAGCAACGAAAAGGAAGCGATCACGCCAAGTCTCAGGGAAAAATGATGGTTTAATAGAAAGTGTGCAAACCTAAAACCCGTGCACTATCTCCAAATTAAGGATATAATGACCAGCGGTCAACTGGTACAAAGACAAGACATATATAGGCAAACAAACGACCCTCAGGTGAGACGGATCACGGGCTCCGCCCACCTGAGGGACGCACATGATGTCACCAAACAACAACAACAACAGCCGCTGTGGACAGAGGCGGCCGGTAGGGGGCCGCCTCACCGTGACAATGACCACACCTTCAATATTTACTCAGCTTTGCTTATATTATGGCAGTAATTGATGTAGTGGTATACACTTCTATACACTTATACATTAAATGATCTTTAGTCCTTTAATTTAGTAACCATCCTTTCCTATCTAAGATTATAGGCTAGCACCATCAGGATGTGCATATGTTTTGCCAGAACAGGAACAACTGCATGTGAAGTCCCTGGAAGTCTTATTCAGCAAAGACCAGAGGATTAAAGCTGCTTTTGCTTCTTTAGTTCAGACTGCCATATTTAAATATTTTCCAAAAAAACAGTAATTGTTATGACTGATTAGTGCATGTTTGTACATACATACATACATACATACAGTGGAGGAAATAAGTATTTGATCCCCCACTGACTTTAAAAGTTTTAAAACAAAAAAATAAATGAAACGTCTCATAATTTTATGGCAGCTTTATTTGAACAGTGCCACATAGAATATCAAAAGAAAAATGGAGAAAATTACATGAAATGAGAAATAAAAAATAATTTGCATTTCATTGAGGGAAATAAGTATTTGATCCCCTAGTAAAACCATGACTAATGTTGGCTCCCACAGACCACTGACACACTCTAATCACAGTGAAGTCGTTACCTGGATGAGAGACACCTGTCCAAAATTGTCACCTGTATAAAAGGCCACCTGCCAACAGTCTCAGTGACACTCCCAACATCTCCACCATGGGCAAGACTAAAGAGCTGTCTAAAGATGTCAGGGACAAAATTGTTGACCTACACAAGGCTGGAATGGGCTACAAAGCCATAAGTAAGAAGCTGGATGAGAAGGTGACCACTGTTCGTGCAATTATTGTCAATCGACCCAGGCCTGGAGCTCCATGCAAGATATCACCTCGTGGAGTCTCATTGATCATGAGAAAGGTTAAAAATCAGCCAAGAACTACACGGGAGGAGCTGAGTAATGATCTCAAGGCAGCTGGGACCACAGTCTCCAAAAAAACCATTGGTAATACACTGAGACGTAATGGTTTAAAACCCTGCAGTGCACGCAAGGTTCCTCTGCTCAAGAAGGCTCACGTCCAGGCCCGCCTCAAGTTTGCCAATGAACATATTAATGACTCAGAGAGAGACTGGGAGAAGGTGCTGTGGTCAGATGAGACCAAAATTGAGCTCTTTGGCTTCAACTCAACGTGTTTGGAGGAAGAAAAATACAGACTATGACCCTAAGAACACCATCCCCACCGTCAAGCATGGTGGTGGAAGTATTATGTTTTGGGGGTGTTGTTCTTCTAAGGGCACAGGCCAACTTCACCGCATTGACGGGAAGATGAACGGGGCCATGTATCGCAAAATCCTGGGTGACAACCTCCTTGCCTCTGCCAGGGCACTGAAAATGGGTCGTGGATGGGTCTTTCAGCACGGCAATGACCCAAAACATACAGCCAAGGAAACAAAGGAGTGGCTCCATAAGAACCATATCAAGGTCATGGAATGGCCTAGCCAGTCTCCTGACCTCAATCCCATAGAAAATCTATGGAGAGAGCTGAAGCTTCGCGTTTCCAAATGCATGCCTAAAAACCTTAAAGATTTGGAGATGATTTGCATAGAGGAGTGGGCCAAAATTACTCCTGAAGTGTGTACAAACCTTGTAAAAAACTATAAGAAACGTCTGACTGCTGTGCTTGCCAACAAGCATGGACGTAATTTTGATTTCAAAAGTGGGGGGGACATGGATTCGTCGCTATTTAAATATTTGGTTTTAACCGTAAAAACTGGGGGGGGACCACAACCGGCTTTTGAAAAAGTGGGGGGGACATGTCCCCCCCCCCAAATTACGTCCGTGCCAACAAGGGTTTTGCCACCAAGTATTAAATGATGTTTTACTAGGGGATCAAATACTTATTTCCCTCAATTAAATGCAAATTATTTTTTATTTCTCGTTTCATGTAATTTTCTCAGTTTTTCTTTTGATATTCTATGTGGCACTGTTAAAATAAAGCTGGCATAAAATTGAGACGTTTTATTTATTGTTTTATATTAAAACTTTTAAAATCAGTGGGGGATCAAATACTTATTTCCTCCACTGTATATACACAAACACTTGTGTGTGTGTGTGTACAGTTTGACTACCAAGTACCCTAATCATTGACCCTACTCTCAAGTCATGTGGCTTTTCACTTTTCCTCATAGACCTATGACAAACTGCCCTCACGCTGACCTCTCCTGTCACCTTATTTTTCATTGACACTGTGCAGGGGGGAAGATGAATAAAAATACAATTTAAACGATATGCTTCTTACACAGCAGCTTCATAGTTAGCTAGCTACAACAAACATCTCAATAGTAAATAATAGCTTCTGGTCTGTCAAGGTAAATTTATTGATACAATCACTAACGTCAACTTGGATATGAGGAAGCGTTTGCTAACCACACTTACCCTCGTAGTTGTCTATATAGCTGCCGATGTACATTTTAAACCCTTTCTAGCGCTTGCTGGAAGGAGTAGTACACAACTCATTTGACATCATTTACGGTCAGACGAGGTAAGTCTTGTAGACAGAGAGAGTAAAACAGAGCCATGTCAAACTTATGGTTGCTGCTGACCGGCTTATGAAACCGGATGTTGACATGCCGGTATAAGATAACCTAGAAGACCGGTATACATAGAGCATATAGTGGTTGCCTTCTGATCGGAAATAAACCCGAAATTCAACTCCGAAATTTACACAACTGTTAAATCTGAGCCATTTTCACTGATGTATGTGAAATGCACCTTAAATTTCCAGTGCTTGAAAGAATCTGTCATTATTGCTGCTTGAGCTGAAACTGAACCGCACGCTTGCTGCTCCAGCACAGAAACAAGCGGGAAACGGCGATATTGGGCACAAAGCAATAAAAAATATAATTAAATATTTTGCAAAAATTTTTGTTTATGTTTTAAAAAATTTAACTAAAATTGTAATACTTAATATAATATTTCCAGAAGTAACTGTAACTGAATTATATATATATATATATATAATTATAAGTATATATATATAATTATAAGTATATATATTTTCCTTCTGGCGCTGTGTAAGACGGCTGCCTCTCCAGTAGCTCCTACTTTTAGCTTCTTTTTCTTATTTTCTGCACTTTTCTACCCCTTATGTTCTTCTTGTGAAGATATAGTGTGCTTTACGAATATATCCCATGGATATTTTTAACGTTAATACGCAATCAGGAGCCAGTTTACTCACTTATTTGAGAAAAGATATACTGGCGCTGAGAACAATGGGACGAGCCGGAGTACAACACCCCATACCGGCGGAACTGAGGAGGAGACCCAGGGGAGCTAAAGCGGGGGCTAAGCTAAAGGCTTCTGTCATCATGGGGAACGTGAACTCGCTGCCGAACAAGATAGACGAGCTGTCCGCACTGAACAACCAGCGGATTTACTGTGAGTGCAGTTTGTTTATATTTACGGAGACATGGCTAACCCAGCTTGTACCGGATGCTAACGTGGACCTGCGGGGTTTCACTGCTGTGAGAGCAGACAGGGACACTAAAGCATGCGGAAAAAGCAAAGGTGGGGGGCTCATTATTTATGTCAACAACCGCTGGTGTAACCCTGGACACATCACTGTAAAGACGGTCTTTTGTTGCTCGGACTTGGAGTTGCTAGCGGTTAGCATGCGGCCATACTACCTACCGAGGGAGTTCAGTCACGTGATCACCGTGATTGTTTAAATTCCTCCGACCGCAGATGCAGCCACGGCATGTGAGAAGATCCATTCGGTCACAGCAAGGCTGCAAACACAGCATCCTGAGGCCTTTATGATCATCTCTGGAGACTTTAATCATGCCACTTTGGATTCTACCCTAGCTGCCTTCTACCAGGTCGTGGATTGCCCAACAAGGAAAAACAGGACCATTGATTTACTGTATGCTAGTATCAGGGATGCATACATAGACACTCCCCTCCCCCCACTAGGCAAGTCTGACCACAATCTAGTCTACCTACAGCCAGAGTACACACCCCTGGTTCAAAGGCAGCCTGTTACAACCATTCCAGGTGGTCTCCTGGAATGGAAGATGCCCTCAGAGACTGCTTCGACACCACGGACTGGGATGTGCTGCTTAGCCCACACTGTGAGGACATAGAGAGGATGACACACTGTCTGACGGACTATCTCAACTTCTGTGTAGATGTGGTTTCCCCCATGAAGACTGTACGGTGTTACCCTAACAACAAGCCATGGTAACGCAGGAAGTCAAAACTGTCCTCAACAGAAAGAAGGCCGCATTCGGGAGCAGGGACAGGGGGGCGATGAAAGCAGCACAGCAGGAGGTGAAACGCTGTGTGAGGGAAGCCAAGGACAACTACAGGAGAAAGGTGGAGCTTAAGCTTGAAGAGAACAACATGAGGGAGGTCTGGAAAGGTGTTAAGACCATCACTGGCCACAACACAAAACCAGAGCCATAGGAGGGACTGTTGAGAAGGCTAACGTGATGAATAACTTCTTCAACCGGTTCAAACAATCCATGTCTCCCCCACCCTCTCCCTCACTCCAGCCATATTTCTCTCTTCCCTCAACACACCTTTCATCATTTACTACAGCAGCCTCCTCCTCCTCCTCCTCCACCCCCACCTCATCACAGAGCCCCCCACACATCACTGCAGACCAGGTGAGGGGACAACTGAAGAAACTCCACTCCAGTAAAGCAGCAGGCCCGGACAAGGTGTGTCCACGTTTACTAAGGACCTGCGCTGCGGAACTGGGTGAACCACTCCAACGGGTCTTCAACCTCAGCCTACAACTGGGGAGAGTGCCTACTCTCTGGAAGACTTCATTCTTAGTTCCAGTGCCCAAAAAGGACCGGCCCAGTGAGCTGAACGACTTCCGACCAGTAGCACTCATGTCACACCTCATGAAGACCTTTGAGCGGCTCTTCCTCTGTGTCCTCAGACCACAGGTGCAACATGCCCAGGACTGTCTACAGTTTGCATACCGGGCAGGTGTTAGTGTAGAAGATGCCATCCTCTACCTATTACACTGAGCCCACTCACACCTGGATAAGGGAAAAGGCACTGTGAGGATCCTCTTCTTGGACTTCTCGAGTGCCTTCAACACCATCCAGCCCCTTATGCTCCAGGATAAACTGAACAGGATGCGAGTGGACCCCTGCTTGGTCACATGGATCTTCAGCTACCTTACTGACAGGCCACAGTACATCAGGCTGAAAGACATCACGTCTGACACTGTGACCAGCAGTATTGGAGCTCCACAGGGCAAGGTGCTGGCCCCTCTTCTTTTCACCCTGTACACCGCGGACCTCTGCTACAACTCGGAGTTGTGTCATATTCAGAGGTTTGCTGATGACACAGCTATAGTGGGATGAATCAGGGATGACCAAGAGGAGGAGTACAGGAGCCTGGTGAGGGACTTCACTGTCTGGTGCCACAGCAGCCACCTGCAGCTCAACTCCTCAAAGACCAAGGAGCTGGTCATTGACTTTGGGAAGTCCAGACCAAAGTCAAAACCAGTACTAATAGAGGGTGTTGAGGTGGAGTCTGTGGACTCATACAAGTACCTCGGGCTGTGGCTGGACAACAAGGTTGGATTGGTCCTGCAACAACGACCACCTGTACAGGAAGGGACAGATCAGGCTGTACTTCCTGAGGAGGCTGCGATCGTTTGGCATCTGCCGGAAACTTCTGTGGATGTTTTATCAGTCTGTGGTTGCCAGTGTCCTGTTCTACACTGTGGTGTGCTGGGGGAGCAGCATATCCAAGAAGGACACAGCCAGGCTGAACAAACTCATCAGACGGGCTGGCTCGGTGGTCAGCATGAAGCTGGACTCTCTGGTGAATGTGGCAGAGAAGAGGACCCTGGACAAACTGCTGGGCATCATGGACGATGCCAGTCATCCTCTGAACACTGTCATCAGTAACCAGAGGGGTCTGTTCAGTGACCGACTGCTCCTTCCAAAGTGCAGGACCAACAGGTTTAAAAACTCCTTTGTCCTGCATGCCATTGGATTGTACAACTCCTCTTTGCAGGGGAGGAGGGGCCACAGGAAAATGGACTGATCAAATCAAAACACTAACCGGACTACGTACAATAACCTTAAGGCTCATTACAACATATCCAGTGCAATAACATTTTAAACAGTGCAATAAGTATGTGCAATACCTCTTTGGCTCTTTATATCCTATTGTTTTTATATCCTATATGTTTTTTAGTATTGTTTATTTTTTATTCTGTGTTTGTATTTATTATTATTAGCAATAGCTTAATCTCTGTTATCACTATCTCTGTTTAATCTTCTACTGTATATATCCTATATAGCTCTTTATATCCTATTGTTTTTATATCCTATTGTTTTTTAGTATTGTTTATTTTTTATTCTGTGTTTGTATTTTTATTATTAGTAATAGCTTAATCTCTGTTATCACTATCTCTAATCTTCTATTTAATCACTGTTCTATTACTGTCATTATGCTGCTGGAATCTTAATTTCCCTGAGGGAAACCTCCCAAAGGGATCAATAAAGATCGATCGATCGATCGATCTATCTATCTATCTATCTATCTATCTATCTATCTATCTATCTATCTATCTATCTATTCTCTCATTGTAACTGTAACGAATTACAGTTACACTTTTTTTGTAATTAAATTACGTAACATCGTTACATGTAATTCGTTACTCCCTAACATTGCTTATACACAAACAGAGGTAAGCATCTTCATGTTGTCCTGTGGTGTTTGGTATTAGGGGTTAGGGTTAGAACCCCTGTCCAAATATCTACAAATTATCACCATTATAATTACAATTAGTTCTCGGCCTCAATTTCCACCATATTTGTGGAAATAGAAGCCATGACCATCTCAGGGTCCAGAATGGTTTGGGACAGGCTGACATTGCTTTAAATATAGACAATTGCTTGAAATATAGAGATTAAAAGAACAGTAGCTTAAAGATTCGGGGGGGAATCAGGACAGGAGTTAGGGTGAGGGTGAGGGTTAGTATTAGGGCTGGAGACTGCTGGTATTCTGAGTCAGCTGGATGTTTGCTTTTTTAATTCTTCACATTTCACACAGGAATACAAGCTGACATATACAAAGCACATTTGTCCTTGACTGATCCCCCTCCATAGACTGCATGTATAAACACTGCATGTTTGGTAAATACAGAATTGTGCTTGTGTTTACACTTCTGAGTTCTGCGTCTGCAGTTCAATGGTAATGTTAGACGATGTGTAAACAATGTTTATGCTTCGCCCCTAACAGGAGGGAAGATGGCGTTCATTAGGTCTTTGGTGTCCAGGGTTAGAAGGACATATTTAATAGGTTACTGTTTATAACAGATCTCAGACAATGTGGTTTCCCCTCAGACTTTGGATGTGAAAATATTCATTTTTAAAGTGATATGGGTGTCTCAATAATTACTTCTGGTCTAATTTTCTTCCCACAGGGAAAAAAAGCCCAACCCCCTTTCATACTGACGGTGTGACGCCAAAGGCGTCAGGACAGAGGCAGCCGGAGATGTGGGTGGAACAAAAGGGAGTTTATTCTCCATGTAGCAAAACACATACAAGTATGCTAAAGTAAAGCTCTTTAGTAAACAATGCAAGAAAGTAGTGTGCAAGGCAGCGGCTAGACGGGACCAGTAACACTCGTAGCAGCAATGGACCGGACGACCTGCGGGCTTAAGAAGAGCAACTTAATAGTGAACAGGTGCATCAATACTCGGGTGATTGTGATGGTGGGAGTGGTTGCGTGCTCTGGGGTGTGTGCTGGGATCGGCTGCTGGCCGGGATGCGCGCCCTCCTGTGGCGACCCGGCCCCCTCACCGTGACAGACGGAAAGCAAATAGTTGGAGTCCACCCACAGTGAAGCCGGGTCCACAACGTAATGGACATTCACAAAAGATGCTACGATTGTATTACCACATACAAATAAAAAAAATGAACTAAACCGAAATGAAGATATCGTTACAGCGTACACGATGGACTCTGCTTTTCCTCTGTGTATCAGGTGAGTTTGTGGCTGCAAGTTTGTGTCATTTTGAATACAATGTTTTCTTCCTGTCTTTGTGTGCTTTACACGTTATTTGAAGCAAGGTGAGGTATTCATGATACATTACTATGTGATCTTATAAAAAGACACAATTCAACCTTTCTGAGTAGGTAATGTTAGTATTTACTGGTGGTATTTAATGGTACTTATATACTGCTCAAAAAAATAAAGGGAACACTAAAATAACACATCCTAGATCTCAATTAATAAAAATCTTTGAAATCAGTTGAAAATCTCTCATTTATACCTGTTGTCTGTTCCATTTGCACAAGAACAGGTGAAATTGATTCACAATCAGTGTTGCTTCCTATCTGAACACGAAGTGTGGATGACTTGGAGTTACATTGTGTTGTTTAAGTGTTCCCTTTATTTTTTTGAGCAATGTATTTTATTACCATATTTATAGTTATGCTGAATACATATCAAAGTAAAGCTGAATTTAGAACAGTATGATAATTCTTTCCTTACAAACGGTAAGATAATAAATAAAGGACAAATGAATGAGGGAAAAATAAAGAAAGGAAAGCAAGTAAATTGTGACAGGTGAAGTAGGAGGCACGATGAACGTAGGTAACGGTGAAACATATACTTTATTTGAACACATACACGTGAAGCCCAGCACTGACAGTGTAAGCACGCAGAAGTGGTAGCTCACACAGACATGGACTTTAGACAAAGACGAGCACAAGACACTGCACGAACACACATTAAATAGGTGGTTAACACATCCCCTCGTGATCTCGACACAAGGCACAGGTGATACTACGAACACGCTCACAGACAACCCATGCCCACGGAAGTACAAACATGGACATAACGGCACGCAGACCACATAACGGCACAGCCACAGGGAAGGGTCCGGAGCTGTCACCGTGACATAAATGAAAATGAAAGAGGAACAGGAAAACAAGGAGAACATCTCTGTCTTTGTTCTAGGGATGCAAATGATTAATCGACTTTCGAGTAATTGTCGATCAAGAGGTTAGTCGATCAAAATGTATTAATCACGATTAATCGTTAGAGAGCGCTCCTGTAGTACAACAGAGCGTAAGAACCAGTGTTGCCAACTTAGCGACTTTGTCGCTATATTTAGCGACTTTTGAGACCCTCTAGCGACTTTTTGTAGTAAAAAGCGACTAGCGACAAATCTAGCGACTTTTTGTGGTGTTATTGGAGACTTTTGGCGACTCTGAACAAACACGCTCTTCAGTTGCTGTCTTCTGGGCCGTGAGCCCCACAACACTCAGTGCAGTCTCACACTCAGAGCAGACCCTCACCGCTCCACGTCCACACTGCACATGAACTGCGCATGCCCAAAGCTGCCGCCGACGGGGATGTAAATATAAATGGTTTAGTCTTCAGTGAGACACTAAAAGAAATCACTGCATTTAACTCACAGTCTCAGTCATTCTTCACCTCATTCACCACGTAGCTGGTCACTCGACTCGTCCACAGTGCGTCTCTGTGAAAGCTAAACATCTAGCTTAAACATTTAGCTAACTCTCCACAGTGTGTGCGTCTCTGTGAAAGTTTAACATCTAGCTAACTTGCTCATTATGTCTCACTCTAAACTCTATTCTCAAAAATGCAGGAAAGAATGGGAATCCAATCCTGAATTTAAAGGCGGGCTGAAGCAATGTATTGGAGATAATACATGGGCATACTGCCTCTATTGTAAGGTTGATTTCTATGCCAACTAGTTCCTGCTAACTGCTACTCATATACTAACATTTAACAACACAGCAAAAAAGCTATTTATGTAATTTACGTAAAAATTATTTATACAAAGCATAAGTCATGTAGTTCTTTTGAAAAGTGACTGCCTATTTCAAAGGCAACAGATGTTGTTCATTTGTAGTTCTAACATATTTAGGGTGTTTTTTACTCATTTTCGTCTCTCCCAACGTTATTCTTTTACAGCTTCAAAAAATTATGCAAATTAGGTGATGATGTCATTTAGCGACTTCTAGCGACTTTTAGGACAACCAATAGCGACTTTCCTTACTGAGGAGTTGGCAACAGTGGTAAGAACGCGAGGTGAACACGTGTCACGAAAGACCAGAGTAGAAAACAAAATGAAGCGGGCGAAAAGAAGTGCGGTGTGGGACCATTTCAACAATGTTAATTTAGGCAAAGAAGTCAGATGTTCTCTGTGTAATGCGGTATTGAAGTACAACAGTTCCACTAGCTCACTCAATTATCATTTGAACTGTCCTGCATACTACCAGTGCACCTGGTCAACCTAAAATCACAGCTACGCTGGGAAGGCGAGCATTTTCAAACCTCGCTACGAAAAAAGAAGAGTGAGCTAAAAACAAAGTTAGCTACTGCTACTGCTGTAGCCCTTACAACAGATTGTTGGACGGCTCTAACAACAGAAAGTTACATTACCGTAACGTGCCACTACACTGACGAGAACTGGCAGCTAAAATCTGTAGTGCTGATTATGACAAACATGTCGGACAGACACACCGCTGACAATTTAGCTAACAAGCTCAATGATGTTGTGGAGACCTGGCATTCTCCGGTCGTGTTACAGCATGTGTTCACGACAACGCTAGAAACATTGTCCAAGCATAGGCTCAATAATATTCTGTTTGGCTCTTTATTTAATTTCTTCTTTTTTTTACATTTTTAAAAAATGTCTAATGTTTCAAATGCAAGAACGGAGCCAGTCCTTAATTTATTCCTTTTTTAAATGAAAGAATGTATTTTGTTATACCATAAAAATGTCCTAATGCATAATTACTTGAGCAATATATCATATAATACAATATAATTATTATCATAATATATACTTTTTGAACAAGGTGTTTTAACTATTTAGCTGATATTTTTAAAGGCCCTATTAAAACACTGAAATTCAGGTGAAAAACGCAGCTTATCGATTAATCAAAAGTCGATCGATAAGATCAATAAACTAACGATTAATGAATTAATCGATTATTTGCATCCATACTTTGTTCACATGTACACATGCTGGGCTGTTGTGGTCTTTCCTTTTTCCACTTCCAGTTTTGGTCTTCATTATATTTGTCATTCAAATTAAACTGGCAGCTCATGTTTGAACATGATGTGAAGGTCCAATTAGTTTTATATGTGAACGTTTGCTTTATATAAACCGTCTGTCTCTGACTTTACTTTGCAGGTGTCTTTCTCTTTTCATTTTTGTTAACTGTAAGCAAGGCATAGTTGTGTGTGTGTTTGTGAATGTGGTGTTTATGTGTTGTCTAAACAGGGAACCTGTTAAAGCCCCAACAGCCAGTGTCTCCGCTGCCAGTGTCCCTGAGATATAGTGATTAAGAACAAATGGCAAAAATGTTGAAAAAAAAGAAAAGATTTAAATCAAAGGAACATGAAATCAAGAATGTAAAACTGCAAACATTCAGCTCAGTCTAAATTTGGAAGTCAATATATTCCTTTTTTGGATAACCAGATCTAATAAAACTGTCAATGAAATTGTATGATACAAGTGTATCAAACTTGTAATATTGATGTAGAAGGGCCACCTCTCTTGATTAGCAGTAAGCATTATTGTTGGGAAGAGTGTTGGACATTTCTGGGTCATAGGCCCTATTAATGATTCTATCATTTTAAGTTTATTTAAGATTTATAAGGAAATGGTACAGTGTAATCAGCCCAGACACACAGAGATGATAGTTAAGGGTTCATACTCTTATGTGGTAGTGTAATTGTTAAGGAATTATGGGAAATTCTTGAGAAATACACACATGCGAAATACATATGTACATACATATGAAATAGAAACGTATTATAACGTGCACGTTTATGTTTTTCGCTCTGTGTCTGTGCGCCCCTTAGTGTTGGCACGGAAATTACGTCATAGGCATGGCCAAATGAGATGAGACAAAACCGAAAGTAAACGCCAAATAAAAATCTCTTTAGGAACGCAAGTCTGGCACATACGACGGTGAGTTTATTAACACTTACAGAAATGTTACACATGTTACATAATGTACAACATATATTGTTTTAATGTTCTAACAATAAAGGACGTAATCCAGTCTGAATGTATACGATTGTAAATTGATACCGGGCGTAAAGTGGACACAAATTAAGTATTCTATCGCGATCGATCGATCGCTAGTGGTTGGCGCCAGAGCGAACTAGTAACTCATTGAATCATAGATGTGGATCAGAGGTAAATAAACTAGATTTTTTTTTCGCCGTGAAAAATCGGAAGTGTGGCGTGAGAGCGTGGGAAGACGGTCAAATACGTGTGTCTCACGCTCAATACGTGAGAGTTGGCAACCCTGAATCTGTATGTTCCTGATTTAAAGATCATCGTCAAAGAGACACTGTATTTAGAGATACGTATGACTTGGTTTCTATTGGTGGTCAAAATGATGGCGAGCCAGGCCAAAATCAGGTTTCTCTTACAGAAAATAACATGTTATGTATGATGCATGTGTTGCTTGTCTGGCCCGACGCCTTATAGGCATGCAGAAAGCCTCTGAAATTCAGAGTCAGTATGGGAAACAATAACCTCTTAAATGTATGCTCCTACGCTTGTTAATCTATCTCTTTTAAACAAAGTGCGCAGCAAACACGCATCGTGAACACACCCTTTTTGAATAAGGAACCAACTTCAGCCGCCGAAAAAGAAGATACGAATAAGTAACCAAACGAATCTGAAACTGCAAATAAGTAACCAACTTCCACATCGTAGTCCTGAAGTTCCACCGGACTGTGATCTAAATGTTTTTCAGTAGGCCTACATATTCAGTGGTGCTGAACGAGATGTCCTGACCCAGATAGCAAAATTATTCTGGCCCAGATCTGGCCCACTTGCCCCATTTTCATCTGGCCCACTTGCCACAGTGATGGACGGCCCTTGGGTGGCCCACTCCCTGTTGCCAGATTTGGGTCCACATAAGCGCCAGATTAGGGCCACATGTCAGCCAAAAGAGAGGCACACATTTGGGCCAAATGTGGGCCAGAAGCTGACTACAAGGTGTGGGCCATATCTGGAACAGATCTGCACTAGACTCATTTCGGACAATAAAACTATTCTGGAAGCACAAAATGAATGCAAACACTGGAATTAGTGCAAAAGAATTTTATTTATCTAACACTCAAACAAGTTTCTCCTCCTTCCAGATCACTGTCCAGTACAAAAACATTAGATTGATTCACATAACAGTATTTGACAACATTAAAATTACTTTCCTGTTTGTTCTGTTCATTATATTTAATATAAACACTGAAATAGCACATTGCGTGTATTTTCTAGTATTAAAAAACTAGTTACGAAAAACTTTTTCTTTTTACTTTTACATGAAAACATCCAAGTAGAGTTACATCCAACCACAAAGTTACAATTTTGGTGTGAATCTCACACACACTGTCTCTCCTGCCGTAGCTTCCTCCATCCTTCTCTGTTCATTGCTAAATGTAGCCATATTTTAATGTAGAACTCAATTTCTTGATTTGTGGCCGGTCTGGTGAGCCGATTTCTTCTAACAGCTCCTTTGTGGAAAACAAAGAGCAAAACAAAAAAGGAGATTGTTTAGTAAAGCAAGTGTTATAGAAGCTTATCACCATTTCTAATCAAATTGGAAACATGATACTCAAAAATGCACTACTGAGCTCAAAATGTATATTTAAATCTACTTATTTAAATTAGCTGTTGTCTTTTATCCTTTTTAAAATGAAAAATGCTAACCATGCAAGATTAACCTATTCGCACTCATGCTGAAGTTACACACTTCCTTTATTACAGCTGACACAAACATTTTGCTTTAAAGCAGGGGTGGCCAACCCGTCATAGACCAAGAGCCACTTTTCTTACTGTGTTACGGCAAAGAGCCACATCGTACATGGGCGAGTGTAATCTGCTGAGCGGGGGGGGGGGGGGGGGGGGTGGCGAGTGTAAATTATTAGCTGTGAAGACAGTCAAATGCATGTTTTCCACTACGCCGGTTTTAAAAGTATTAGCGGCTCGCTAGGCTTGTAAATTAACCGCGCACCACGAAAATGTAGCAGTGTGTCGCCCCGTTTGTGCAGGTGAGCCTGCGGACCGGCTGGGGAGCCGCATGAAACCAGGCAAAGAGCCGCATGTGGCTCGCGAGCCGCGGGTTGGCCACCCCTGCTTTAAAGCATTAAGTAAATTTCAAGGAATTAGTTTATGGTAATCAAACAAGTCAGTAGTACAATACAGCACCTACCAGCAATCACATCTTTTAGGAACAAGCTGCTGAATGCAATTTTCCCATTTATCCCATTTATTTAACATTTAAGCAACTGGTCATAAATTGAAAGAAAACTATGGTAACACCTACTTAAAATCAAATATCAAATTAAAAGAGATGACACTGTGTTTGGAAATAGCAGAATAAGCTTGTTAATAATATAGCTTAGCTAGATCAAGATTTATATTCATTATATGAATTAGATACATTAGCTAGCTAAACCCCTTTGTGTGTCCTTTTGTTCTCACCCCCAGCAGCTCTTCCCTCTTGTAAATAAAACTTGTCCTTAAAGTGGCCACGATAACAGACTCCATGTCCATAGGACACGCTAATTTATCACTAAACTAGCGATAAAAACGAACAAAGAGAGAAAAAGTAAAGAAAAGGGGCTAAAAATAGTACACACAGAACTACTGGAATAGGCTACCACACGGCGCAGGAAGAGAAAGTTAGCTAGCTAGCTAGCCATTAGCAAGATAGTCTACGCTAGAGAACAGAAAAATAATGACGCATAGAAAATGCATACAGACAAATTTAGCAAAAGTAACACTATTTTAAATTACAGTTAACCAATTGTAAAACTTAGCAAGCCTCCTTGTCAATGTTCTTTTGGGCACGGAGAGAAACTGTCTTACCTTGTGTGCGCGCAAAACGTGTATGTCGTCTTTTCCGGTGTGGTCGGAAGTGCAGGTAGAGTGTTGGGTGATTGTCCTCTAGACATTCAGTGCGAACTTCAGCCAATCGACTTTCCCCGCAGCATATGTGCAGCCTTAATGTTTTGTACAGCAAATAAAACTAAAAGGTAAAGTCTGTGAACAAACTAAATTAAATTTAATTAAGTTGGCTTGACAAAGCATATGTGGTATGTGGCCCAGATCAGTACTGAGGCATGTGGGCCAAATAACAGTTTGTAACATGTGGGCCACTTCTGGCTCACATGCAGTTTGCCAGTGCCAGCAGTGAGCCGGTCATGCCACACTGTTGCCAGAAGTGGCCCACATCCGCATGCTATCTGGGGAGACACTCCGTATACAGACTAATAGTATAGTAGCAGGGTTGCCAACTCTCACGCATTGATCGTGAGACACACACATATGACTGTCTTCACACGTTCACACATCCGATTTCTTACGCGGAAAAAAAAATCTAGCTTATTTACCTCTGATCCATATCTATGATTCAACGAGTTACTAGTTCGCTTTGGTGCCAACCACTGGCGATCGATCTATTGCGATATAATACTTAATTTGTGTCCATTTTACCTTCGTAAAGGATTACTGTATTTGTAATGTGATTTATATTTCCTATAATAAACCCAACATTTAGTTGCACATTGTTTATTTATACATTTTTTACAACACTCTCGTCTCCTGGTCCCTGAGGTCGTAAACTAAACTGAAACATGAACTGTTCAGCTGTATCAGTTAGGTGGGTTGGAGTCCTGCCAAGCACTGAACGATTCGGTGAACAAATCTTTTGAACTAATCTTTTTAGTGAACTGATTCTAATGATTCAGTTCATCTAAAAGAACTGCTGTGCCCATCAATAATTGATATTGTGGTGTGGAAAGGGGAAGCAGTAGTCAGATCCATTGTCAGCATAACAAGAATTTTTATTAAATGCCTCTACTGCGCAATCACGTAAAGGAACTGTGATCACGCAGAACAGATTCAAACAACACACAAAACATGAGGGACTGTCATTGTCAGGGTGGCATCACACATATATGACAGGGAATAGTCACAACTGTTCACATACATAAAACGTTACGGGGCATCTAAACAGCGTACACAATCACGTAATAAATAATTACGTGGCATAACCTCACACAACACAGATTAATATCAGAGCCGCAGAGGATCATGGGAGTTAGCTTCGTACCCATTGGACTGACACTACTAATATTAATTTGAATTTGAACAGTCAATTTGCATTTATATGAGTTGCCAAAAGATGGCATGAAATTAGCGTGTAGTTGCGTGTAAATGTTTAGTAAGTGTTTAAGTATCTGTAGAATACTGTATATAACAGTTAAGGAACTGGGAAATGTAATGAACAACATATCTTTTAAAATGTCCTTTTCCTGTGGTGTTACTGGGCTTGTGTTTTGGGGTAAAGTCACTCTACAGTGACATCAGGTTCATTATAATCAGTGTTTCAGTGTCCTGCTCCTCCTCTTAATGATGGATTGTTGACAGGGAGCAGAGAGCAGCATCTCCAGTGTCCAGCGGTGTGTGTGTGAAGAGGAACAACTCCATGATGGAGCCTCATAAATCCAGCAGGGGAGGAGGAACCTCTGACCCAAAGTGAGGAGCTTTACATCAGCATTTAAACTGAGAAAACAGGAAGATGGAATATTCAGAATAAATGAGATGTAGTGAAGGATATAATTACTCAACACTTTCCTCATCTTCATCAGGGTAGAGCGAGCATCTCCAGTACCCAGCTGTGTGTCTATGAAGAGTGACGGGTCCATGCTTTGTCCTAATAACTTCAGCAGTGAACCTCTGACCTCTGACCCACAGTGAGTGACACATTACACAGAGATTTCTTTGAGAAGTCTTTTCTCAATCATATACAATATTGATATTCTACAGAGTTTCTACAGTTTCCCCACCATAATATTTTAGTTTTAGGAGAAAATGAAAGAGACATTCAGGATCACCTGGGCACAGACACACACACACACGCACACACACACGTTCAAGCATATGTGTGGAGGAATATTTGTGGATCTTATAATTAGTACCACTGAGTTATCCTTAAACTAGCAACAAAGTAAGATAAACATAATAAAATAAATAAGACTGACTGAAAGGTCCCACTTTATTGTAGATCAACATTGGTGTCCAGTTGAGTCACTCCCCAACATGAATGTCTCCAGGGCTCAGAGGAGCCCTAATGTTTATTCATACTGTATATTCTAATCAGATACACATTGCCCCTCCTACTCTATTTAAATATCCGCTTTAGATTCTACCACCATTATGCTCAATAATCATGACTTCACCCCTCAGTCATTCATATTCATATATACACATTCCTTATATATGTATTAGGTTCAAATGTAAATGTAAATATCTGTTTAAAGATCCCCTGATCTGGACCTTTATCAAATGAGGCCTTTTACAGTGTCATCCTACATCCACAGTTCATCCAGCAGCATGTAGAGGCCCTTTCATTATCTGTCTGTGTTCATGTTATGTCTAAATTCTCCAGGTCTTTCCACCAGTCTGTACATTATCAGTGGAGCTTTGTGAAGCTCCTCAAGTTTTCATTATTAATAGTTTCATTAATTTTAATATTCTTTAATATGTTTCCCAACTAAATTTGTGTGTCACAGGAACTGATCTTCAGCTTTACCCTGTTCTCCTGCATATGATATATTACAATTAATTCTGTTTAACCATGAATGAGAATGTCTTAAACAAATAATTATACTGATAAAATACTATTAAAAGCTGTTATTAAAAATTTTAAACTATTAAAAACCTTCTGTTCTATATTTATATAAGCCTTCTGATATATATGAATATATATCAGTGCTGCTGTGATATAAACTGACCAGTGATAAAGATGGCTGAAGGAGGATGATGAATTGTCATGAGCCTCCTCTAGTGTCAAAAGAGTAAATTACAATATAAGTTAGAGACACAATAAAGTGTCCAGTGTTTACAGGAACCAGATGTGTCAGCAGGGTACCCGCGGGTCCTTAAAAAGTCTTAAAATGTCTTAAATTTAGTTTTACATATTCAAGGTCTAAAAATGTCTTTAAATGTCTGGAATTTTAGGAGGGGAGGCATTAAATAAGTGTTGCTCAGTTTTTCTGTTTTATTTTACCGATGTATATCCCACAATAATTATAATTTCCGCAACGGCTGGTAGATGGCAGTAGTACGTCACCTAACAGGTGGAAACAGCAGACGATGCTTTAGCTGCCTAGCAAGCTGCTTTTCTTATTTGAGGGCTGCAGCGGGAACAACAATACAAGGCTCTGATGCAGACATGGTAAATGTCGATTCAATGACAAGTGGCTGGAGGATGAAAAATATTGTGGCTGGCTGAAACCTTCCAGTGATTCGTATGAGGCGCGATGTGAACTTGCCGAAACACATTCAAACTTGGTACAATGGGCTGTAAAGCACTGGATTCTATTATGAAATCTGAAAAACACAAGCGATATGATAGCACTCGTAATAGTAATATGCATATCGAGTAATTTGCTGCTAACTGCAGTTTAACTGTAAGTGCCAAAAATGATTTGTCTACTGTGTAGGGCAGACCTGGGCAAACCACGGCCCGCGGGCCACATCCGGCCCGTTGTGCGTCCCTGTCCGGCCCGCGAAGGTCACGAAGGCCAATCATAAATATCTATGTCGTGCGTGCAATACAACTGTGACGCTTTTATTTTGAAAGCGCTACGTTTGTGTTAATTCCGTGTGGACGTACCTGCGTGTGTGTGTGTGAGCTGTGCGAGAAACATTGTAGGTGATCAGCGACAAGTTAAGGCTGACTTTATACTTTCGGGAGTGAACGTTGCACCTCGCGCGAACCTCCGCAAATGGCGGAAAATTTACGTGACGAATTTTTATTGTGCATTGTGTTTCAGGTTTGAAAAGTGCTGGAATTTAGGCTAAAGTACTTGAAAATGCTTGAAATTGTAACTGTATTTCGATTCACAACAAATAGCTGACAGAACAGGGGGGTATTCCAGAAAGCGGGTAAGTAAACTCAGAGTTAACGAAAGCTCAGGTTTTCTGTTCCAGAAACCGAGCTTAGAGAGAACCTGAGTCAGCTGGGAAATATTGAAATGGACCTTGAAAGTGCCGTAGAAGTGCTTTAAAGCTAGGTTTAAGCCAGGTTTATACTTGACGCGAGGCGAGCGGCGCAAGGGTCCGCGCGGCGAAATTTATGTAATCGCGGTGGCGGAGGGTCTCACGCGCTGTTGATTCGCAAGGTCGTGCACCTCTCGAATTTTGTAACTTCGCGCGCGTGCCGCGATTCAGCGCAATGAACAAAGTCATGTTTGCAGGGTTCATACACCTTTACAAGGTGGAATTAAAGCATTTATACATGTGTATGTGTTTATGTATATGTATGTGTGTGTCTCTTTTCTCATCTGCTGCTTCTTTCTAATGTTTTTAGTTATTTAATAATTTATTTTAAATTGTTGGTGATTTATTCTAATCATTTTTAGTTTTATATAAACTCTTGTTGCTTATTCCCTTGTAAAATGTCCTTGTGTGTCTTGAAAGGCGCTTATAAATAAAATTCTATTATTATTATTATTATATACGTCACTTTCAAGGTCCATTTCAATATTTCCCAGCACGTTAAACTTAATTAAGTTAAATATTTATACATATATTCGAAATGATCCGAAATAATTCGCTTTTTTATCACATTATTTAATTGTTGTTTATTTTCAAAACGCCCAATCTTAACGTCTTCACGTTCTCTCATGTTTCGTCCTAGAATTACAAGAGGCTCGTATTTGTTAACGTAATACAAGAAAACTGTTCATTCAGATGGCTATTTGTTGTGAAACGAAGTAGTTACATTTTCAAACATTTTCAAGTATTTAGCCTAAATTCCAGCACTTTTCAAATCTGAAACAAAAAGCAACATTAAAATTGGTCAGGTAAATGTTCCTTCCCCTGTTTTTGAGGGGTGTTTCTTTATACCAACACACATCGTTTTGGAGAACACTGCACAGAATGTGAGGCGGCAAGTATAAGTGCCTCCTCCGTTTGCGGAAGTTTGCGTGAGGTGGGCGGAGCCACTGTGATGACGTCATTATTATTTGTGTGGCCCTCTGACACAATTCAGGTTTCTCATGTGGCCCCTTGTAAAAATTAATTGCCCACCCCTGGTGTAGGGCGACCAAACGTCCGTATGTCCCGGGTTTATTTTAAGTGAGGAAATGTCCTGGTTTTTAAATTACCTTCATTGGACCATTACAATTTAAATGTACAGGCACTAGGGCGCTGCGCATGGCACTGCATGTGCCGTAATCCCTGAGCCGCGTCAAGCTTGGTTTGTACTTGACGCGTCGCAACCGGCGCGAGGTTCCGCGTGCTGACAATGACGTAATCGCGGTGGCTCCGCCCCTGCGCGAGGACCCCGCGCGCTGTCGCTTCGCGAGGTCGTGCACCTCTCTAATTTTTTAACTTTGAGTTTTTTGTAACTGTCATAATTCAGCCTTCAGTGAGGGCAGCCCTGTTCTTAATCACAATGTAGACAGCGTGACTGTCAGTAGCAACATGCAACACGCCCCCCCAGTCCAGTATGGTGCTGAACGGTGTAGAACAAGTTGAAATTGAAACTTGGATATTTTAGTTGTTTATAGGCTTTAAGGCTGTAAAGGCTGTTTTGCTGAGATCTCTTAACAGTGCACTTTTATATTCATTTGATAGTTAATAAAAAAAATTTTTTATTATTCCCTAAGGTGGACTGTATTATTTATTTCAGTTCAGTAAAACGTTTTGTATACTATTACCTAGTTTGTCATTTTTTACCACAGTAATAGTATTATTTTTTCTTGTGAGAGGTATTAAAAAGGTCTTAAAAGTCATTGAATTTGAGATTTTAAAATGTGCAGATACCCTGCTGTCAATTCCAGGTTCAGAAAGTAAAAGTCCTCACCAGGATTTTGCTCAAGCTTGCTAGATTTTCTAATTAGTGCAATCCTGGTAAAATTAGTGGAATCAACACAATCCAGGAAGCCTGAGCAAAATCTTGGTGAGGACTTTTACATTCTGAACCTGCAATTGATTGTTCTGACAGGAACAATGTGCTTCTAATAAAGTTTCCAGTGTGTGCAGGTACAAGGTGTTTCTAATAAAGTATCTTGTGAGGCCCCATTCACATAAACATTATTCTACATCACCAGAGTTAAAGTCTAAATTGCACAAGAACCTAAATCAGTTCTTGTGCAATTAGATTAATTGATGTTCAGTTTTATTTGGAAAAACAAACCTCACAAAATAAAGAATGATGTGTTAAAAACAGAATAGCAGATGGTTGACTTAATGTTAAGGATCATTCCACACTTGATCTCACTATAACAATAAAATGGATTAATAGATTCTTCAAAAACATGTAATGTTCTGCGTGTTGCAGAGCATGGAGGTGGACACAAATGCTGAGGAGAGCGAGATTTATGAAAGAGAATACCATAATTGAGGTTGTGATAACAGGCAGGGGTCATAATGCAAGAGCCAACCGAGTGAGACAAGTAGATCAGCATGATCAGACACACAAGGAGAACTAACAGGGCAACGGAGAGAACACTAGAAAGAATGCACGACAGGACAGGAACAATACTCACAAATACAAATAGCGAATGATCGCAGAGCACGTACAGCAAATCACAGATTGAGCCAATGAACAAAACAACCGATAACGACATGGGACACACGGGGACTATAAATACTCAGAACTAAACTAGACACAGCTAGAGACACTGACGACATGGCGGGATCAACGAGCAAGGAACAACACAGGCACGAGGAGCAGGGAAACCGGAGTGACAGCTATGAGAGGGGGGCGTAGCCCTACGTGACAGTACCCCACCTCGAAGGCAGACAGGACAGGGGTACAGATTAGGACAAGACAAGGAACCACGGGGTACGGCCAGGGACAGCGGACACGGGACAGGACACTATGGGACAGACTGGAGGGACAGGCCCGGGCAAAGCAGGTAATGGAGACTGAGGCAGGGCAGAGAGACGAGGCATGGAGCCTGGCCAGGAGCAAGGCGGGGATACGGCATCACAAACAAGACCAGGGACGGGGGGAGACCGGACAGGACTAGGGTGAGGCACAGGAGTGAGTTTTGTATTCAATATGGTTGGTAGATTATAATTTTGCTTATATGCCCTTACAACATAAATTATCCATCATCCTTTCACAGGCAGGCTTTGTTAACTTGGTTAATAATATATAAACATAATTTTTCACCCCTCAGTCTTTTCTTTGGAATAATGAGCATGTTGGGTAATGACCTTGATATTGTTTTAAATCCGCCGGATATTCACAACTTTGACCTTTAGTCACTCCAGAAATTAAGACATTTTCAGAAAATAATAGAATAGAATAGATCATAAAATAACATAATAGAATAGAATCTTTGTCACTGCAAAGCAATGAAATTCTGTTGGAGCAATCCCCCAGGCGGATATATTTCTGGCACCGCGCAAGCTAGCAGCCCGTTTCAGCAGCTCCACACAAATTCCTTGTTTTTTGTTTTCATTTTTCTTTAGCATTAGACATGTTTTCGTGTTTCTGTATATTTTACTCTTTCCCCACACAATGATGTTGACTTTTCTCTGGAAACTTTTGTTTTTGTGTACACTTCTTATGTTGTTTATGTTTGGAGACTGCGAGAGTGAGCGTGCTTCTATTGTTTACTCTCGGGAACAGCTGTTTTCTATTGGGAGGTCCGCTGTGCCTCCAGCCGCAGAACGACTTGATATGCCCTGCGAGCTGAGAAGGAAGAGACGCGGGAGACATGCAGGCATTGGGTGTCGCTGCCAGGGAAGAAGGTATAGACCCATCATCATTATGGGAAACGTAAGATCTCTTTCCAAGAAAGTGGACGAGCTGGCGGCACTAACGCGACATCAGAGGAGCTACCAGGAGAGCAGCCTCATCTGCCTGACAGAGACGTGGCTAACCGAACTAACGCCGGACTTGCACATAAACATGGACGGTTTTTGTCTAATTCCAGCAGAGAGAACCAGGGAGAGTGGTAAGAAGAGAGGAGGGGGTCTGGCTGTGTTTGTGAATGATAGATGGTGTAACTCTAGGCACTTAACCATCAAAGAAACACTCTGTAGTAAGGACATTGAACTGCTAGTCGTTAGCATGTGTAGCGGATACATATGTTAGTTTTGGATTATGAACGGGGCACCATCCTGATTGCTCAGGAACCAGTATTGTGATAACGGAGATAGGAGGAATATGGTTTGATCAGTCTCATTACTAAAGGGTTAAGTTCTGGTTCCGCGCAGTGACCTAATACCATCGACCAAAATATGTATTTACCACCGTGACCAGATTAATGAATAAATGTCCAAATTTATTTAATGGTTAATATGACAATTGATACAAAGCATACGAATGATTTGGCTCAAAATGAAACTAAACCTATATGTGAATCTATTGATCTAAACCAGGGATATAATAGTGAACAACAAAGAACATAAAATTAAACAACAACAGCGAATGATAAACAACTGTAGGTGATCATGAGATTTATTTATATGACTATCCTAAGGCTTGCCTAACTAGCGTAGGACCCAGGGACGGATACGAGGTCTTTAGAGAGAGAATAGAAAAGAAGAAAGAGAAAGTTTGGGCAGGTTACTGGTAACAGTATTTACTATTTTGGACTCCGGGAGAAATAGAAGCTTGCAACCCCAAACAGCATATGAACTGAGCGTCTTATTTCGATGAAGACGCGGACCAACCGGTGCGCGCTCACGATTCGTTTTTTGAGGCAGCGGAGCAGGTCACGTGAGACGGCTCGAATCGCGGAGACTTAGCGGTGATGTCACAGTCGCAGCTGGAGGGTGCAGACTTGTGCAGATGACTTGACTGAAAATAAGATGAGCTTGACTTGAACGACTAGATGAAATAAAAGTACTTTGACAATGACACGTAGAATAAAGAAAAGAAAATAAAGAAGAATCTTCTGTTGGAGTCGGTGAGAGCTTTAGTTGCGGTCTCTTGGCATCGCTGTACTGGACTCTGCGGTGTTCGGCTTGAGTCCCGCACTCTGTTGGTCGCGATGGTTTGGCGTGTTTCCAACGAGTTCAGAGTCTCTGAGTCTCGGCGAGTCTGGCAAAGTTCTCCAAGTCCTTCCAAATCTACCAGGCTGCCAAGCTCTTTGTTTCGCTTCGAGCAAGGCTTTTAAGACAAGTTTTAGTGGCATAATTGTAAGGTGCTTTCATGTTCATCAGGCCATTGACCATTGGCCTTTATTAATGAATATTCATGACCTTTGCCCAGACAGGGGAGAGAGAGGGGGGGGGGGGGGGAGGCGAGGAGTGCCCATCTTTCCAGGTCTAGTTAATGACTTAACCAAAGAAGACAGATTAACACAATATGAAGACAAAAGGGAATTCCTAAATAAATTGTCTTACATACTCTGCCTAAACAAGAATTAATTTGGTTCTATTAGTCTACACATTGAGCCATTCTTAATTTCCACTTTTGGACAATAAATGACACATAATGCACAAACAGGCCTGAATGTGAGGTCACCTAAGCACACATGAGAATGATTACATTCAATGAGTAACATACAAACTAATACATAGATATGTGTATGCCTAATATAGCACATTACATGTTGATACCTGGTTATATATGAATCTAAATTAATATTCCATCGGAATACAAGTGTATTGATATGTCTAAATACAAATAAAATAATGCAGCACAGGAATCTGTGAGTACACAGGTCTCTATGACATCTAACACATAGAATTAATGAGCATGTCTAAACAGCAGAACACACAAATATATATATATATATATATATATATATATATATATATATATATATATATATATATATATATATATATATATATATATATATATATATATAAATATGCATGCCTGCATTCATTACATAATTTAAGACTACAAGAACAGGTATATCTACTACTGATACACAAAGTAATACATGAATATGCATCAATGTGGTGTGTTTATACAATAACCGGTATTCTAATAAGATCCCTTAATACTGAATACATGAAAGATCATAAGTTGTGTCTTTATATCAACCACAAGGCACAGTGTTCACATTTAGGCACATGGTCCTGTGGTCCTTTGTCCTTAAAGGCTGGAAAGCTGAATACTGGTTTCAAGAATAATTAATCTTTCCTTGTATGGAAGGTAGTCAAGTTTGGTGTCTCTAGACTGCATTCGCCGAGCTGGTTCCTGTAGGCTGAATCCCAATTCTGTGTACAGTTCAGATTTGGAGTTACAGAGATCTCTGAAATATTTGTATCTTCAGCTCTGGATTTTAACACAGGACTTATAACGGGTTTAAACTGTGGGCAATCAGATAAGGTTGGAATTTAGAGTTTTATTGTTCTTCCTGACTGCGGTCCCAATGTCCTCCAAAGGGGGTTGATGTTGACCAGAACTCTTAGATGGCCTCTCTCCCAAGCTCAGGAGATCATAAAGTCAGAGTTCTAAGCTAGGGGACATAAGCACCATTGTGAATGTTGATCCTTGGGAACTTGTTGCTGTGTAAAGAATCAGTCTTTAAATTTACATGCAACCAAAGAGATGTGAGTCAGTTTCTCAGTTCAGTGGGAAAGGATTCCATTTTGGGTGTCACAGTGAAATGGTGTTTAGCTGTCTCCACTACAACACAAAAAGGGGACGGATAATGTCATTGCTGATGCTCTATCCCGTGTGGCGGAGATCGTACAGTAGTGTCGGATGGGTGATTTCTTTTGTATGTTTCTTCTCTTTTCGGGGGTATGTGCATGGAGTGCACGTTGTGTTTTTCTGTCGACATCCATAGGTGGACTCATTGGTGTTGCAAATCGCCCTCTGGCTGTGGGAAATCGACATCTGCGTGTTCCACCAATCTGGTTATAGAAAGGCTTCATCAGCTAACCAATGGGACGCTGTGGAAGGCGGGCGTTCTGGCATAAATGATGGCTACAAGGTCGGACGGGACAGAGAGAGACACCTGAACGATGTTTGGCAGAGTTGATGTGTGTAAATTGGTAGAGGTTGGCTGAGTTGTGTGTTGTGCATATAGAAAACCAGTCTATATGTATGTTTCATGTGGTGTATGAAGGGGGTTATCAGGTATCAGGGCAGTCATGGCCTAGCGGTTAGGGAACTGGTCTTGTGACCAGAGGGTCGCAGGTTCGATCCCCAGACCTGAGGCCATGACTGAGGTGCCCCTGAGCAAGGCCCTTAACCCTCAATTGCTCACTTGTATAAAAAAAAATTGAGATAAAAAAAAAATGTAAGTCGCTCTGGATAAGGGCGTCTGCCAAATGCCATAAATGTAAATGTAAATGTCTCCTGAATACCCAGAGAGTGTACTGTACTCACCGTTCATGTGGGAGGCTACAGTGGGGTAGATTCGTTTCTTTCTCTTGTTTGTAGTATTGTTTTTTTGTATAGGTGTTAGGAAAGGAGGTGGGCGTCACTTTTGTATATTTGTTAAGTTAGGGGTTTGTTAGGTAGGGAAGAGTTGTTTTTTTTTTAAATGCTGCCTATGACCCACCATAGTCAGGTATGTGTATGAATGGAATATAGGCATTAACATCCAGCCTGTTGAGACATTATGACTTTTGTCTATGTACATCTGTTTATCTGTGCTGGCTCTCTGGACCAGTAAATCTTTTTGATTGCCATCAGCTTGACTCCGTGCTGTGTATACATCTTATTCCACCCTATACCCGTTAACAGTCCTGTGCACCTGTAGGGAGAGGGGGGATGTAACAAGTGACCATAAAAACCTGGAGTATTTAAAGTCCCACTAAACTTCTTCCCCTGGGACTTTAGCCCCTCTGACGTGCCGGCTTTGGAGGAATGGTTCAAACGGAGTGCTTGAACATGGGAGATGGGTCAGATGGCACCTGAGGCGCGCCTTGAGTGACTGGCGTCTACACGCAGATCGCCGTTGTCTACCCACCTTGGTCAATGCTGTGTAGTATCAGTTACTGCTCCCCCTCCCCCCCTCCCAGTACCGTATACATTCTATATTTCATGTTTCCCTGCTCAAACCTGTCCATTTCAGTCCCATGTCAACCAATGCTCTGTCGTCCAACCCCCCGGAACCTCTCGAAATTGATGGAAAACCGGCGTACACTGTCCACGCACTCCTGGCTTCCTGGCGTAGACGAGGGGGTTTTCAATATCTGGTGGATTGGGAAGGGTACAGCCCGGAGGAGAGGGCGTGCGTTCCGTCCCGAGCCATACTTCATATGGATTCATAACGTGGTGGTGGAATTGTTTAGGCATTATTCAGGATAAATAAAATGTAGTGAAGGATGTAATTACTCAACACTTTCCTCATCTTCATCAGGTTGAAGAGAGCAGCACCTCCAGGACCCAGCTGTGTGTCTATGAAGAGTGACTGGTCCATGGATCATCCTCGTAACCTCAGCAGTGGACCTGTGACCTCTGACCTACAGTGAGTGATCCGTTTACACAGAGATTCTTTCATCAGACTAAAAGTCTTTGAAGTCTACATTCTCCACATTTTCCTCTCTCTCTCTCTCCACTGTTCCTGCATATGTGTGGAGAGAGTAAATATTTGTGGTTCCTTAATCCCACATTAAAGCCAGTACCACTGAATTATCCTTAAACAAACAAGGAACAGAGTAATAAAAATAATAAAAAATTAAGAAGACAGACTCAAAGATCACTGGAAGAGAATTACAGGTCCCACTTTGTTGGTGGACATTTGAGTCACCCCCCAACATGAATGTCTCCAGGGCTCAAAGCAGCCCTAATTATTATTCATATTATGGCAGCACGGTGGCTTGGTGGTTAGCACGTTTGCCTCTCAGCACTGGGGTCTTGGGTTCAAGTCCCTATCTGAGTGGAGTTTCCATGTTCTCCCTGTGTTTGCGTGAGTTTCCTCTGGGGTCTCCAGTTTCCTCCCACAGTCCAAAAACATGGAGATTAGGTAAATTGGCAGTCCCAGACAAATTCTCCCTGAGTGTGTGTCTGTGTCTCTCTCTGTTCAATTAAAAAACAAGTTGTTGTCTGAGTGTGTGTGCTTGTATGCCCAGTGGTGGATGGTGCTCTGCCACTTGGGTCTGTCCTCTCTCTCCCCTTCCTGCACCCCATTCAGTCCCCCAGGGGGCTGTGGATCCCGGTAAAGAGTACGCTGTGCGCAATTGGCTGCCACTTCTCGCCGGTGTGTGATTGGTTGTCTGAGACGTAGCTGTGTTAACAATTATAAAACGCCTTGGGTATCCTGAAAGGTGCTATATAAATTGAAATATTTATTCATACTGTATATTCTAATCAGATACACATTGCCCCTCCTACTCTGTTTACATATTTGCTTTAGATTCTACCACCAGTATGTCCAATCATCATGACTTCACACCCAGTCATTCATATTCATATACAGTGATGGCTTAGTTACCTTGAAAAAGTAATCCAATTACTGATTACTTCTTCAAGGAGTAACTTAGATCCGTTACTGATTACTTGATTTAACTACGTTAGATTACAAGTTACTTTAGTAGTTACATTCAGCAGCAAAATTAGCTTTTCTAATACTCACATTATTGGAAGTACATTTTTAACAGTAACAATGTATCTCCTGACATTTGTGTCACTGCCCGGTATTATTTGTAAATGTATTTGTAAACATAATACAAGCAAACTATTCAGTCAGATAGCTATTTGTTGTGAAATGAAATACAATTACAATTTCAAGCATTTTCAAGCCAAAAATCCAGCACTTTTCAACATTAAAATTAGTCAGGTAAATGTTCCTTCCCCTGTTTTTGAGGGGTATTTCTTTACACTACCACATATCGTTAAGGAGAACACTGCAAAGAATGACAAATATAAACAAGTATATTCGCGTGCAGTGTGCGGAGTCGAGCGCTACGGTCAGACGCAAAAGTTTAACTGAGGCAAGAAGAAAAAAAAATTATATATTGTAGCGTCGGTGTCACGCTTGGCTCTGCCCCCTCCTGTCCACTACACCTTCTTTGTATAGTCCTGCCTTTATTTGCCTTCTCAGCTGTTTCTTGTTCATGTTTCATTATTGTCTGGTATTTAGTTCCTGGTTTTCCGTGTTCTGATCGTGGGTTATTGTGTGTTTGTGATCTGGTGGTTTGGTTCATGTTGCTCTGGTTGTTTCGCTGTAGTTAATGTTTAAAGCCTTGTAAGTATCGGCATTCGTATTGGTTTTTATTGCATCCATGTCCTTTGTATTGTTTAGACTTTAGTTACTCCTAAAAGTGCTTTCTGTGTTCTTTCTTAGTATAGTCTGGTTTATGCTTTGTGCTTCGTGTTACATTGTCAATCTCTCTGTCTGTCTTAGCATTCGTTTCTGTTAATCTAGCTTCTGTGTATTTGCTTCTGGTTTCTTATAGTTTTCCCTTGTGTGAGTATCTAGTGGTTCTGTGTTACTGGCCGTTATTTTGTAGTGCTCGTTTACTTTGTCTCTGCCGTGTTTTCTCTGTGCCTTATATTATTTCAGCAATCTTATTACATAAACGTATTTTCCTTTCATAGTCACTGTGGTCCTTTGTATTCATTCATTAGTGTTTCAGGTAAGTGTTCAGTATGCCTCGTAAGTCTCCGTGTGGGCACGGTTCACTTAGAGGAGACTAGCTCCATTAAGGTAGCAGTCAGCTCTTTATCGCGATTGTGTCCAACCCCGACTCCCACCACGTTACAGTCGGTCCAATGGGGGGGGGGGGGGGGGGACGGGACGCTAGCTCCCATGAGCCCCCGCGACTCAGATATTGATACGTGTTATGTGTAGTGCTGTGACATGTTATTATTGGATATGCATTGGATTATGTGTACTGTTTAGTTAAGTTGCCCCGTATTGTTTTGTGTATGTATACAGTTGTGATTATTTCCTGCCATGTGTGTGTAATGTCATCTCATTCTTGCCTTGTTTGGACCTAAGTGGTTCTGCGTTGTAAACGGTACTTGGTGTTTGGTGTGCGCGGCGGAAGAATGCATGGTTACACGGCTCAGGGCTGAGGAGGACGGCGTCAGGATAGGTGTTAGGATAGGATAACTGCGTACAGTACGTTATTTATGCTCCGATTTACATCGAAAATTGATTTACACCGAAAATCGATTTACGACGGATTGACGTCGTAACCCAGGAACCGCCTGTATTTCAGACATCGGAAGAGCTTCAGAGGTAGATGCAAGATAAATTCAGTATTTTATCTTATATTTCTGATAAAAAAATGAACTTCATCAGAATAAACAGTTTTTTTTTTTTGCTGGTACAGGTGTTCAGAAGATCTGGTTCATCATGGCCCCCCGTAACTTGCGGTGTAAGGCGTAATACATGAACAAAAGCACATAATTTATGTCCTAATAAACCAACACAAAATATTTATTAAATATTTTATATATTAAAACTAACTATAATCATAATACTTGTAATGCTTTTAAACTTTATTTGCATAATTTTTTAGTTATCTTGTATCCGATAATTTTAATAACAGTAATTAATAAATAATTAATTAATGAATTAATCATTCCTACTTTGACGCGGGGACAGAGGCAGCAGGAGGCTGCGAGCAAAAGGCTTTATTATCCGTAACGATAACAGAAACACTCAGGCCACTTGCCAGATGAAACACAACAGAATACTTAAGTAAACAAATGTAAGTAATGAATCCAAGAGCGTATGGCAGGTCCAGTGATGAGCAGGCGTTCCCACGTAGCGAGGCGAGGGGTGCAGGCTGTATACGCAGCACTGGACGGCGCGATCTGTGAGGATTTAAAGAGCCCAAGTCCAGTTAGTGCCAGGTGCTAATACTCGGGTGATTGGGAGTGAGGGAGTGACCGGGAGTGAGAGGGCGTACGCAGAGTCGGAGTGGGCGTCTGTGTGGAGGAAGGAGTGTGTGCAGGCGCCCTCTGGTGGCATCTGGTTGACCCACCGTGACACCTACATGCCTGTTTCTAACTTATTGTGTCTAATTGTGTTAACAGAATCTTTAGGTTACAGCATTTTCTCAGAATATTAATAGAAATTTAGTTTTTTTTTTTATTTCACCATAATGATTACCTGATTTTTAAAATAATTAATTTAAAGATTAATCATTAAATATTAATTTGTTCATTCATTTTGAATATTATACATTGCAAATTTTTTTTATTTGTAGTGAATTATTGAAGTTACTTAAAGCAGGTAATCTTACTGCTTATGTTTTTGCGATAGTGGATCTGATAAAAACAAGAGCTTCATACCTTTTAAAACTCACCAGGATTCACTAAATTTGAGGAGAACCCCCAGATAACTCCATTGTATAAACATTTATGTACATTTATTGTTCAAGTGTATTTTGTCGCTTCATAAATTCTCTCTTCTCTCCTTACACAGGCTGATTAGATGAATATACTTTATAAATGTGTTTATGGTGTAGAATTAGGCAAAAGAGGCTGTCCCAACTACACCACATTTTCAGTAATTGCTGGCATTGTCTTTTTAGTCAAATGAAAATTTCTTGTTTTAACCCATGTATTACATGGATTAAAACAAGGATCCTACATCCACAGTTCATCCAGCAGCATGTAGAGGCCCTTTCATTATCTGTCTGTTTTCATGTTATGTCTAAATTCTCCAAGTCTTTCACCAGTCTGTACATTATCAATGGATCTTTGTGGAGCTCCTCAAGTTTTCATTATTAATAGTTTCATTAATTTTTATTATTCTTGGCTGAGATACAAAATGTTTCCCAACTATATTTGTGTCTCACAGGAACTGATCTTCACCTTTACCCTGAAGAACTGTGTCATCAGCCCCCTCTAGTGTCAAAAGAGTAAACTACAATATAAGTTAGGGACTTAATAAAGTGTCTAGTGCAGGGGTGTCAAACTCATCTCCACCGCGGGCCACATCAGCATAATCGTTACCCACGGAGGGCTATATGTAACTTATAAATGTACCTACTCCTTAATGCTAAATACCTCTGAATTTATTACTTATTCAAGTTACAAATATTACAGATATATTTGCGTAAATGTAAAAAAATATTTGCTTGTTGCTGTTATAACATAAATCCTTTAAATTTGTTAGGTTATGAAACCCACATTACTACATCAATCAACGATCAAACTATCCAAGTGAATAAAGAAAAATTGATCAAATATATCACTTTGTTTTTATATTTACTTTGTTCAAAACTTGAAATATCAAATAACTGAAAATAGTGATTGTGCTTCAAAAATGCTCCCTCTGAAAAAGACTTAAGCGCGGTGATTTATTCAGCCACAACAAAGTAGCTTTTACTGCCGTTTCGTTTGTGGTGTACACATTCTGTTGCGATCGCAGTTTGCTTTTTAATTCTTTTACAATTTGTTGTTTTTCTTGATGGCTAATTTTGACATACTTAGCTCCGTGTTTGGTCGCAAAATGCCAACTTATATTGTACTCTTTAACAACAGCCACTGCTTCATACACCTTCTCCTTGAAGCGCAAACATCGCTTTCCCATCTTCCTTGAAACATCCTTCTATCTGCATCGATGTTTCACTTCCTGGACATTTTGGGATCATTATTTATATTTCTCAATTACACTTATTGGGAAAATCGCATCGATATGGAAACACTGCAGTGTCGAGATGCCGTCAGTTCGCGGGTAACATAATTGTGGGAAATGTAGTTTTTGCTCACTTTTACTTTTTTTGTGTGGACAATTTGGCTTTTTAAGTTCTCGCGGGCCACATAAAACTATGCGGCGGGCCACGAGTTTGTGTAATGTATGGATCCATTCTTAGTGTTAGTCCTGTCCATGTCTTTGGTTTTACCCTGTCTGGATCCGTTCCCAAGTCAGTCCTGTCCGTGTCTTCTGTTGTTCCCTGTCACGCCCCTCTTGTTATTCGTTCCCAGCCTTGTCTTGTTTGAGTCCCCTGTAGTCAGTGTTTAAAAGCCCCATGTTTGCCCTGTTCCCTTTGTGACCCTTGTTAATGTGAGTTGTAAGCTCGACTACGCCACCTGGGGAGTTTCACCCCAGGAAATATAACCCGAAAGCACACAGGTTCGTTTTAAAAAGGGGGCAGAGACGTGAAATTTAGTTCAGTGTACAACTTTTTACTAAAAGGTAAAATTGGAAATAAACATTTAAAATGCACAGCTTTATTAGTAACTTTGTTTTAAAATAATCAAAATTTAGTATAAAGTAAAAAAATTGTTAAAATACCAACACAGGGGTACTGGCCGTACCAGGTCTCACTGTAGCATTATCATACATATAACTAAAACTGGCTTCAGACATTCAATGATTTTCCTGGTAAAGACTGTACCACGCACACATACACACAGCTTTCAAAAACCTCAAAATGTGATGACTCCAAACACAGCAGACCAAATGTAAAAGTGAAAGATTATCCCAGAAGGGTAACCAGTCATCCAGGAAACACCTGTGCACAGAAGTATTCTGAAGAACAGATAAAAGACATGAATGATTAATACACAATTATAACTTTAAAACTCACTACTGCCAGTATCCCCAATGTTAATAAAAAAAAAGATCAAGTTCACTTAGAACAAAGGAAAGAAATCCAATACAACTCAGGGGTTAATTCAACAGAAACAAAACAGACAAAATCAAAAAAACCAAAATAAATAAACCGAAGAATCACAAAAAGTTTAATTATAATCAAATAAACAAAATAACTGAAACAATATTATAACGCTGATTTAACCCCAACAAAAACAACCAAGGCAAAACAGCAGAAGACTAGGGGAGGCTCTGCTCAGCACCACCTAGGCCCTTCCCGTGGCGACCCTCCAGAGCACCTTCCAGCTTGATTTACCATTACATGGACACATTTGCTCCAATTACAATGCTTCCAGTGTCGGAGGTAATAAAACCAGGATTCCCGTGCCTTACGACGCGGTTGTCTAAACCCACCCATTTTCAGGCACGCCAATGGATATACCTAAACATGACGCAACTCACTGTAAATGTACATTCTATAATGGTTAAACCCAAACAAATAGGTGCAAAGTAACTCCAAATGCCTACCTTTCAGCCAGTAGCACTCACATCAACGTAAACAGCAACTTTATACGCGACGTTCCACAATTAGGCTGCGACTAACAGCTAACAGCGTGGTGCAACAACGGAAGGAGGACGCCTGCTTTCCGGCAGAATCCCCTGCATATCAATGGGTTCGTGTCACTTTAAAAGCACATTAAAACGTATAAAAGGCACGGAAACGATAGACATACCTTAGCACACCGTCTCAGCAGCAAGTCCCGCAGTAGCACGGCCCAATAATAAAGGAAGCACGAGCTTAGTCCATAGCGTGCTAACTGTGTATATGCTACTGGTGCTAAATGACCAACAACCCGCGCAACGCAGAGGGGGGGGGGGGGGGGGGGGGGGGGGGGGGGGGGGGCTACTAGTAGGGAAGCTACTCCCTAACTACGGTGGCTGCCCAAGCCCAGAAACCAATAGGCAGCCCAGTGACAGCTCTGCCTGTTACACCTTGTCGGTTGTTCTTTGTATGTGATCCAGTGACTCCGTGGTATGTTTCCTTGTTCTTATGTTAACAGGGTATCTGCACATTTTTTAATCTCAAATTCAATGACTTTTAAGACCTTTTTAATACCTCTCACAAGAAAAAATAATACTATTACAATGAACGAAAATTGTTGACGTTGTTGAGGCCGTATACTCCAGCGCTAGAAATCTAGCACTAGGACCCTGGAGCGGTTATTTTCTGCATGGTCCTAGCGCTAGATTCGGCAAAGTTCACATCGCGCCAGAACAACTGAACAACACACACTTATAATAATTTAATGCCTCCCCTCATAAAATTCCAGACATTTTAAGACATTTTTAGGCCTTGAATATGGAAAACTAAATTTAAGACATTTTAAGACTTTTTAAGGACCCGCGGGTACCCTGGTTAAGATCCATAGATGTCCCCTGTTCAGGGGCAAATATACACAGGTCTGAAACAAGGAACAGGTGGGAATGATAATACAGGGGCGTGGCACCAAACGAGGAATCACAGAGACAAACAAGCAGGGCGGGATGAACAGGTACGGAACAGAGACACGAAGGAGTCTGGAGTGACAGCTAAGGAAGGGGGGCGCGGTCATACGTGACAGTTTGACACATGTGGTCTAGTGTGTACGGGTACAGTGTGTTTCTAAGCAAGTGCCCAGTGTGAGCAGTGTCGTGGAAATTTTCTAATAAATGGATGAGGACTCAGACGTGGTTAAATGATTAATTTATTACAAATATATATATATATATATATATATATATATATATATATATATATATATATATATAAATAAATAAGACAAAGACACAAGACAGACACAGACATGAGAGTCTCATTCAAGCATGACAACTCTGAACAGGGGGGCACTCCCCCTGCTTATATACAATCTTAAACACAATTCAGCAGTTCTAACAGCAGGTTATCTTTAGCACAGCATGTTCCAAAACATAGGCGCCCAGCAGGCTACTTTGTCTCACACATGTGTATCTCCTAATATGGACTTCCCTAGAGTTAGCGGAAGCAACTGATGTATCAGTTGAACACAGAGAAAGCTAAATGACCCAAGACTAGTAGCCTAGTGACTACCAGTTAACAGAGTGCTCTTACCCTCAGCACTCTCCCTGACCTGGGTCACGTATAGCACACATGCATAATATGAACTAAACATAAGTACATGATTACACTGAAACACACTACTTCATTATTGTAGTCCTTCTGCTTAGTCAGAATGGACATGTCCTAAAACATAAAGTTCATAATGATCTCTTATAATAACTAAACATGATCTAATCAATGATGATTGGTCAATAATCAATTATTTCTGTCACAGCAGGTACAAGGTGTTTCTAATAAAGTGAGGTCCCATTCACATAAACATTATTCTACATCACCAGAGTTAAAGTCAGGTGCAGGTTCTCTGTGTTTGTTCTACTGTCACTACAGCATTTGGGTTCAGTGTCTCTCAGTCTGGGAGCCCAGTGAACCGTCACATGTTCAAGTGTGTTGGGTTATTCCACATGTATCACATCATCATTATCATCATCATGTACCTGAATATAACATGTATTCATGAATGTAACATGTACTCATTAATGTAATGTGTTCATGAGATTAACATGTATTCATGACTGTAATGTATTCATGTCTATACAATGTAAATTTGCCATTAAAGTTGTTGTTCTGTTTTTCTACAGTACCCAAAAGAAACCTGTAAAGATTTCTATAGACAAACTGGAGTCAGTATTTGAGGTCTGTATGTTTGTGTGTGTGTGTGTGTGTGTGTGTGTGTGTGTGTGTGTGTATTTGTGTGTGTGTGTGTTTGTGTGTGTGATTGTGTGTGTGATTGTATGGTAGAAGGGTGTCAGTCTGAGCTCCACCCTCTCCTGTCAATCTGCCTGTTTGGTCTCTCTAGCCCCGCTCAGCCTTTCCCTGTTTATACTTCCCATGTGTTTTTCATGCCTGTCTGTCCCTCCTTCCATTCAGTAACTCGACCCTGTGATTATCAGTTCCACCTCTTCCCAGTTGACTTCTCTAGTTAGTCTGTCCTATTTAAGATCTGTCCCTTCTCTTAGTCTGTCCTATTTAATCTCTGTCCCTTCTCTTGTTAGTCTGTCCTATTTAATCTCTGTCCCTTCTCTTGTTAGTCTGTCCTATTTAATCTCTGTTGATTCTCTTGTTCTGTGGTGGTTCTTGTATTAGGAGATATTGTATTATGTTATGTCTTGCCTGAGCTCTGTGGTTGTATTCTGTATATGTAGATTGTGTTTATTATGTGAGTGGGAGAAGGGTCTTATCATTAGAGTGTGTTTAGATCACAGCTCATGATGAGACTCTGGTTTTACACTGGTTCATGCTTTACTTTAATGCCTATTTGTAATTTAGCTGATGATGAACAAAACTCAAATGTATAAAGCTGTGTGTTATGCTGTGTGATAGCTTTAGAAAACTACATACAATTGAAACTTTAATATTAGAATTATGTATTTATAAACCATAATGTCCACAGGACCACCCAGTCCCTCTCAGTTCAGTCCTCTCTTGTGTTTAATGGATTATCCTGTGTTATAATCAACTGTCTGTAACACTGTAGTTTCACTGATACTGTTTATTCAGGAGTTGGAGCACAAAATCATCTCTCTGGTGAAAAATGAGCTGAAGAGATTCAAGAATCTACTGAGTCCAGATTACCCAGCATGCACTGAGAGACAGGTTGAGGATGAGGAGGATCAGAGCAGTGTCAGAGAGGGTGCGCTGAAGATCACTCTGCAAGTCCTGAGGAACATGAACCAGACAGACCTCGCTAACACACTAGAGACCAGTAAGAGCTCTGGGTCATGACATCATAACATCACTTTATTACTTCAGAGGGAGGACACTGTTGGTGAATCTGTCCTCAGTTGACCTCCCTTCAGTGTAGTCTGCTCAGGTGCAGACTCAAGACTCTCCTACATTTATCACTGTTGCTGAGATTTGACCAATCAGATTTGACCACAGGTCACTGTCTCATGATGTCATACACAGGTGTGTTTTCTATTTCCCTCCATTGTCTCACAGATGTCCAGTCTGCTAGTTGTAGGTCTCCTCAGTCAGGTGACTAATGTGTGTGGTGAAACCTCAACTGGTGTAATGGCTTCCTCCATTAACCCTTTGTTCTCCATTTCAAATTGCTGATGATTCTGTGATACCGACACTCAGTAGACTCTCTCAACAAAATATTGTATCATACAGTAACTGGTTTAATCCTGAAATGCAAAACTCACAGTCTTTGAAGATTTATCATCTGAATTATCCAATCTATGGGGAATAAAAATCTATTCATAATGATGTATTTATTTGTATGTCATGTGATGAGTCTGTTATGATTGACCCTAAAGACATTAACGTATGTGCTGTTGTCTTCCTCTTTATCAGAATTGGTCCCTGGTTGCCACAGAAAGCTCAAATCCAAACTGAGGGACAAATGTCTGAAAATTAATGAAGGAATCTCACAGCATGGAACCACAACACTTCTGAATGAGATCTACACAGAGCTCTACATCACAGAGGGAGGGAGTGGAGAGGTGAATAATGAACATGAGGTGAGACAGATTGAGACAGCATCCAGGAGACCAGCAACACAGGAGACATCCATCAAATGCAGTGACATCTTTAGACCCTTACCAGGACAAGACAAAGCCATCAGAACTGTGCTGACTAAAGGAGTGGCTGGAATTGGTAAAACAGTCTCAGTACAGAAGTTCATACTGGACTGGGCTGAAGGAAATGTAAATCAGGATGTTCTCTTCATATTTCCACTTCCTTTTAGGGAGCTGAATTTGATGAAGGAGAAAAAGCTCAGTCTGGTGCAGCTTCTTCATTGCTTTTTTCCAGAAACATGTGAATTAAAACCGACTCACTATACATACTACAAAATTCTGTTCATCTTTGATGGTCTGGATGAGTGTCGTCTTCCTCTAGATTTCCAGAACAATGATGGCTTGTGGGATGTACGAGATTCGACCTCAGTGGATGTGCTGCTGACAAACCTCATCAAGGGGAATCTGCTTCCCTCTGCTCTCCTCTGGATAACCTCTCGACCAGCAGCAGCCAACCAGATCCCTCCTGAGTGTGTTGACCAGGTAACAGAGGTACGAGGGTTCAGTGGCCCTCAGAAAGAGGAGTACTTCAGCAAGAGAATCAGTGATCAGAGTCTGGCCAATAGAATCATCTCACACATTAAGTCATCAAGAAGCCTCTACATCATGTGCCACATTCCAGTCTTCTGTTGGATTGCAGCCACTGTTCTAGAGAGGATGATGGGTGAAGCAGAGAGTGGAGAGATCCCCAAGACTCTGACTCAGATGTTCACACACTTCCTGATCTTTCACATCAAACACAAGGATCATAAGTATGATCAGAAAAGTGACTCTGACCCTCAACAAACTAGAGAACATATTTTGGCACTGGGAAAACTTGCTTTCCAACAGCTGGAAAAAGGCAACCTGATCTTCTATGAGGACGAGCTGAGAAACAGTGGGATTGGTGTCAGAGAAATGTCAGTGTATTCAGGAATGTGTACTCAGATCTTCAGAGAGGAGTTTGGGCTGCACCTGGGGAAGGTGTTTAGCTTTGTACATTTGAGTGTTCAGGAGTTTCTGGCTGCTTTATATGTGTTTATTATCTACATCTCCACCAACACAAATGTGCTGGAACATCAAACCACATCCCTTAATTATTTATCCAAGAGGTCTAATTCAAAATCAGTGTCTCATTTGCTTACGTTTGCAGTGGACAAGGCCTTACAGAGTCAGAATGGACACCTGGACCTTTTCCTCCGCTTCCTTCTGGGTCTCTCACTGGAGTCCAATCAGACTCTCTTTCAAAGCCTACTAACACAGACAAGAAGCAGCTCTCACAGCAAAAAGGAAACAGTCAAATATATCAAGAAGAAGATCAGGGAGAATCCTTCTTCAGAGAAATTCATCAATCTGTTCCACTGTCTGAATGAACTGAATGATCATTCTCTAGTACAGGAAGTCCAAACATACCTGAGCAGAGGAGGTAACACTCATCTGCGTGGAGCCAGGCTCTCTCCTGCTCAGTGGTCAGCTGTTGTGTTTGTCTTGCTGAACTCAGAAGAGGAGCTGGATGAATTTGACCTGAATAAATATGACCCATCAGAGGAATGTCTACTGAGACTGCTGCCAGTGGTCAAAACTTCCAGAAAAGCCATGTGAGTATTTTCATTTAGAGATTAACAGTGGATGTAACACTGGGTGTTCTTGACACAAAACAAATGACAAAGAGAGTGAGAGAACTTTAGAGAGCACGAAGAGTAGAGAGACCCTACATTAAAGAACAACTTCACAAAATACTGACACCACTTGCTAGGGTTATTTATCAGGACACTTTTCTTGTGGTAATATCTTTTAATTTCATATACACATCATGAATACCCCAGTATTAAAATGAACATGAAAAATGCACCTTTCAGTGCTTTTGCACACACATTTGACTACATTATATAAAGTTCAGAGCTAAGCAGGTTAGGATTATTAGGTGTATTATTGTGGAAAGTGTTTGGTGGTGTAGCCTTATAGGTGAGGAATGGATATGAAACTTCAGCATTTTCCAACATACAGAGGATAATTTAATCAGCAGTTCAGATTCTGTAATCCAGTATCATCTGATTGATCTGCATTTTGTATTGTATTTGTTCCTCCTTTACAGACTGTCTTACTGTGGTCTCACTGAGGAGTCTTGCAAATCTCTCACATCAGTTCTACAAACAGAAAACTCCTCACTGAGAGACCTGGAGATTAATAATAATAACTTAAAAGATTTAGGAGTGGAGCAGCTCTGTGCAGGACTGAAGAGTTCACACTGTAAACTGGAGATTCTCAGGTGAGTTTTCTGTCAATTTAATTTGGTAAATAATAAAGTGTGGTGACACTACAGAGTTTAATAAATATTAAGATAAAGATTTATGACCTTTTAAAATGTCAATTTCCTTTTAAAAATAATAAACTTCTTTTGAGTACAGTGAGTCTCCGCTTAACAACGGGGTTAGAGACTGATCGTAAAGCAGTTTTCGTCATTAAGCGTGACCCTAGATTTAGATACGCTTTGATCGTAAATACAGTATAGAAAAAAATTAACAATGTTCTCATGCGTGCATACAGCGTGAGAAAGAGCGATCGCGTTGCCAAGATGGGTTGCGATGGAGGCTGCGGTGCCTCAGCTTATCATACACAACAGTCCACTGTGCTGCCACTGCTCCTCCACGCACCGCGCAAAATAAAAAAAAAGTAGGTTGTAACTACGGTCCATTGCTAACCAGACCCGTCGTTAAGCCGGGACTCACTGTATAGTATTTGTCACATTGAGGACCCCGGCCCCTCCCTTTTGGGCGTGTGTTTACGTCATCTACGTCTCCTAGTCTGCGTCTGTGTAACTCCGTGGGTGCGGTTGTGTCTTGTGCTGATTCATCTTACCTGTGGCTTGTCTCGTCATCACGCGGGGCTTATGTGGTTTGTCTACTTAATGTGCGTTCACGCAGTGTCCTGTGCTCGTCTTTGTCTGAGTCTACGTGTCTTGACACATTGTTGTATGTTATACGTGCGCTGTCTGCACTCTGAGTGTTAATGTAATAAACGTGATGTGTGCTCTGGAGAGGATTCCGTGTCTCATCCTTCGCCCTGCCCGCGCGTCACAGTATTAAATATACTACCACACAAAGCAATGCAAGACAATTTCAGTTTATTATTATTTAATGAAGTTTTCTTCCTTAATTCATTACAAATATTTTCTGATAAAATTACATGAACTACAATTCATTAAATGACATGTAATACATAAGCAGAAAAAAGAAAAATATGTAATACATAAGCAGATTCCCAGAAACTTCTAGAAGAGAAATGTAACACTAAATAGTCACAGATGAGTCCTTGTCCACATGTATTTGGGTATTTATGGAAACATACAGGCTCCTACACAGAGCTGAACACGCACACTCCTACACAGAGCTGAACGCACACACTCCTACACAGAGCTGTACACACACACTCCTACACACAGCTTAATGAACACATTGGTACACACAGCTGAACGCACACACACGCACTCCTACATGGAGTCTGCAGAAACACACAGCCTGTAAAACAGCTCTGTGCCTGTCTTCCTATTCTGGAATCCAGCATCATCTGATTGATCTGCATTTTGTATTGTATTTGTTCCTCCTTTACAGACTGTCTATCTGTGGTCTCACTGAGGAGTCTTGCAAATCATTCACATCAGTTCTACAAATGGAAAGCTCACTGAGAGAGCTGGAGATAAATAATAATGACCTAAAAGATTCAGGAGTGGGGCAGCTCTGTGCTGGACTGAAGAGTTCAAACTGTAAACTGGAGATTCTCAGGTGAGTTTTCTGTCAATTTAATCTGGAATGGAAACAGTAAAATGTGGTTTTATTAAATAATAAGATAAGACAAAGACGCATGTTCTTTTAAAAATAATAAACTTCCTTTGAATGCAGTATTTAAAAATACTACCACAAGGCAATTCTACATTTTATTATTTTATCAAGTTTTCTTCTTTAAATCATTCCAAATATTTTTGTTACAACTAACTACATGAACTACATTTCATTAAATGACCCATATTGAGCAGAGAAAGAAAATTTGTGATGCCTAAACAGATTCCCAGAAACTTCTAGAAAATAAATGAAACACTCTAAAGCAGGGGTGTCAAACTCAAGCTGTGTGACCCGCCGCACAGCTTGAGTTTGACACAATGTGGCTTGCCGTGTCATTTTATGTGGCCCACGAGAGCTTAAAAAGCCTAATTGTCTGAAAAAATAAGTGAAATACGTGCAGTGACCAAAAACTACATTTCCCACAATTATGTTAACAGAAAAGTGACTGCATCTCCACACTGCAGTGTTTCCATATTGATGTGATTTTCCCAATAAATGTAACTGAAAAATACAAATAATAATCCCAAAATGTCCAGGAAGAGAAAAATTGATGCAGATGGAAGGGTGTTTAAAGAAAGATGGAAAGCGAATACATGTTTGTGCTTCAAGGAGATAAACCGGTCTTTTGTGTTATGAAGCGGTGGCGGTTGTCAAAGAGTACAATCTATGTCCGCATTTTGAGACCAAATACGGAGCTAAGTATGTCAAAATTAGGCATCAAGGAAAACAACAAATTGCCAAAGAATTAAAAGGCAAACTGCACATGCAACACAATGTGTTCATGAAAGCCACAACAACAAACAATGCGGCAGTAAAAGCTAGCTTTGTTGTGACTGAAGAAGTAGCCCGCGCTTCAAAGTCTTTTTCAGAGGGAGCGTTTTTGAAGCACAATTGTTATTTTCAGTTATTTGATATTTCAAGTTTTGAACAAAGTAAATGAGATATCTCAGCTGTTCCTTGTTTCCCTTTAGGATTGTGTTTTGTATTTATCCTCTGTGAGATTTTATAAAATGAAAAGTGCGTTACAAATAAAATCTATTTTTATTATTATTATCCTCCGTATGTGTTAGGCTCGGTGTGGGTCATTTGTTTAATGTAGAGCCTGTCACGTTAGTCCTGTCCCACGCCTTGCTTATATCTTGTACACAGTCTCGCTGTGTGTCTGGTCGGTTAATGCTGGGTTCTTTTGTGCCTTGTGATCTCCCATTTCCGAGCTCCTACTTATTCTCACTGTGTTTTTGCCTAGTCTTAGACTCTACATTGGAGGTTCATAGATTGATTCTGGGTATTAGCAAGTTTATTGGGTGTATGTTTTCATGTTTGGTCACTTATTGTATTAGCCAGAAGAGAGTTATGCTCCACCCAGTGTCCTTCCATATATATCGGTTATTTTGGTTTTCAGTTCGTATGCATATATCTGTTTCCTTAAAGCTAGTTTCATTGGTGTCGTTAGTCGTGTTAACCCCTGTATCCTGCCGGTGTATTGTCTAAGAGTTTATCTGTTCGGTTTTTTCCTTCATTGTTTTGCTAATAGTGTTGTCTGCCCTTTGTTAGTGATGTTTGTGTTTCTGTTTAGAAATGTATGTAGTTAATCTTCTTCCTAATCTCCATACATGCCTTCATCCTTGTGTTTCAGCTCTAGGTCATGTCTTTTGTTTGAGTTTAGAATTGTATGTACGTTGTATTCTGTAGTTTGGTTTTCATGTCTGTCCTTTTCCTGTGTCTGGTAAATGTGTGTAATCATGGTTTAGTCTCCCGTTGTCATTGCGTAGATGCTAAGAGTGTGAGTTTTTAGAATGCCTCCACCCCCTAGCTGAGAAACGTTACAGTGGTTGGACCTATTAACACTAGGAACCCGACAGCCGCGAAAATTTTCGCAAGGCTTAGTAAGGTCCATGTAGCCCACTCCCCTGCTGTGAAGGGATTAACGCCCATTGTCTTGGTAATGTGGTGGAAGCGTCTCACCCCCAAGCTCATACGCCTGCCAAAGCACAAGCGGCTCACCTCCAAGCTCATACAAAGCACCAAACGTGATACTTCACGAAAAACTTGGTTACAAACAAGCAGACTGTATATGTTACCGATCCTACAACAAACAGCGGAAATTTTGTAGACTCGTGTTTCAAAAGGTACAATTCAAGCGCACGTAGAGACGACAGTTTCTCAAATGAGTCCCGTCAAACAATAAAAATAAATAAAATTGTTTGAACTTCTTCGTATATTGTTTGAAGCTCTTTGTATATTTACTACACTATATAATATTTGTTACACTTTCTGTTTCCACATTTGAATTCGCGTTTGAAAAGCTAAGAAATTATATGGCGCAAGTATATATATGGCTGATAAATGTTGTGATCTAAACAGCAGACTGGAAAAGGAGAGGAAAAGACAGGAAGAACAAATTCATGTGCTGTAAAACAACTTTATTTTGATCAAACATGGATGTCTATTCCGGGTTTCTTGAAGTGGAATGTCAAGAAAGTTGAGGGTGTCTTGAAGTTGAGGGTGTACTCGCCAGATGCACTTGCCGCATGCAACACACGCGTTGATGCTGTGGAGAACAATTCAAAGTACACCTTACATTTTGAATAAAATCTTTCAGAAGACAAAAATACGTAACATATGTGGTGTTACGTATGTAGGCCTACTTATCAACGTACCTTCATGTAGTTGTAGCCAACAGTTGCTACACAGCCAGGGTGTACTCGCCGCTGTTGGGAATTTTCTTCTCCGACCCAGACGGGCCCCAACACCGCCCCGATGAACCGACTGGTTTTTGACTGAGTGGTCCAAGCAAAGTCTTGACAACAAAAGTTCTTTTAAAATGATTTATATAGAATATTAATGAATGCAATATAATAGAAGTATACGTGGTACAAACTCTTCAGTGCACTGGTGCTAGTTGCCTAGGAATCTACCTAACCCAAGTGGATCTCAGCAGTGTCCAAGCGAAAAGCCTCTCGTGCTGGGCGATGTCCTTTCTTTCATACTCTCTGTCCATAAGTTTTGATTTGTTAAGTTTCGATAACTCCCCAATCCTGGCTGCTCTCCATGGAAAATCACCTGCTCCTCTTCTCCCAGCCTGTGTGTCTGGTTATCTAAAAACTGCTTGCTACACATCCTGCACTGAATAGGCCCCTTCTGTTCTCCTCAAGGCCACTGAGGCCTCCTTACTCCTGCTTTCCCACAGTCTTCCTGAAAAACACTAAATTGACACATCAAGTTATTAGCCTTTAATTTTCTTTTTTCCAACATTCCCCCTTTTAGACCAAAACATTGGTCTAACTCTAGTCTAATACTAAAATCTATCTAGCCCAGTGCACTTATTAAAAGAAAGACAATCATAAAAATCCCTAAATGTGTATACATTCATAGTGTGACTATGTCAGTTAGTACAACGTCTATGTGTTCTTTTATGTGATTTGTGGGTTCTGGATCACTCCCCAGTCGTGGGCCGAGACCTTTCAGACTATTCGGAGATGCCCCCCTTCATCTCCCACGGTCTCGTGACTTGACGTTGTCCCCGAGACCCAGGTCCCGCCTGGTGGGAGATCACCTCGACCCGTTCTATTAATGTGCCCATGTGTCATGCATATTACTTTTAAGCTAGTGAATCAGCTTTCATGTGCTGTTGGTTGTGCTCTAATGTGTGGTGCGTCTTCATTCTTCATCAGTCGCTGACGCTGCCAATACCTACAAAGCAAGCATAATTAATCAAAAACAACAAGTTTTTCACACAGAATCGTCTTCTTCAGATGATATGTCATCATCATCCTCCGCCATCAGTGGCATAGTGTATGGTGGTGGGTTCTTTGCGTCCCCCTTCTCAATCGCGGCTGTGATCAACCTTTGGGTGAGAGATCTGATACATGGTATACAACAACATCCACAAATAACAACAATTGCAATGAACACGGCTACTGACATAAACAAAGACATAATTAGTGCCTTCCATTTCCCAAACACCTTCGTGAACCACTCCTCCATGGGGTTACTGATACCTGAGGCCTCCTGCATCTCCTTAGATAAAGCCTTCAGTCCGTCCAGAGCTCTGGTCACCGACCCGTCCGATGCGGTGTTATTGGGAATGAAGGTACAACAGTTGTCGCCAAACATGAAACATACACCCCCTTTTTCCGCCAGGAGCATATCTAGAGCCATTCTGTTTTGTACGGCCATCAGTGAGGTAGCTCTCAGTTGTTCGCTCAGCCCCTCTATTGCGTCTCTTGTTAGGTTGGTTAATCTCAGTACATTGTAATGGACAAAGTTGATCCTATCTACATTCTTGTTCGGTGTTACTGGAAACAAGGCTGATATAATTGGAATGTTCTCAAAGCCCGTAGCTATTTGATCAACTAGCTTGTATTCATTGGGAACCCCCCGAGGCACTCCTATGGAGTCAATGTATGTTGGTGACCCTATGGACAAATCAAAGGCATCACGCTTCTTTCTCCCTTGGGCTATAGCAGGCTGCGGTGTGATTTCCCTCAGCCCTATCATTGTTATTGGTGTGATTAGTCTTACCATAGCACAGATTGCTTTAGCTCTTCCTGGTATTAATGCCAACAGAGTGTGTCCTCCGCAGTACCACCAGATCCCTGCCCGGGCTACTCTCCCTATCCCCGGGACCTTCGTTGTGGCGTTACACCAATCTGGTTCAATTTCTCCCACACTCATGATTGCGTCTTTCTCGGTCAAGTTAAAACATTGGTATTGTCCTTTAAGTTTTACTGGCACGAAAGGAGCGTTACCTCCTTCCAAATTTTTGACGTACGGAAAAATACTGTCCAGGCTGGAACAATTTGAGGTCGTAATACTTTTCACCTTAGTTAAATTCAACATACACTGATATCCTACTGGATCTGTTTCAGGATTCAGTGGGGCTGGTGAGGTCATTAACGCGGGTCGGGCTGCTGCACAGGCCACACAACCTTCTAACCCATTTTCTCTACTGTTTTGTTCTAGCCATGACAACCACAAATTCGAGCCGCTGTAACCGGTTGCTAATTCTATTAACTGCTGGGACGATAATTTAGTGAGATCTGTGGTTAGAGTGAACTTGTCTGCTGAATCCTCCACCTCTTTTATTTTTGCCTCAGGTTTTGCTGGGCTGAGTGGCTTGGGTTTGGCTAAATAGCTGAGTTTAATTATTCCCCATATGTCACGTCCTGATTGCTCCACCCCCAGGGTGAAGTACAACGGTCTGTTATTACCCCATATCTGCCCATTCCATTTGACAGAAAAAGTTACTGGATTTTGGGACACGTGATAGTCTCGCTGAAACGACACATCGACCCACCATTTGCTCAAAGAGGTCGTGGACGGGTTACCTTTCTTATCTCCTAATGTCGGTTTCCATCTCCCCGAGTACTTTATCACTGACCCCCAACCAGGACACCAGTCTGCACTATAGAAACTCCCCCTTCCTTGACAGCCCGCATCAACTTGATTGGTCCAACATATGTACAAATCACATCCTCTGTATGAGGCATTGGCTCCCCCGCAGTCCACTACCTCACATAAGTCAAAAGTCCAGCTCGAGGCTGTACCATCTCTATAACTCAATTCCACACCTCCGTATGTCCGTACACACCGGTCCTTGGACTGTCCTACTGGCCTGGTTCCAGCTTCTCTTGGTTTTCTTACTTTAAAGTCTATTTTCTCTGGTTTGGTCGCGTTTACTAGCGGGTTAGGGCTGTGGATCTCATCGGGCCTCACCTCTTTGCAGACAGTGTGATTGTCGTCCCACTGACACAAAGTTACGTTCACGTTATTGGGTTGTTTCTGATTTCCTACACTAAATATTACCACCGCTCCTATTATCACCGCGGCTAGAAATGTTCCCCCCCATAGCCAAGTCCATGTTCTCAAAGTTAATCTCCCTACTCTAACATATTGTTGGTACTGAGCCTCATCTGGACGTCCCACACGTCCCGACAACATGTCTCTTATTTCCCACAGTTCCATCCTAGGATGGAAGATGATGCACCACCACCTTGGTACCGGTTGGTTTAAGTAAAGTTTTAATGATCGGTTTCACAGTCCTCCAGTCTAATCCGTCTAGTCCACAACCCAGCTTCGGTATGGCTAGAGTGTTAATGTTCAATGATATTAACAATGTGGCCAGGTGTTGTATGCTTGAAATCAGATCTACTAATTCTGGCTTCTCCCTGTAGTATCTTTTGGTCACTAAATGGAATATAATGTGTGTCTGTGTGGTTTGTGTGGCATACTTGCCTATGGGCACCTTGGCTATACCTGTAGTGCCAAAAGCTTGTCTGATCTGCAGAGCCACTCCAGCTCCCAGGTTCAGGTCTGCGCTCACACAGTGTGCTATAGCCTCACAGTCAGTCTCCAACAGGTCTCCTTCACCTTCCTCCCACCAGTCCTCGGCTGTGATGTATTCTCTGTAAAAAGCTACACTGGGGTCGGTACTTACCACCAACTCCTTCCCTGGGGCTTCTCCTGTCTCCTCCAGGTGTGTCTTGATCTCTCCTGTGGTTCTTGTTGGTTTTTTTGCTGCAACACAGTGTGAAATGTGGTACCAAGTCTTACCTTTGTCTTTCCTCACTTTCACTGAGTGCTCGTTGGCACCTTCGACCTCCCACGGGCCTGTCCACCGTGGCTCGTTCCACTTCCTCTTGTGCACCTTGATCCTTACCCAATCCCCTGGCTTCACCTTCACCTTGGGTTCCAGGTCTTCTTTTCCTTTTTCCTGTTGAACAGACTTATTGATTTCACAAAGCAATTTGGTTAATTCTCTCATGTACTCTGACATCTCCTGTTCCTGGATTTCCAAAACTGGTCCCTCAATCCTTGGTCGAGGGCACCCTGGCATGGGTCGTCCTGTCATGAGCTGGTGTGGTGAGAGATTGTATTCTCCCGTGGAGGTTGCTCTCATGGACATCAACACTAGTGGCAGCGCCTGAACCCAGTCCATGTCTCCTGCTGCGCACACTTTGGCCAGTTTAGTCTTAATGGTCTGGTTGGCTCTTTCCACCAACCCCTGTGACTGTGGGTGGTAGACAGTGCCAAACTTGTGGGTTAGGCCCAGCTTTTGTTCTACTTCTGCCAAGTGTTTGTTATCAAAGTGGGACCCATTGTCACTTCTAATCACTTTTGGTAGGCCGTACCTGGGAATCAACTCATTTTGCAACCATTTTATGACTGATTTTGAATCTTCCTTTTTGGTGGGTATAGCTTCTACCCACTTGGTGAATCTGTCTACCATGACCAGCAGGTACCTGTACCCCCTTACCCTGTTGTCTGGCCCCATGTCTGTGTAATCGATCACAATCTCCTCAAATGGCCCCGCGGGCACTGGGTATCCTCCAATTCTCACCCGGTATGGTTTCTTTACATTGTATGACTGACAGATATCACATTCGCTCACGTATTGCTTCACATGGTCTCTGAGGTATGGATGCCACCATAAACATTCTAATTTGGTCACCATGGCCGACACTCCGGAGTGAGTTGGCCCATGTGCTTCGCATAGTATCAATTTCATCTTCTCTAAGGGCAAAACTACCCTCCCTTCTGGACTCCTCCAGAGTCCTTTAGTGACAGTGGCTCCCCGGTCTATCCACAATTGCTTCTCATAGACCGTGGCCTGTTCTTGGATCTGTGCCAGGTGGCTCTCTGTCAACTCAGGCATGTTATGAGTTTCCAGCAACAACAAGCTCTGTGGGTTGTACCCTCCAGCAGCTTTGGCTGCTCTGTCAGCAGCTTCATTACCTCTAGAAACAAAACTGTCATTACCCTGATGTCCTCTTACCTTTATCACAGCCACTTCTTTGGGTAACATGATAGCTTCACTCAACTCATGTACTGCTCTCAAATGTTTGATTGGCTGTCCTGTGGCGTTAGTGTACCCATTATCCATCCACCTGACTAGTTCATGGTGGATGACCCCGTGCACGTATGCTGAATCTGTGTAAATGTTCACAATCTGTCCTGACGCGTGTTCCAGTGCTCTAGTGAGTGCGACCATTTCTGCCAGCTGAGCTGAAGCTGGTTGTGGAACCACTCCTGATTCCACCTCCTCCCACTCTTCCCCACATGCTTGTACCACAGCGTAAGAGGCCTTCAGTTCGTTACCTTGTCTCCAACAACTCCCATCTGAACAGAGTTCCCATGCTCCTGGTTTAGTAATTCTGACCTTGTGCAGTTCTGGTCTGAGCTGAATGTATCTTTCTGTGGCGTCAGCGCAGTCATGTGGTGTCGCATCTTCTGCTACTTCAATGTTATCAGTCAGATTCACAAGTTTTGACGCAGTGTTGTACGTGATGTGTGGCTGTGTGAGTATGGCTTTTATCTTGTTCTGTCGTGCTCTTGACAAAGAAAAGGCTTGTGAGTTTATGAACGCCATTACTCCGTGATTGGTGCTGACTATTAGTGGGTGACACATTACCAAGTGTGCTGTCTTCTCTATCGCTGTGGTGAGTCCTGCCATGTATGTTGTGCATGGTCCTGTTCCTATCACTGGTTGATCTAATTTGGAACTGTGAAAAAATAAAATGTTCCTTCCTTCACTCTCCCCCTTCTGAAAGAGACAAGCATGAACATGATTGTCTCTTACAGAAACATTTAAATGAAAAGGTTGTGTGTAGTCTGGTGCTGCTAATTCAGTAGCGCTAGCAAGTGCTTGTTTCAGAGTTATAAAATCCCTCTCTGCCTCAGCCGTCCAGTCAAGCTCCACCTTCCCGTTACTCAGATCTTTTGACACTGCGAGTTTTCTGAGGCTGTGAGCTAAATCACTGTAGTTAGGTATGTAGTTGCGGCAGTAGCCTGTCAGGCCTAAAAATGACATCATTTGGGACACTGTAGTGGGCTTTGGAAATGACAGTATTGACTGTCTCTGATTTGGAGTCAGGGTGTGACCTTTGTGTGAGATGTTTCTCCCCAGAAAGGTGACCATCGGCCTGGCCACCTGGAGTTTTGACTTGTTCACTTTGTAACCTAATTCAGCTAACAATGTTAGAATGGTTATGGTGTCTCTAAGGCACTTATCAGGTGAAGTACTAGCTATTAACAAATCGTCCACGAACTGTATTAGTACGGTGTTAGGGTCAATCAAATCATTGTCAGTTAATCTAGACAGATCTTTCAACAGACATTGATTGAAGATGCCTGGTGAGTCTTTGTAGCCTTGAGGTAGCCTGTTGTATGTGTACTGTTGACCTTTAAAGGTAAACGCAAAAATGTCTTTCACATTCTCATCAATTGGTATAGAAAAGAAAGCATTAGCTAAATCTATGCATGAAAAGCTGCAGTGTTCAGTCGTTAGGTTCTGCAAAGATCGATAGGGGTCAGGTACTGGTATGTTCTCAGTTACAGTGACATCATTAATGTGCCTCAAATCATGCACCATACGATACTCATCTTTTCCAGGTTTTTTAACAGGTAGTATGGGCGTGTTCCACGGTGACGTCGTGGGTTTCAGAACTCCAACTTTGATTAAATCTGCAATGGTGTCTGTAATACCTGCCATGGCTTCTGGCTTGATTCGGTACTGTGGCTGATGAACGACTGTTTCTCCTGGCTTTAACCTAATAGGAGCCATGTGGTGTGATGCACATCCTACATCTACCTTTGTCGTGGTCCACAAGTTGGCTGGGACCGTCTCTAGTTGTTCTTTGGCCTGGGGGTGATCCAACAGTGCTCTGCCGTGTGTGGCTGTCAGGGGCTGGTTACAGAAGTACGCCAAGTCACTGGTGTCACATGCGACTCTCCAGTACTTACCATCCGACGTACCCTCTACCCCTGGCAGACAGGTTGGGCGAAACTGTTCCTTCATGGCAGTGGCCAGCATGGGGCCCAGCTCACGAGGTTCGTGTCCAGCCGAGACCAACAGCGAGACATGTGGTAGTGAATCCTGCTGGTCCGGGTTTCTCCAGTACGTCATCTGTTCTCCTGTTAACACAACTAGTGCAGCCACACCTTCAGGTCCAACAATCATTGATTCACAAATTATATTTTGTAATTGACCTTCAATGTTATTCCACAGCTGTCCGTAAACCTCATCCTCCCCTCTGATGTAATTAAAAGTGCAGTGTGTGCTGTCTATTGGTGGGGTCATACTCTGAAGTGACAGGAACCATGGTTTCTAGGGATGCACCGAAAATTCGGCCACCGAAAATTTTCGGCCGAAATGGCTTAAATTTGCATTTTCAGTTTTCGGCCGAAATACTTTCATCACCGAAACAACACGGCCGAAACAATGTGCTGTGATGACGCGAGCAAAAATCACCACCTGCACGCGCTTATTTGGATAAAGCTAGCAAAAAAGTTTTCCAGTGATGGCGCCAAGGCAAAAGACATTACACCAAAAATTATGGAACTCGTTGCCTTAGACGATCAGCCGTTCTCTGTCGTAGGGATTTTGTAGGCTAATAGAGCACATTGAGCCCCGTTATGTTTTGCCGAGCAGACGACATTTCTCAGAAGTGTGTTTACCCAAGCTGTTTAATGTTGTTGCAACTCACGTCACGTTTTTATGAGAGAATTAATATTTATCTTTCAGGCCAGTCAGTTATAACTAAATTTCACTCGTATAAAATACATATATTTATCCTCTAAGATAAAAACGGTCTGCAAGCGAGTTTAATTTAATTAGTGGTCGGCCGTTGTCAGCGGTATCGCCGTTAACGGCCCACCACTAATTTTATTTTATAATATGCATTACTGTAATGTCAGTGCTAAATAAATATATACAAATCAAATTTTGTAGTTGATTTATTCTTTGAATAGCAATGCCTTGATTTTAGTGAGGTTAGCCATAAATCCAATGTTACTAATAATTGGCATAATAATAATAATAATCTTTATTTGTATAGCACCTTTCATACATACATGTAACTCAAAGTGCTTTATGTATTTCGGTGTTTCGGTTTTCGGCTTTCGGCCTTGATTTCCTCATTTTCGGTTTTCGGTTTCGGCTAAGAATTTTCATTTCGGTGCATCCCTAATGGTTTCCATAAATTAAACGTGTAAAGCAAATTTTTAGCAGTTGCTTGTTCCTCAGGATGTTGTAATGTGGCCCAGTAAATGTGAGCTGGGCCATCCGCTGCTTGTTGATTAAGTATTCTAAGGCGCTCATCGTGGTTGGTGACAGAGACAGCTAATTTACCTTCACTCGGTGTGCATTCAATAATGGCTGAAAATTGACACAACAAATCTCTACCTAACAAATTAATTGGGCACTGTTCTGAAAACAAAAATGTGTGCTCGACCTGTGGGCCTGAGCCCACTGACACCTTCAAGGGCACAGTCAGTGGCTGCAGTGTAGTTTTTCCCAGAAATCCAGTAGTGGATAGTGACATCTTCGACAAGTAGCCTTTCCACTTCCTGTCTGTTAAGACTGACGTGGTGGCTCCCGTGTCGACTAAGAACTCCACTGGCTCCCCCTCCACCAATAGACATACAACTGGTTCACTGCATGTGGGGGAACTGGACATCGGGCAGCTTCATTGGCCACCAGGTGGCGCTGGCATGTATTGCATGCCAGGAGGCACAACCTGTTGTCCTTGTGTGAGTGCGGGTTTCTGCTGGTAATTTACGTTTTGGGGTTGCTGGTACTGTATTGGCTGTTGATACTGTACTGGTTGTTGCTGCTGTATTGGCTGTTGCTGCTGATACTGCATTGGCTGCTGCTGCTGCTGCGTCATCGGACAATCTCTTGCCCAGTGACCCATCTGGCCACAACCAAAACAGCCGTTGCTTTGTGTGGTTTGGAAGTTCCCTGCTCTGCCTCCCCTGAATCTACCTTTGGCTCTGCCTCTGCCTCGGTATGGGCCTGCCTGGGCGTAGTAACCGGGCTGTTGTGGCGCCGCCCAGCTGTTGACCTGTTGTGGCATAACATAAGGTTGCATCATGGGTTGTATGGGTTGCATCACTGGTTGCGCGGGCGGCTCTACGGCCACTGCCTGTACAGAAGTGTCTTCCTTTGACACTAATTGCTTTTTAGGCTTTGAATTGTCCCTTTCCCTTAACAATTTAAGTAATGCATCTTTCATCAACTTATCGGTGTTTCCGCCCTTCTCTAGCTGTCTCGCATGTTCTTTTTCCAACTTAGCTTCTTCCTGCTTGATGGCTTTCTCCACTTCCCAGACCACTCTCTCTGCTCTGTCCAGCGTCTGCTCCAAACGGGTGGGGCCACTCAGACTCAAACTCTCAACCATCCGCTGTTCAATTCTTTGCAATGCATTATTTAACTCTGTTTCTCTAGTTTTCTCGCGCACACAGTCTTCAAGCCTCTTTAGTCTACTCTCCATTTTATCCATAGCCATGTCACTAATAACTTCCATTACCACTTGTCTCCCCTCTTCACATTCACGCTCTCTCACTGATTTTGGACGTGCAGAAGCCCCGTCCACACCAACGTCACTCATTTCACTCACGGACACTGGCGCCATCAGCGCTGCACGCGGACGTTGAGGAGCACCGGGTTCACATGCTTTTTCTACATAGGGAGGGGGCACAGGGGGTTCTGTCTTTTTGGTTTCAACTCATTCTTTATCATTAATATTTTGACAAATTTTTCGAAATGTTCTCACATACGACAAATAAGTTTCAGCTTCTTCCAGCTGGTTTTTGCGCTTTTGCTTAGTTAGGGCTCCGCTAGCCTCTAATCTTTTTTTTTCTTTATTAACCCGTGTGACCCAATGCTTCTCGATCTGCTCCCAATCAACCTGAGACACACCGCGATCGTCCGGGTCTGGCCACAACCCTTCGGATCGCATCTTCTCAAAACATTTTTTCACATACATCACTGTGTCTGACCTCATTTTCGGCACAGCACGTTTCTCCATAGTATCAACCAAATAATCCTCCAAACCCTTAATATTATCCATGATATAACTCCGGTTTTTAAACTACTTCCAAATTACTTTTTCTGCAATTCGATTCCGTAAATTTTAAAACTTTTTCGTCGTACTCACTAGCACTTTAATACCCCCGAATTAATTCAGTAAACTTTATCACTTTATCGTCGTGTTCGCAAGCGCTTTGATTCGCCAGCGCGCACCCCAAGGGCAGACAGACACAAGTTAATATCTCCACACTCCAAACAACTCCGGCTCAACACAGCTCGCGCGAGTTTCACTTCCAGCACTTAAATCGTACGTTTACGGAGCGTCATAAACCAAATTATAATTTCCTGCATGAAAATATATAATAATTTTTGTTTTACACTTTAACATCTTATGAAATGTTTCTCTTGTGCTTGTGTACACAATGATGAACGTCTTTCTTGGGGGCTCATGCAATTTACTCAGGGGTTCAAATGTCCTCTCATAAGAGGCTCATGGATTTATGGGCGTGGGTTTGTAAGTCCCCCAATGAAAGGCTCTCAAGTTTTATTATAGCACGTATGCTCAAACAATTTATACAAGTCTTTATTCAACATAAAACCACACGGTACATGAAAACCAACCCAACACTGCAAATTTGCAAACACGCATACACAGATACAGCTGTAGTTTCACCAATCACGCACGCAATTTCAACAAAACACACGGGGGCCCCCCAAAACCGGCTGAGCGCGTCCTCCGGAATTTCTTTGAATATATTATTCTTGGAATCCCAGGCTACAACAAAAGTTCTTTTAAAATGATTTATATAGAATATTAATGAATGCAATATAATAGAAGTATACGTGGTACAAACTCTTCAGTGCACTGGTGCTAGTTGCCTAGGAATCTACCTAACCCAAGTGGATCTCAGCAGTGTCCAAGCGAAAAGCCTCTCGTGCTGGGCGATGTCCTTTCTTTCATACTCTCTGTCCATAAGTTTCGATTTGTTAAGTTTCGATAACTCCCCAATCCTGGCTGCTCTCCATGGAAAATCACCTGCTCCTCTTCTCCCAGCCTGTGTGTCTGGTTATCTAAAAACTGCTTGCTACACATCCTGCACTGAATAGGCCCCTTCTGTTCTCCTCAAGGCCACTGAGGCCTCCTTACTCCTGCTTTCTCACAGTCTTCCTGAAAAACACTAAATTGACACATCAAGTTATTAGCCTTTAATTTTCTTTTTTCCAACACCGCATGCAACGGGCCACTGGCGTGTTCCTGCGCGCACTGTGTATGCACGCACCTTCATGATGTCTGTCAACGGCGCACTGCAAAGAACAAAGTACATGTTATATTTTGAACGAATTCATTCATGTGTACCAGCCAGGGACCTTCTTTCTTATATTTTCGGCAGGTTCATCGTTCATCGCTGCCAAGGTCAACGGGCCACCGGCGTGTTTATGCACGCACAGAAGTACATGTTATATTTAGAACGAATTCATTCATGTATAAATTGATTCTGTGAAAATATCACAGGCATGGGTCATAACAGAACGGGAATCCAATTCCAGCAACCATGAGAAAAATAACCAGCAACCACCACAAGAAATAAACAGAGGACTAACACGGAAACAGACATGAAATGGCAGGAGATGCGGGGCAGACCGTGACACCGGCGTTGGCGTTTTTGGCTTCCAAAGGAACTTCTCGGCGAATCTTGTTCATTGTCCCAAGCAGAGTCGTGTTGCATTCCAGCAGCTTCTTAGCCAGGGAAAGAGATGTGAAAAAATTGTCTGTGGCTACAGTTCTGCCCTTGCCCAGGTATGGCTTCATAAGCTTCATCACCACATTCTCGGACACTCTTTGCCCCTTGGGACAATCGGGGTCCTTTCCAAGGTATGGAATGGCGTTGCACATGTACTTTGTGTTCAACTCAGAAGCAACCCAAAACTTTATTCCAAACTTGTCCGGCTTTGAGGCAATGTACTGGGTGAATGGACAGCGAACCTTGGTTGGAAACAGCTGCTCGTCGACTGTCAGTTCCTTGCCTGGGGTATAGCACAAAATGCAGTTGTTCACAAATCGCTGCCAGATGTCCGAGATCGCAGCAAATCTGTCGCTCTTTGCACGCTCCGCACGGGTGTCCTTATTATCAAAGCGCAAGTACCGCATGATTTTTTGGTAGCGGTCCCGTGCCATTGTCTCCTGGATCGAAGGCACAGCGAACATTGCCGACCAACAGTCCGACATCGCTCCAACTGGACAGAGGACTGCTCGTAGAAATAGGATTGCTACGAATGCCATGAACTCGCTGACCGACAAACTCCAGCTGCTGTCTGTTCTGCGGGCTTCATGGACAGTGCAGTCTGTGATGATTCGCAGCATCTCCATGTCAAGCAAACACAGAAAACTCTGCAGTCTGCTTGTGATCCTACGCTGTATTAGTAAAAGTAAACAAATGACGCTAGGTAAATTACACGTACTAAATATCATTCAAACACAAGCAGAAACACTGGAAAGAAATATGAAGTTACTATACCTTTGCATGCTCTGTAGGCCCGGACGGCTCAACGAATGTTGAATTAGGCGAACAGCTGCTGACACGAGAGCGTGCGATGCCAACCTTCTCCCAAACAGTTCCATCTTTTGCCCGTACGGTTGGTGCAGGTGTGGTGTCAGCCTGTGTCCGTCTCTTCCTTGGAGGGCTCTGTTGTACCTCATCCGATGTACTGCTTCTTTCTTCATCGGATGAATCGCTGGTCAAAAAACAGGAGGGTCCTTCTCCCACATCGGACTCACAGCAGTCCTCGTTGGTCAGCAAAGCCGCAACTTCTTGACCGGTGAACGTCCTCTGTCTTGCCATGGTGTTTTGCGTCATCTCCACACAGGATAGTAGTGAAAATGTAAGTCGCCTGCCTTTGGGTTTCAGCTTTTATCATGACTCTGAAGAACACACCCACAACAGTGCATACTAATTATACTTTATTATAATAGGTGGCGCTTCACACATAATAAATAACCAGCAACCACCACAAGAAATAAACAGAGGACTAACACGGAAACAGACATGAAATGGCAGGAGATGCGGGGCAGACCGTGACACCGGCGTTGGCGTTTTTGGCTTCCAAAGGAACTTCTCGGCGAATCTTGTTCATTGTCCCAAGCAGAGTCGTGTTGCATTCCAGCAGCTTCTTAGCCAGGGAAAGAGATGTGAAAAAATTGTCTGTGGCTACAGTTCTGCCCTTGCCCAGGTATGGCTTCATAAGCTTCATCACCACATTCTCGGACACTCTTTGCCCCTTGGGACAATCGGGGTCCTTTCCAAGGTATGGAATGGCGTTGCACATGTACTTTGTGTTCAACTCAGAAGCAACCCAAAACTTTATTCCAAACTTGTCCGGCTTTGAGGCAATGTACTGGGTGAATGGACAGCGAACCTTGGTTGGAAACAGCTGCTCGTCGACTGTCAGTTCCTTGCCTGGGGTATAGCACAAAATGCAGTTGTTCACAAATCGCTGCCAGATGTCCGAGATCGCAGCAAATCTGTCGCTCTTTGCACGCTCCGCACGGGTGTCCTTATTATCAAAGCGCAAGTACCGCATGATTTTTTGGTAGCGGTCCCGTGCCATTGTCTCCTGGATCGAAGGCACAGCGAACATTGCCGACCAACAGTCCGACATCGCTCCAACTGGACAGAGGACTGCTCGTAGAAATAGGATTGCTACGAATGCCATGAACTCGCTGACCGACAAACTCCAGCTGCTGTCTGTTCTGCGGGCTTCATGGACAGTGCAGTCTGTGATGATTCGCAGCATCTCCATGTCAAGCAAACACAGAAAACTCTGCAGTCTGCTTGTGATCCTACGCTGTATTAGTAAAAGTAAACAAATGACGCTAGGTAAATTACACGTACTAAATATCATTCAAACACAAGCAGAAACACTGGAAAGAAATATGAAGTTACTATACCTTTGCATGCTCTGTAGGCCCGGACGGCTCAACGAATGTTGAATTAGGCGAACAGCTGCTGACACGAGAGCGTGCGATGCCAACCTTCTCCCAAACAGTTCCATCTTTTGCCCGTACGGTTGGTGCAGGTGTGGTGTCAGCCTGTGTCCGTCTCTTCCTTGGAGGGCTCTGTTGTACCTCATCCGATGTACTGCTTCTTTCTTCATCGGATGAATCGCTGGTCAAAAAACAGGAGGGTCCTTCTCCCACATCGGACTCACAGCAGTCCTCGTTGGTCAGCAAAGCCGCAACTTCTTGACCGGTGAACGTCCTCTGTCTTGCCATGGTGTTTTGCGTCATCTCCACACAGGATAGTAGTGAAAATGTAAGTCGCCTGCCTTTGGGTTTCAGCTTTTATCATGACTCTGAAGAACACACCCACAACAGTGCATACTAATTATACTTTATTATAATAGGTGGCGCTTCACACATAACGCCGAAACCGGGCTAATCCCATGCATACACGGGAACAATAAAAGGTGATTGGACCCGTGATAATGGTTCACGGCAATCTGTGAATATCAGTCAAACACAAGCATAAACACTGCAAAAAAATATTATGTTACTTACTATGCTGTATGAGTAAAAATAAATAAATGACGCCAAGTTATTTACACGAACGAAATATCTTATTTACACGAATGAAATATCAGTCAAACACAAGCATAAACACTGCAAAAAAATATTATATTGCTATGCTGTATGAGTAAAAATAAATAAATGACGCTAAGTTATTTACACGAACGAAATATCTTATTTACACGAACGAAATATCAGTCAAACACAAGCATAAACACTGCAAAAAATATTATATTACTATGCTGTATGAGTAAAAATAAATAAATGACGCTAAGTTATTTACACAAACAAAATATCTTATTTACACAAACGAAATATCAGTCAAACAGAAGCATAAACACTGCAAAAAATATATTACTATGCTGTATGAGTAAAAATAAATAAATGACACTAAGTTATTTACACGAACGAAATATCTTATTTACACAAACGAAATATCAAACACAAGCATAAACACTGCAAAAAAATATTATGTTACTATGCTGTATGAGTAAAAATAAATAATTGTAAAAATAAATATTACTTTACTATACCTTTATTACTTTGTTGCTGCTATTGAAGTGCATACACAAGAAAATCTGGGACGTTTGCTTCATACATAACGCCAATACCACGCTAATGATAATGTGTTTCACGGGAACAATATGGACCCGTGATAATGGTTGGTTCAGCCATGTAAATATGTGGCGCTATTGAAGTGCATACACAAGAAAATCTGGGATGCTTGCTTCATACATAACGCCAATACCACGCTAATGATAATGGTTCACCGCTCTAAATAATACTTATGTCAATATGTGGCGCTTCACACATAACGCCGAAACAGGGCTAAACTTTATTTATTTATTTTAGACTACAAACTAGACCTGGTGCACACAGACTGCACACAGACTAGACCTGGTGCACCACAGAGCTCCTGCCACAGAGCTCCTGCCTGTCTTTCTGCTCCTGTCTTGCTCTGAAATTAACATATGTATGGTCCTGCTAATTGGGCAGGAGAAGGAGGGGTGATGTCCTCAGAACCTTGAAATCTCAGGAGCTCCAGTGTTAGAGAGGCTCAGCCAATTTTCTCTCTCTCCGGTTTTCTTTGCTACAACTAACAGCAAACAGCTGAGAGTCGTATTACTTCATTAATGAGCCCGAGTTATACCAACCAACTGATCAACGTTACCACGGCAACAGATTCACCGATTTACTTCAATCAAGCTTGATGACGCGGCTACATGGACTCAAACGAAGGCGATCAATTCCCTATCGTTAAACCGTGAACGAGACTCAAATTCCTGGACTTCATATCCAGAAGGACGATTCCCAGCACACCTGGACGACGTCGTTTTTTATCAACGAGGTGCCTGTGGTGAATATTCCCTCCTAATTCCAGGAGAATTCAAGGAGGATGACGAAACCACCGAAAATCCTCAACACGTGAGAGTCTAACCGCTGGGCATTATCTAAGTTTAACTAAAACCTTCTCAGTGTTTGTGTTCAACTTTGTTTAGATTGTCTTCATCAAGATTTGTATATACAAAGTTCTCTTTGCTGTGCATGCCACCATCTTTTATTTATCTGATTAATGGACAACTTGTAGTCTTCCCCATTCTCACACACCCCATTAATTTTTAGTTATTAAGCCAGCACCATTACTCTTTGTACTGACCACGTTGGAATACGATGCTGAGTCTTCACTGTAAATATACTGATCCCTGTTGATGCTGTTTGTGTTTTAGAATAGTTGGTTTTAAATAAATGTATCATTTATTTTCACCAAATTGTCTGTGTTGATGTCATTCAAAAGTGGTTGTTGCCAAAAAATTCTCCTCCAAAGAATTCACAGTTAAATCCTTCAAATACCAAACCATTAATTACCTTTTGTTGATAACTAAAGGTTGTGGTTCTGGTATAATTAGAATATGAGACTGATTAATAATTAAGGTAAAACAAATTATATCTACTTTAAAGGAGTAGTAGGTGAAACCCTTAGTGTGCACCTCCAACCAGAAGGTTAGGCATTGCTAGAAGTTAATTTCTTCATACTTCACAGTTCTTTGTCTTTTACGCCGCTTGCACACCGACTAACTATTAACACTGGGCAGACTTTTGCCACGAAAAAAGTTGTGTGGAAAATCAGCCTCCGAGTAGCCCACTTCCCCGCTGTGAAGAGATTAGTGCCCTTTGTCTTGCTAATGACATGGTGCGCGTTTGAAGCGCCAACTCCCGCTCTCCTTTCCAAGGAAATACAGCTTGGCCAGCTCCTGTATATCACAGCTCCAAGAAGCAATTCAAAAGTTACAATCTATATTTCTTTATAGCACGAAGGTAATTATTCCTTTGCAAAATAGGAATGAATCCTTTGGTTTGAATCGCGCTAAACAATCTAACTGAAATAAATCCTCGCATTGTTTTTGTATTAGGCGTACATGCTGTGCGATTTTCTCAAGGCAAAACCAGACACAGACTAGCCAGTTTTATGTTTCATTCACATTTAATGCTTACTTCATCGCACTAAAGAATAAACTACAATAATGTGCATGTAGTAGGCATGCGTGTTGTGCGATTTTGTATGTGTTTCATACATATTTTATGCTTACAATAAAGAATAAACAATGTGTTTGTGGTACGTGTCGTGCGATGTAAAATTTACAGAATTGTGCTGCAGAGTAAACAAATATACATTTTGAATCCACTACAAACTTGTAAGATACCAGTCAATCTGTGTACCTATATTTTTTGTAATGTAAAATAGTTGCACATCGTGTTAGTTTGAGTATATGCGCGATTTACAGAAATAACGCCGGTAATAGAACCGCTGTTGTAAAACTTTTACACACACACACACATGCAGTAATAACAACAATAAAGATATTCTTGCCTTAGCAATGACAGAGTAAAACAAATGTGTGATGCAGAACAACATTATTTTTATTAGAAAAATAGAAATCTCATTTGAAATACAGCCAAGTCCGCTATGAGCATCCCGCAATCTAACAGTTCCCACATATCCATGGCCGATCCTTTCTACATTTTCGACAGGTGTACTTGGCGCACACAGCACACCGCTCCGAGCTGTGATTCCTGTTGCAGTGTATCTGCACCTGACACTGCGTTGTCTTTCCAGGAGCAGGTGAAGGTCGTTGTTTTTTCGCCATTGTCTTTTCCTGTAAGAATTGACGCCTAAGTTCCTCAGCAAGAACACGTAAAAAGTCTCTTCTGCTCTCCGTGGACCTCGTGCATGTTGTATACAAAACATGTGCGTTCATCGCTGCCAAGTCTAGCATGTTGTAGAACACTGCAACAGGCCACCTGCGTGTTCCTGCGCGGACCGTATACCCACGCACCTTCTGGTCCATGATATCCACACCGCACTGCAAAGAAGAAACATAAAAAGGTTATGTTACATTATAAACATTTTGTCTTACATAAAAATTCAATAATGTGACATTATTTATCATATACGCATACGCATGCTGTTGTAATCCGTGATCGTGTTTGGTTTCCTTTTGTGGCCTTCGGAGATTGTGACTTGTTTGTGCATTGTGCTGAGAATGCAGACTGCCTTGTTTTTTTTTGGAGCATACGCTGTCAGTATGGAACGTCCTGATTTGTACACGTGTGTGGAGAATTCTTCACGTCCCGTGGTGTTTTTTGCTGGAGGAGGAATTTCTCTTCTGATCTTGTTGATTGTCCCAAGCAGAGCTGTGTTGCGTGCAAGCAGTCTGTTGGCCAGAGACAGGGATGTGAAGTAGTTGTCGGTGGTGACGGTTCTGCCCTTGTCCAGATATGGCTCCATGAGTCTCATGACGACGTTCTCTGACAGTTTTTCTCCCCTGGGACGACTGGGGTCCTTTCCCAAATAAGAAGAGCATTACACATATACTTGGTCTTCAAATCAGCAGCAATCCAAAACTTTATGCCAAACTTGTCAGGTTTTGTAGCGATGCATTGCAGGAAAGGACAGCGGACCTTGGTTGGAAAAAGCTGCTCATCAACGGTGATGTGTTGTCCTGGCGTGTAACATAGAGTGCAGTTACGTACAAAACATTGCCAGATGTCCGAGTTTGCAGCAAATCTGTCACTCTTTACACGTTCCGCACGGGTGTCCTTGTCATCGAAGCGCAAGTACCGCATGATTTCTTTGTAGCGGTCACGCGACATCGTGTCCTTGATTGCGGGCACAGCGTAATTCTTAGACCAACAATCGGCAATGGCTCCAACCGGGCAGAGTATTGCCCGCAGAAAAAGCACTGCGATGAAAGCCATCAACTCGCTGACAGACAGGTTCCAGCTCTGATCTGCTGTGGGCTTCATGGACCGTGCAGTGTGTGATTGTCCTCAGCATCTCTATGTCGATCAAACACAGAAAGCTCTGCAACCTGCTTGTGATTCTGCGCTGTAGAAGTAAAATAAAAATCACATTACTTATATGTAAAAAAATAGGAAATGTAAAATAATATATCTTTACAAATATAATATAACTATATTTATAAAATATAATAAGGAGGAAATATAGCTGGCCAAATTCAGTTCAATGCTTTTTCCTATGCACATCCGTGATAACATTACTTACATGTAAAAAAAGAGGAAATATAATATAAATATATTTATAAAATACACGTCCTATACACGTCTAGAAAAAGAGAAAATATAGCTGGCAAAATTCACCTCTACTTTTCTTGTATACATCTATGAAAAGTTTTTTATGTTACCTTGGCATGCTCTGTAGGTCCTGCGGTCTCACTGAACGTAAAAGTGGTGCTGGCGTGTCCACCAATGCGTACAACATCTGTTTTTTCCCAAGCGGTTCCATCTTTTGCGTTTGTTATGTTCAGGCCTACTGACATCCTTAGCAACAGAACGCTTCTTTTGTGGTTTTCTTCATCCGATTGTCCACTTTTATCTGCGCCAGATGAAACTGCCAGATCGGAGTCTTCAGCACTAACAGAATGTTCCTCTCCTCCATCGGAATCGCAGTCATCCATTTCGTTCAGAAGAGCCAAAGCTTGCAAAGCAGTGCAAGTCCTCTTGTGTGCCATCGTAGTGTCCGTGTCTTCCTCGCAGAACAGGAAAAATATATGAAATGATTCACCTGTGTTTGTGTGTCCGTTTTTATCCCAGCTGGGAGAAGACCACACCCCACCCATCTTCAACAAGTGTAAATTGTGGACCTTCACGTCGGCTGATGCAAAGGCGCTAATGACATGCATATCGATACCCGCTAATCACACACTAACCGATACTACCGCATTTCCATTTCTTTATATCAGATGGATGAATAGAAGTATGAATGGTTGAATAGTCCAGTCTCTAATCAAATTTAATTATTCTATACTATCCAAGTACAATCTGGAATTAGGTAAAAAAAACAAAATAGATATGGTTAGAATTCTTATATAAGTAGTGCTGTTTTATAAAAGCAGAATAACACAAATAACATATACAATGACTACATTTGATTTTCTCTAAATACAGATAGAATATATAATTTTTATGATATTTCTGAGATTATTTTATGGTGTTTCCTGTCTATGTAGCAGTGCAAAATATATACATTCTACCTGTAAATTAGTGCTGTTTCATAACAGCTGAATTGCAGAAATAACATACATACAACGTATAGATACGGATAGAATATATATAATTTGTACTGATCGATTTCGTTTTTTACTTAATTTTAGATTACACTTGGATAGTAAAAACAAATAACTTCTAAATTTTAAGTTTGTAGCGAGGTGGATTCAAAATGTATATTTGTTTTCTCTGCAGCAAGATTCTGTGAATTCTGTGAATTTGCCATCGCACTACACGGACCGCAAACGCATTGTTTATTCTTTAGTGCGATGAAGTAAGCATGAAATGCGTATGAAACGTATAAAATGGGCTAGTCAGTGTCTGGTTTGCCTTGCGAAAATCGCACAGCACGTACGCCTACTTCAAATAAACGTTTATACTTTAGCGCGAGGATTTATTTCAGTTAGATTGTTTAGCGCGATTCAAACCAAAGGATTCATTCATATTCAGCATAGGAATAATTACCTTCACGCTATAAAGAAAGATAGATTCACGGTAGTAACTTTTGAATTGCTTCTTGAAGCTGTGATATACAGATGAGCTCGTTTTCTGTGGAAAGGAGAGCGGGGGTCGGCGTGGTTTGCCTGCGAAACTCCTCGTACTTTTAGCCATATTAGTGTTTGACCTGCCGCCTCAGTGCTCCGCATTTGCATATTAAAAGGAAGGATAATTGCTGGCAAGAAGGAGGGGTGATATCCTGGAGATCCTGAAATTTCAGTCTTGCCAGTGTTAAAGAAACTCACATCCCTTCCCCCAAGTGAATCATGTGACCAACTGATGACCTCACTGCTGACATGGTCAGGTGATGTTATTAATTAAACAATTATCCAAAGTATACACATAATAATCAGAAATATACAAATATGAATGGAATATGAAATGGATATTAAAAGAAAATGAATAAATTCACACAAACAAAATGCTTGTATTATTGCATTTGCGACAGAGTAGCTACATTTCTGATGTGGCCCGCGGTGAAAATGAGTTTGCTACCCCTGATCTAAAGAGACACAGATGAGTCCTTGTCCAACTGTATGTGGGTATTGTAACAGGGTGACAGATGCAGCAGACACAGTAGGTAAATGAATGCAAGGGATCACAGGAGCGGGTAGCACTCTGAACTCTAAAGAGAGTCACTTCAGAAGAGCGGGTAGCGCGCAACGTCAGAAGGCAGCAGCAGGTCCGGGGAGGCGCAAGCAATGCACAGCGGCGTTATGTGGGACCTGTGGGCTTTTAAAGAGGGCAACCAGAAATGAGTGATAGGTGAAAGGAATAATGAACAGTGAACAATAATGAACAATAACAAAGATTTTGAAGCCCTGCACCATTATTTCGGTGAATAAGAGGCTGAATAAATCAAGAACTTGAGTCTTGTGTTTTTGTGGTACTGACTAAATAAGTTTACATACCCAATTATTCCACTGGTTAGGTTTGTACTGTTGAGTTTGTGGTATTCTATACATATTATGCTTTCATATACTAAAAAAAAGGAAATCTTTATTTACATTTACAGCATTTAGCAGACGCTCTTATCCAGAGCGATTTACAAAAGTGCTAAGTGTTTAGTCAGAATATGCATCTCTATCTAGTATAAACAGGTTTAACACTAGAGCTCCTAGAGAAGCGAAACATTTCACAGGGCTTGGTAGGGTCCATGTAGCCCACTCCCCTGCTGTGAAGGGATTAACGCCCATTGTCTTGGTAATGCGGTGGAAGCGGCTCACCCCCAGCTCATACGCCTGCCAAAGCACAAGCTGGCTCACCCCCAAGCTCATATGACCAAAACACCAAACGTGATACTTCACGAAAAAGTTGAAGTTACAAGCAGACTGTATGTTACCGATACTACAACAAACGGCAGAAAATTTGTAGACTCGTGTTTCAAAAGTTACAATTCAATCGCACTTAGAGACGACAGTTTCTCTAATGAGTCCCGTCAAACAATAAAAATAAATTAAAATGTTTAAATCTTGCTCTTTGTATATTTCATATACTATACTATATAATATTTGTTGTAATCAAACACTTTGTTTCCGCGTTTGAATTCGCGTTTGAAAAGCTAAGAAATTATATGGCGCAATTAGCTTGATGCTAATGTTATATAGGAAATCCCATATCATTGCTAGTGAAAATTAGCATGGTCGCGTTGCATCACTGCATCACTGATAAATGTTGTGATCTAAACAGCAGGCTGGAAAAGGAGAGGAAAAGACAGGAAAACAAATTCATGTGCTCTCTATCTATCTATCTATCTATCTATCTATCTATATTTGTGTTAGAAGCATTTGATAGAAGCATTTGTGTTTCTGCTTATTTGTGATCTAAACAGCAGGCTTGAATCTTGCTCTTTGTACATTTCTTATACTATCTATCTATCTATATTTGTGTTAGAAGCATTTGATAGAAGCATTTGTGTTTCTGCTTGTTTATGATCTAAACAGCAGGCTTGAATCTTGCTCTTTGTACATTTCTTATACTATCTATCTATCTATATTTGTGTTAGAAGCATTTGATAGAAGCATTTGTGTTTCTGCTTGTTTATGATCTAAACAGCAGGCTTGAATCTTGCTCTTTGTACATTTCTTATACTATCTATCTATCTATATTTGTGTTAGAAGCATTTGATAGAAGCATTTGTGTTTCTGCTTGTTTATGATCTAAACAGCAGGCTTGAATCTTGCTCTTTGTACATTTCTTATACTATCTATCTATATTTGTGTTAGAAGCATTTGATAGAAGCATTTGTGTTTCTGCTTGTTTATGATCTAAACAGCAGGCTTGAATCTTGCTCTTTGTACATTTCTTATACTATATATCTATATTTGTGTTAGAAGCATTTGATAGAAGCATTTGTGTTTCTGCTTGTTTGTGATCTAAACAGCAGGCTTGAATCTTGCTCTTTGTACATTTCTTATACTACCTCTATCTATCTATCTATCTATCTATCTATCTATCTATCTATCTATCTATCTATCTATCTATCTATCTATATTTGTGTTAGAAGCATTTGATAGAAGCATTTGTGTTTCTGCTTGTTTGTGATCTGTGATCTCTGTGATCAGAGACTTTCTGGGTGAGGCTGCTGCCTCAGTCTTGCTCTGTGAATTAACATAATAAAGGATGATGTTTGGCTTTGCTAATTGCTGGCAAGAAGGAGAAGAAGGAGGGGTGATGTCCTCAGAATCCTGAATTCTCAGGAGCTCTAGTGTTAAGTCCAAACTACTCGAGCTCAAGCACTGCCATAAACAGTTGCCAGTGCTGATACCTAGAAAGAAGACAACAAAATATAAGATTAGACACAGAACAATACCTACAAGACTACATTAGCAAGTGTTCCCAGAGATAAAGTGCAATTACAATTTATACCAATGCTTCAGTAGATTAGTGCTTATAAGTGCTTTACAAAGAGATGGGTCTTCAGTCTGCGTTTGAAAACCGCTAGAGAGTTCGCTGTTCGGATAGACAGTGGAAGGTCGTTCCACCATCTGGGAGCCAGGACAGAGAAGCATCTTGTCGCGTGTCTTCCATGAATCTTGAGGGATGGCGGGTCAAGCTGAGCCGTACTTGAAGCGCGAAGGGCTCGAGGTGCAGATCTATTCTTGACCATTGCCATAAGGTATGAAGGAGCTGGTCCATTTTTGGCTTTATAGGCAAGCATCAGAATTTTAAACTGTATGCTTAAATATGAGACCAAAAGGCCAATATTTACACAATGCACACAGGCAATGCTGTGGGCAGCTCTGTCATTCTGACTGGTAGAGCGCCCCTTGCATCCATTTTGCCACTTACAGGAAGACATCAGTGAAAGCACAGGTACAGGAGTACAAGCCTTCAACCTGCATCTGAATGCCGTCTCATCAGAGAAAATTGTAAGAATTATTTTCTCTCCTTCAGCTCTCACTATTGTTAATGGCTGCTCTTGGTAACATACACTCAGTCATCTGCGGTCATAAATGAGCTGATAGCCCAGATACCAAGAGTTATTTAGCCTTTTCAGTCAGCTGCGCTTGCTATGGCTAACTCATTAGCATAGCTTACATTGCAGGGAGTTCAAAAGCTAGCTTAAAATGATTAACTTGCCAACAAGTTAGGAAACAAACTTTACTTTTTTTGTAGACGTGAATGCTCCCTTTTATTCGCCATCGTTCAGTGAAACAGCAGCGCAAATAAGGAGATAATGCTCCTTATATGGCACTGTGCATACCGCGGCAGCAGCAGCCGCTGTGCATATTTCAACTACGACGAAATATGATGATACGACTGTCATAACAACAAATTTGCGACATATATCCACACATTCTACAAAACCGGGAGATTTTGTCCAACTTGCTCAAAGCGTGAGACTTGAGAACACTATTTACAAATAAAATTATTTTTATTATTGTCATGTAACATGGCAACAGAGTAGCAGCGACTGGACAGTTGTTAGCAAGTGCTAACACAACGAAACAACAAAAACAGCAAAATAATGGTGCCAATACATGCAACTGACAACAGACAGATGGTTACCACTAGAGCTCCTGAGAATTCAGGATTCTCAGGACATCACCCCTCCTTCTTCTCCTTCTTGCCAGCAATTAGCAAAGCCAAACATCACCCTTTATTATGTTAATTCACAGAGCAAGACTGAGGCAGCAGCCTCACCCAGAAAGTCTCTGCACCCAGAAGTCAAACAGATCACAGATCACAAACAAGCAGAAACACAAATGCTTCTATCAAATGCTTCTAACACGAATATAGATAGATAGATAGATAGATAGATAGATAGGTAGTATAAGAAATGTACAAAGAGCAAGATTCAAGCCTGCTGTTTAGATCACAAACAAGCAGAAACACAAATGCTTCTAACACAAATATAGATAGATAGATAGATAGATAGATAGATAGATAGATAGATAGATAGATAGATAGATAGAGATAGTATAAGAAATGTACAAAGAGCAAGATTCAAGCCTGCTGTTTAGATCACAAACAAGCAGAAACACAAATGCTTCTATCAAATGCTTCTAACACAAATATAGATAGATAGATAAATAGATAGATAGAGAGCACATGAATTTGTTTTCCTGTCTTTTCCTCTCCTTTTCCAGCCTGCTGTTTAGATCACAAAATTTATCAGTGATGCAACGCGACCATGCTAATTTTCGCTAGCAATGATATGGGATTTCCTATATAACATTAGCATCAAGCTAATTGCGCCATATAATTTCTTAGCTTTTTAAACGCGAATTCAAACGCGGAAACAGAAAGTGTTTGATTACAACAAATATTATATAGTATAGTATATGAAATATACAAAGAGCAAGATTCAAACAATTTTATTTATTTTTATTGTTTGACGGGACTCATTAGAGAAACTGTCGTCTCTACGTGCGATTGAATTGTAACTTTTGAAACACGAGTCTACAAATTTTCTGCCGTTTGTTGTAGTATCGGTAACATACAGTCTGCTTGTAACTTCAACTTTTTCGTGAAGTATCATGTTTGGTGTTTTGGTCATATGAGCTTGGGGGTGAGCCAGCTTGTGCTTTGGCAGGCGTATGAGCTGGGGGTGAGCCGCTTCCACTGCATTACCAAGACAATGGGCGTTAATCCCTTCACAGCAGGGGAGTGGGCTACATGGACCTTACCAAGCCCTGTGAAATTTTTCGCTTCTCTAGGAGCTCTATTGTTAAGGACAGCATCACCCAAAAATGAAAAAAACGGTTTCCGACGGCCATTCTCTAAGTAGAACTTACTTTCCTACTAGACCTGTGTTGAAAAAATCAATTTTCCGATTCAGAATCGATTCGCATATGATGATCTGATTATCGATTCGTACGTCCAAAGATCGATTTTAGTGAACTTTTACCCCCGCCTCGTCACTGAATTCACGCAGGTGTGCTCGGTCGAAATAACTGTAAAACGACTTGGCGTCGGACAGTGCCGGTAACGACGATAGTCAAATCGGAAATCTAAAAACAGAAGGACAGTTTATCCAGTGTCAGTGACTATTTACAGTTAGCCCGTGTCACTGACCGTTTACCCAGTGTTTTTACAGTTTAAAAAAAGTTTTAAATGTTCTTGTAACGTTGGGCGCAAGGCGATGGACGAGACAGAATCCTTTGCACTTTCCAAACCGTTACGTTTATTACATTATTTACCGAAGCGCAGACAGCGCACATAAAACACGTTTACATAGAACACGTGTGACTCAAACAACGACGAGCACAGTATGCTGCGCGAGCGCAAATTAAATAGACAAACCACATAATCCCCACGTGATGATGAGACGAGTCACAGGTGAGGACTATCACAAGGCACCCGCACCCACGGAGATACACCGACGTAGACGATTAGACGTAGACGATTAGACGCAGACGACGTTAACGCGCCCAAAACAGAGGGGTCGGGGACCGTAACGTGAGAGTTCTGTTCTTATATTCGCACTTTAAAGAAAAATACACGTTTACATTTTATACTTTCAGTTTATTAACCTTATGCTGCAGTCTTACTAGCCCTTGATGCTTGATGCTGGTTGGCAGCCATCTTTGAGCGAATGGTACTAGTACACTTCAACACTAGATATCTCAAGTTGTACATATAGGAAAATCATCATTCATGGCTCAAACTGAAGTAGACAGTTGGGGGAACATACTGATTCACTTCAATATCATATTCACATAATTTGGTTTATTTTAGAGCCTCTATTACAAATGCTAAAATGCCAGGAATGTCAAAAATTTTGACTTGAACTTGAACATGACTGGAATGTATATTCACATAGTTATTCAAATCTCTTATTGGAAATTGCAAAAAGTTTCGCTAGGGTCTTTTCTAACAACACAGAAAAAATGAAGCAAATCCATGCAAGCATTGCAAAGTTATTCCACTTTGTTCCAAGGAATGTCCAGTTCACCACACCCTGTCCAAATGTGCTAAGTATGTGCCACACCCGGTACACACCCTTAGTCAACCAAGCTAACATGCTAACAAATTCCATACACGAAACCGATGAGCCATTTCAAACAACAACGCTGCACATATTACAGAAAGACCAGAAAATTCCAATGAATAAATTCCATGTCCAAATATGAACGTTATGATATCATATTTATGTCCAATATAGTCCGACAGCATAAGCTAGGTTACCGTAGCCAACTCCGGTAGCATCCAACACGATACAGAGTGCTGCAGCACTCAAACGCTCTAAAACTGTTTATAATCTAACGCTTAGTTAATGTTTAGTATTAGAATATATATTTTGTACAATATCGCTTATGAAAAATTATCCATTGTCACTCACAGTACGTAGAATCGCGTCGTAGCCGGTGTACCATCTCACTTCCGGGTTGGCGAAAATTCCGAAAATTGCCCATATATTCCACACAAAGTAATCCGTTTATGTTCAAAAGTATCCACAATCCACATAAAAACGAACAAAATAATCCATGGCAGCTTCAGTTTCGCCGAACAGTGTGTTCTGGGGAGCTTAGCTTAGGTTAGCAAAGGGTTAGCTTATGTTGCTATGCTAGCGGCCGAAATTGGAAATGAAGCGCCAGTTTCCGAGGGCTCAATTTAAAAATATACTTGACCAATCATGTCATATGAGGGCTGGCTAGCTTCGGAAGGATGTACACTATTGGTTAGAACAGCTTTCAATCACTTCTGAGGCGCCAGCTTGTCTCTGTGGGCTTATTGGTTCACCCTCCCCCCCTCCCCTTCGCACCTCGCCGTGGGAGAGGTTGTAAAACCTGTCACTCAAAGTCACTACCCCACTTTAGACCAATAAAAACCACTCAAATCAAAGCAGAACCGCTGCAGCTTTGTAATGAGGGGTCAAATCAGCGTTAAGAATGCTTCTGTGACGCTTAGGGGGCAGATTTGTCGGAGTGTCTCATTCAGGAAGCGGATTTTGGAAAATTTTGCAGTGAGGTGAGCAAGCTTTTTAAGGTACTTAACCACAACGGATCTACGCTGTTAAGGTCTTAAATTAAAGCCTTATTAGTAAACGATTTTTAGGTGACAAAACATTAAGACATTTCACAACATAAATATGTTTTGTAAACGGATATGTCGGGAGACCCCCTCGCGGGGTGCACTTTTGTGGTCAACTTCAAAGCCGGATATCTCGCGATCGGCTGCACGTAGACGGCTGAAACTCGGTAGGCATGTAGATGGGATAGGAAATTTTGATTTAAGCGCTGTTGTTCGGAGATTCATTAATGTTTAATATGTTTTATATCGCCGTAAAGGAGCTGGGCCCGCCGGCGGGCCCACTAGGGGGCGCTTCTGCATAATGTGTGAGCACTTTAAAAATAAAAATGCATTTGGTAGCAACAGCTTATGGGTGAATTCTTAATTATTTCAATCATAATAATAATAATGCACTGGTTAGTGTCCCAGTAGGAGCCCACTGTTGCAGATATAGACACTTCAAAGATGTCCTCTGTTTATTGTCCTGGATTACCTTTCTTGAAGGTAGATTTATGATGACCCTTTTCACCAGTCTTCCAGCCATCAGTAACTACCAACTACCAGTAACTATTTGCTGATTAATATCGATATAATACTAGTTTTAACATGTTGCTTCTGTACACAGTCAGGAAACAGCTCAAATACATTTTTAATAACACTAAACCCCGAATTGGATCGAATCGGATCGAATCGATTAAATCGGATTAAATCTAAAAAAATCGATTCTTAATCTTCAGAATCGGAATCGGATCGATTCTTGGAATTTGAATCAATACCCAGCCCTATTTCCTACCTACCAAACCATTGAGACTGTGTCTGTTAATCATTGCAGATATAAGAATGTCAGGGCGATATGTTTTAAAAATCTAATTAAAATTAAATTAAATAATCAACATGAAGTGAGCAGCAATATTTGTAACGGTGGGCGGCGGCAGACGGAAGAGACACAGATCCGCTGGTTGACTCACGGTTACGCTTATTTCACATAAAGATTGCGCAATAGCGCACGAGAAACATTCAGCTCACACACACAACGTGCAGAACATAGACAACGACGAGCACAAGACACTGTGCGAACGCACATTAAATAGACAGACCACACCAACCCCATGTGATGACGAGACGAGCCACAGGTGAGACGGATAATGACAAGACGCACCCGCACCCACGGAGATACCCTGACGCAGACGAATAGACGCAGACAACGTTAACACACGCCCCAAAGGAAGGGTTCGGGGACCGTAGCGTGACAGACGCCCCCACCAAGGGCACTACCCGTCCCGGGGTGCCAACAGGACCAAGTGCCCCGAACCCACGTCGATGGGCGGATCCGAAGCGCCCAGTCCTGCGTCTGGGAGATGACCGCCCTCGGTGGGTAGTCTGCCACGAACAGCCTAGAACACCCTCCCTGGGAAGACCGGGGAAAACACGTTAGACACACACACACAAACTGGTACATTAATACATAGAGCACATATATCAAAGTCAATTTGATTGATTATCTATGGCCCCCTGGATGATATTTAATTACTATTAGAACCGGCCCGCAGGCCACAGCCGCCCGCTGGTGTTTTGCACGCACAAACACTACATTCCCCACAATGCAACGGTAGCCCGCGAAGTCACTGCAGCGCACACAAGCGGCAAAGGTCCGCTCTGCGAAAATGACGTAATCGCAGTGGCTCCGCCCGTGGGCGAGGGCGTCGCGCGCTGACGATTCGCGAGGTCGTGCACCTCTCGAATTTTGTAACGTTGTGCGCACCAGCACGTTAAACTTAATTAAGTTAAAATTTTATACATATATTCGAAATGATTCGACATAATTCGCTTTTATTCACATTATTTAATGGTTGTTTATTTTCAAAACGCCCAATCTTAACGTCTTCATGTTCTCTCATGTTTCGTCCTGGAATTACAAGAGGCTCGTATTTGTTAATGTAATACAAGAGAACTGTTCAGTCAGACAGATATTTGTTGTGAAACGAAGTAGTTACAATTTCAAGCATTTTCAAGTACTTTAGCCTAAATTCCAGCACTTTTCAAACCTTTATTACTTTATTCATTTAATGTACAGGACATGTTTTCTTTGAAGGAAGTTTGTTTTTATCTGTTTGCTTGTTGAAAAATGTTTTCACTTGAAATTACTGACAGATCCATAAGAAAGTATTGCTTTATTCATTTAAGCATTAAATAATAAACACTGTGTTAGGTCTTGGTTCAATAGGCTATGTGCAATCATTTCAATATGTTTTAATAAACATTGAACCAGTCCGGCCCTCGGCTTGTAGCAAATTTGGTTTTTTGGCCCTCGGTGCATTTGACTTTGACATCCCTGCACAAAAGGGAATAACGGATTAGGCACACATAAGGGAAGACTCACGAACACAGGGACAGACACACACGACACAGGTGCCAGGCTGCGCGCCAGAAGGAGGGCAATCAGGGGAGAGAGACCGGGAGCTGCAGGCGCTGCGGTGGGCGGTGCTCCTCCTGCCCTTGCTGCAAACCCTCCACCGGGCACAGCGCGGCTGGCAGACGCGCCATGTGCCGCGCGGTTGGCCGACGCGCCAGGTGCAGCGCGGTTGGCCGACGCGCCAGGTGCAGCGCGGTTGGCCGACGCGCCAGGTGCAGCGCGGTTGGCCGACGCGCCAGGTGCAGCGCGACTGGTCTCTCCCCTCGGTGGGCCGTAGGACATCCCTCCTTCTCCTCTCAACCTCCCCTTGGAGCCGGCAGTGGGGTCTTCTCCCTCTGTCTCCATCGCCTCATTGCCCCGGCTCCAGCTCATGGGCTGCTTCGGGCTGCCACCCCGCGAGTAGTCCATCTCTTCTCCCTCGGAGCGATCGGAGGATGGGCCCGCCTCAGGAGTCCACCTCCCCTTTACCGTCCCGGCAGACAGCTCAGAGGGGGGAGGGTTCTCCTCCTCGTCCTCAGTGTAGGAGCCCTCTTCCTCGGGGTATGCGGAGCACTCCGACGGAGGGTACTCCTCCTCGTCGTACTCCTGCTCCTCGCCTTCCTCCACGGTGGTAGAGGGACCTACGGGCGGAGGGATGTAGTCCTCTTCCTCTTGTCATGAAAACTGTTTAGAAGGCTAGGACTTCTAAACATTAGATCGCTTGCATCAAAAGCTGTGATAGTAAACAAAATAATCTCAGATAACAGACTAAATGCACTCTGTTTAACAGAGACATGGGCTAGAGTAAACAAATATGTAAGTTTTATTGAAGCAGCTCCTCCTGGATACAGTTATGTACATCAGCCCCATATCACAGGGCGTGGAGGTGGAGTAGCCACAATATATGACACAGATATAGGTTTCACTGTAAAACCATCCACCTCTATTAACTCATTTGAAGCTTTGATATGTGAAATAGGCAATAATCTCATAGGCAATAAAACAAAGCTTAACCCTGATGAGATCCGGGCGTGGTCTACCTTCTTGGGGTCCAGCTGGGCGTGGGGGACCCATTGCATTTTTTGTTAAAATAATCAGCAGATTTAGCCCAATTGCAAGTAAAATAAACAATACATATGTTAAATTAGTTTGCTCTCATTTATTTATTAGTTACTTTTTTATTAAAATGTAACACAATAAGGAAATGAATCATAAATCATGCTGGCTGACAGGCTGGTCCTATGGCTAGCTGCTGACGGGCTGGTGCTAACGGAGCTGGCTGCTGCTCATCCTCCTTTTCATTATCACCATCAGACTCTGATATTTCAGAAATGTGATCCTGAAATTTCTTCTTCTGAATCACAATCAAAATCCTCTGTCTCTTCCAATAGCAGCTGTAAGGCAGTCTGAACTGAGAATCGCTTTGCCATCTTTTATAGCATTTTTAGCATTTTTAGCATTTATAGCATCATGTCCCCATGATTGGATGAAACACACACTCACACACACATAGACACACACACACACACACACACACACACACACACACACACACACAGGTCCAGAGAGGAGGGAGGGATAATGAGGGCTGAGAGAAAAGATGCTTCTTTCAGATCTCACCCCTTTGTCTCTATAGAGATTCTTCGTCTGCTGTCTGACAATATGCAATCAACCCCTGATGTGACAACCATCAAAAGTGTTGATGGTTGCTCACCTTTGCATGCCAAACTCCTCTGTCCTTTGTTTGTATATCCTTTAAAGTCATACAGACGACTATCAACTACCCAACCCAATGTTGATTGCCCACTTTGACTAGCCCAGGGCCCAGTGGACCCTGGACCCTGTATGTAATACAAATGTGAAGGGGGGGGTACGGGGGGTGGTCATTGAAAATATTTTCTGATTTATGTTGCTCACAGAAAATGAGCCAAGGACCAATGAATCTCAGTTTGAAAAAAAAAAAATTGTAGAATTTTTTTAAGCTGATTTTTTAAAAATGGGTCCCACAGACCCTTGGACCATATAAGGGTTAAACTAGTGACCATCTATTGACCACCGGGTCCTTACTCAGAATTTCTTAAGGAATTTGCTGAGTTTCTTTCGGAATTAGTCCTAACAATTGAAAGATTTGTAATTGTGGGTGATTTCAACATTCATTATGAAAATAAATCAGACCCACTGAAAACCGTGTTTGATTTCATCCTAGACTCAGTAGGTATAGCCCAAAATGTGACAGGACCTACTCACCACTGTAAACACACCTTAGACCTAATACTTACTTACGGGTTAAACATTGAACATTTGGCAATTATCCCCCAAAATGACGCCATTTCAGATCATTCCCTACTGATATATGAAATAGCTTTATATGATTTACATCAGATGTGCCATATAAAAACCACACGCACCATCACATCCGACACCGCAGCAACATTTATAAACATACTACCAGAGCTACCGAGCACTATGCCACTGCAGCCCAATGAATTAGAGCAGGCAACACAACAGTTTTATTGCACACTCAGCAATACCTTAGACAATGTAGCTCCCGTTAAAACAAAATTAATTAGGGAGAAAAAGCTTGCACCATGGTTTAACGACCACACTCGTCTTCTAAAACAGGCAGCTCGAGCAGCAGAGCGCAAATGGAGATCCACCTCACTAGAAGTGTTTAGAATCGCATGGAAAGATGCCGTAGTCAAATATAAACATGCCATAAAAAAAGCTAGAGCCTCATATTATTCGACACTAATAGAAAACAACAAAAATAACCCTAGATTTCTCTTCGCGACTGTATCAAAACTAACAAGAAATATCAATGACACTAGTTCTAATGCGGCACTTAGACACACTAGTGATGATTTTTTAAACTTTTTTAGTAATAAAATAGATATTATCCGACTACAGAGTCATAATGCATCACAGCCTAACCTCCAATCCAACCCCAGTAGTATAGGTATTAGTAACCACGCATCCGAAAATATTACTGAGCTAAATGGCTTCAATCCTATATCGCAAAAAGAGCTCACAACACTAATTAATTCATCTAAGCCTACATCATGTATATTCGACCCAGTTCCAACCCGTCTATTCAAAGACCTACTCCCAGCTATTGCAGGGCCCTTACTTAATATGATTAACTGTTCCCTTAACCTAGGATATGTGCCCAAACAATTAAAATGTGCCGTAATTAGACCCTTGATTAAAAAACAGAATCTCGATCCGCAGATTCTAGCCAACTATAGACCAATTTTTAATCTCCCATTTATCTCAAAAATTCTAGAAAAAGCAGTTTACAATCAGTTAAACCATTATCTCCAATCAAATAGTATCCATGAAAAGTTCCAATCAGGATTTAGACCCAACCACAGCACTGAAACAGCTTTACTCAGGGTAGTGAATGATTTACCAATATCGTCCGATAATGGGCTCATCTCGTTCCTTATACTGTTAGATCTTAGCGCAGCTTTTGATATTGTAGACCACAACATTTTGCTGGATCGACTAGAAAACACAGTAGGTATTAAAGGAGTTGCACTCTCCTGGTTTAGATCATATCTGACCGACCGCTTCCAATGTATAAGTGTTAATAATAAAACATCTAAATCTGTGCAGGTTAAATATGGTGTCCCACAAGGGACAGTCCTAGGATCACTTCTATTTACACTTTACATTTTACCCTTAGGCGAGATGAAACATCAGTTTCCACTCCTACGCAGACGACACCCAACTATATTTATCGGCTAAACCCGATGATTTAGGTGTAAACAGTAAAATCGAGAAGTGTGTAGAAGAGATAAAACATTGGATGGCGTGTAACTTTCTAGCACTAAATCCAGATAAAACAGAGCTAATAATAGTTGGGTCTAGGGCAGCGAGAGACCGTAATGTAGCATTGAATCTACATTCCTTTACTATAACCCCCAGCGCAGGAGTAAAAAACTTAGGTGTCACAATAGACCCAGATCTCTCGTTCGATTCACACAATAATAATATAACTAGGGTAGCGTTCTTTCACTTACGCAACATTGCTAAAATTAGAAACATAATAAATACTAGTGATGTGGAAAAACTAATTCATGCATTCATATCCTCTCGTCTAGATTATTGCAATAGTCTTCTAGCTGGATGTTCTAGTAAATCGATAAACAAACTCCAGCTTGTCCAGAATGCAGCAGCGCGAGTTTTAACTAAAACTAAAAAATTTGATCACAAATCACCCGTACTATCATCATTACACTGCATGGCTTAGCTCCAGATTATCTTAGTGAACTTATTGATCATTACAACCCAGCATGCTCACATCGTTCGCAGGACGCAGGGTTATTAATTGTTCCTAGGATCAAAAAGATCACAGCAGGTGGAAGAGCCTTTTCTTTTAAAGCTCCACAACTGTGGAATAATCTTCCTGCCTTTATTCGGGACTCAGATACAGTCTCAATGTTTAAAATTCGACTAAAGACTTATCTGTTTAGTTTGGCCTTTGAATAATCTGTTACATATTTACCACATCACATATCTTTCTTCTCCGAGGTTCACCTGAGGAGTAACACTGCAGTCGGAGCCTACAATACCAGTATCATCACTCAGACACGGAATGAAAACCTGGCGTTCATCACAAGACATTTACATTGACAATATCAACACCGAGGACTTTCATTGTAGTTACCTTATACTTAGCCTGATTGTGTGATTTGTTGTTTGTGATTTGTGTTTACGGGCCGCCCAATGGAGGATGGGTTCCCTTTTGAGTCTTGGTCCTCCCAAGGTTTCTTCCTATTTCCCAACATCTAGGGAGTTTTTCCTTGCCACTGTCGCCTTTGGCTTGCTCATTAGGGATCTGGACCCATAGTATTGTTAAAACTTGTAAATCCTGTAAAGCGCTTTGTGACAACATGTGTTGTGAAAAGCGCTATACAAATATATTTGATTTGATTTGATGTAATCAGAATAACCATACCTAGTGTAGGTGCTGGCCAAATTTATTTAGTAATCAGTCTCATAAAATTACCTACGAAATGGTGGGAGTTCAGACCGTGTTAAATTTACCCAAATTTTATATAAACTCATTTAACTAAGGTCGCCACTAATTGTGGTCAACTCCCGTAGCCCAAATTGTTTGATTAACAAACTATAAATCTGAAGGTTACAGTTCAAATAATAGTTCTGGCTTCAGGTTGTAACAGAGAAGCAACGACTCAAACGACAGTATTTAAACATAAAAACATTTATTGATCACAAAGCATAGTAATAAAAGCATAGCAAACAAAGGGGACAGGAGGGTAGGCTAGTGTGTGTGTGTGTGTGTGTGTAGGTATGCGGGTGTGTGTGTGTGGATGTGTATTCGAGTGCGTGCGGATGCGCGTGCGTGTATTCGAGTGCGCGCGGATGCGCGTGCGTGTCTTCGAGTGCACGCGGATGCGCGTGCGTGTGTACGTGCGTATGGGGGAGGAGATCTTTGAGACAAAGGGAAACTCGATGGCGCGAAACTTAAACCGAGTTCTCACTACAGCCACAAACAACGCAAATTTCCTCCAACTAAGACACGGTATCGTCGGTCACTATACAGCCCCAACGAGCGTATAGTGGGACACACGTTTAACAGTTATACGAAATAAAATAATCAGTGTGAATAATCGAACAAGTTTAAACAGAATACCTATTTAAGCTTTGAACAGAATATCTCTTTAAGCCTTAAACAGAGTACGGTTTAACATGAACGTGATTATAAACACCACTGCAAACAAGCGTTCACAAAGCATCGATCTAAGCACACAGAAAACAGTAAAACAAGATATTGTTCTAAGTCTGCCCAGATGCACAGTCTTACTTTGAGTTGTTCAGTCCGCGGCCCGCGCAGTAGGCCAGGTAGCCTCTTGAGGAGGACTCCTTCGTGCGCTTTCGTGAAGAAGGTTCCGCTGGATCGCGTTGCTCCGTCCAGGGGAAGCTGTGCTGGCCGTTCAATCGGCGGTCCCTCGATGGTCCGTTGCGTGGTGTCCCGGGGAAGTGGTCGCTGTCGACGTTAAGATGAACTCGCGGAGGTCCGGCCGTCGCGCGAATGTTCAAACAGTTCTTAATCGTCGGCTAGCTGAAGCGATTGGTTTTAGCGAACTCCGCAAAAGAAATAAAAGTAGCGAACTAGTTACTTCTTGCGTCGCGTGCTGCACAGGGTTCGAGTGCAGAACCAATACCGCTTTGTTCCCGAAGGTGTGCGCGCTCTTCGTCTCTAGGTAGCTACTTTGATGCAGCCAGGTAGAGAGAGTGAACAAAGGGGGATCCCCCCTTTTATAGGGGATTCGTCTGATGACGTAGTTCCACATCCGTCCTGACGTGGGCCATGCACCTAGGGGGAGCACCCCCCTTCCTTTGTCTGTGGAGGCATGGTACCTACACTAGCCACAGCTCGTTTAACTGCTTCGGCTCTTTTGGCAGGATCTTAATACATTTTGTTGTGTTTTGTCTCGAAAACTGCCTCGTTGTGATAGCACAGTGTACACACAGCACGATCTTTGACATACACAACACTATAGTCTTCCGTCCAGGAGGGCTGAAATGCCCTAGCTTTGTTTTTTTTTAGCCAGAGGTTCTGTCATCTCTTGTAACGCTATCAGGTAGACTAACTGATTTTGATTAGGCTAAGTTTAAACATGGGTCTGTGGGAAAGTGGGCGGGAGCTGAGTGCAGAGCGTTGAGGAGCAATTTCGATTGGAGGATCGTGCTCTCTCTCAGATTTTTATTTTTTATTTTTTTGCTGATGCTGGTCCAGCGTGGCGTGTGCCAGTGATTATGCCACAGCATGCCAGCAGTGGCACGCGTGCCATAGGTTGCCGATCCCTGATTTACATTAACTAAACTTTGTGTTAACATGTTGAACTTCAAGTTTATGTGAACATCATGGGCTTTTTGTTTCTGCATATTATCTCTCTTTACCCCTACCTAGCTACTTACCAGTTTGATTGTCTTAAATACTGGAGAGGCATAATATCCACTCTTTATCAAGATAATTTATTTATGGATAAGATAACCATGGATCAATTGTAATGTGTATGATATCATGGAATTTTTTTATTTAAATATCGGCTTTACATATCGGCCATCGGCCACTACTGCCATCCAAATATCTGCATCGGCAAAGGCCATCAAAAAACCCATGTCGATTGATCACTAGTGTATACCCTTCGAGTGTGTAATTCTCTATTTCCAGAGCACTGGCATGTCACTCTAAATGAAAAAGTTAAACTAGTGTGTTAACTTAATGTTGCAATAAAATTAAAATAAAAAACAAGATTTAGTTGAAATAGGTTGAAACTACTTAAAGTCAAAGGGTGCATCCAGGACAATGTACAAGGCGTACTGTACAAAGAAACATCATGTATTATTTTTATATAAAACTGCTTAATTTTTCAGATACAAGTAGTGGTCGACCTACCATAAGCATGAATATGCCAGTCATTGCCAAACTCTTGTTTTGGAAGGTCCTGAACTGTTGTAAAAAGTATGTCATACGAACACAACTACAATAATACATAATGAAGAAAATTACTTTAAGCTTTACCTTTAAATTGAAATCAGTTTTTAGGTCCAGTGTCCTGGAACTAAATGGTTTGCAAGTCCACTAAAAACACCAAACAAAGTAAGATTAAAGAATGTCCATAAAAAATTGAATGAGTTGCAAACAGCAAGAGAAAAGGTAACATAGTAATATGACCTGTGACATGCACACACCACACACTAAGGCCTTATGAACATGGCCCTTTCACAAAGTTACTCCATTCTGCAGGTTAAGGAATATAACTTGTCAAAATACAGAACATCATGCTTTAACAATTATCAGAGACAGGAGTGACACAAATGCAAGTTATAGAACATTTAATGAAAAGAAGGCGGCAAGACACTAGAACAAAACACCAAATACAGATATGGACGGTAATATACAACGAAGGGATAACGCTAAGGAGCGGGACTGCACAACATCTAAGAATAGAAAACACACATGGAAACATTACAACAACACATAATCCGAAAATGCACATGAGTGAAACATACACTAACAGCGATGACCACAAACGTAACAGACGTAAGGATACTAGAAATACATGGTAACCAAAACATAACTGAATCACACATCGCGAAAAGGAAACTAAGAGAATTACAATACAAATCTTAATGGGAGACAGACTACGTGGAGCTGGGAGGCAGGGCAACGGGGGTAAACACATACTACACCAGAATTAGAGACAAGACAGGAAACCAGAACAGGATATATGAAAAACCAGAACGACTAGGAAAACAAGGAGGAACTCGCGTACAAAGACAGACGACAAGGGGTAGAATGGAGGGGTTTATATACACAGAAAACAAGACGGTGAAACGAGACGCAGGTGGGAACAATGAGGACAGGGACATGGCAGACAGAGGGAGAAACCATGGGAACGGGGAAACTAGGCGGGACCAGGGAGGAGGGAGGGGCTGGACGTGACACATGCTATTAAGTGACCTAAACAGCATCTTATACAGTATGTCTGATCACGGAATCCCTGTGAGCGTGGTACTTGGGCATAGTGTGTGTCAAGAAAGGGTATTTCATTATCATATGTCAATATCCAGTCTGACTTACACACAACATGAAGTGGCCTGGATTTAACAGAAGGTCTTTCACAGGTGCGTCATTCTAGAAATGGAAACAAAAAGCATAAGTCTAGACTGTAGTCTGCAAAGTGTGTGCTTTTATACAAATTATTTACTTACAGGCAGGCTGTACATTGGATCACAATTATTTGGTGGCAGCCAGGTTCGGACAACGTACAGGTCAACAATGAAAATGTTTTTCCCCTAGGAGAGTATATCAATACAAATAAAACTATCGTTTCTCCATTGAAAAAATTCAAGATAATAGAAGTTACACTTACGTCTGATTTGGCTATTTCCTTTATCAGTTCAAAACTGCAATTTCTAATCTGAAGAAAAAAAAAACATGCAAACAAACAACCAATATATATATATATATATATATATATATATATATATATATATATATATATATATATATATATATATATATATATAAACCTAAGGTCAGAAAGTCTCCCCTTGTCAAACAGGTTTTTCCAATCCTGACAATGAGCTCATTTGCTGGCCTTTCAGATTCCAGGACATAGGACAGCTGGACACACAAAAATGTATTAGTGCATGTTTTCAACATTTGTTTCAGATATTAACAAGATAAAGGTAAATTTACCCATACCCGTTTCTCTTGATTTGGGTGATTTCCCAGTGTCCATGAGCTTCTACAGGCTTTTATGTTGCCAAATTTTGTGAGTGCTTCACTCTGACCAAAAATGACATAAGTTTATACAAATAATTGCAGAAATATATAAATAAAAATATATACAAATACACCAATAAATACATAAATAAATAATTAAATAAATAAAAGATCAAAAACACAGAATATCCCACTGGAGGTCTGCAGCCAGACACGATTGGGTATTTATGGAAATACACAGACTCCTACACAGAGCTGAACAATTACACACCTACATAGAGCTGAATGCACACACTCCTACACAAAGCTGACCACACACACACACACACACACACACACTCCTACATAGAGCCTGCAGAAACACACAGTCTGAATAACAGCACTGCCCCAAGTGTCTTCCTATTCTGGAATCCAGCATCATCTGATTGATCTGCATTTTGTACTGTATTTACTCCTCCTTTGCAGACTATCTTGCTGTGGTCTCACTGTGGAGTCTTGCAAATCACTCAAATCAGTTCTGCAAACAGAAAACTCACTGAGAGAGTTGGAGATTAATAATAATGACCTACAAGATTCAGGAGTGGAGCAGCTCTGTGCTGGACTGAAGAGTTCACACTGTAAACTGGAGATTCTCAGGTGAGTTTTCTGTCAACTTAATCTGGAATGGAAACTGTAAAAGAATACAGAATTACACTACAGAATTTTAATAAATATTAAGATTAGACAAAGATTTATTGTAACGTGGGGAGGAGGCAGGCACATTGCGGTGAAAAACACACACGTTAATGAACAATGATGGTGGAGTCCAGTGTGAATAGCGCATAGTACTCTTAACATTCAAGCACATACACACAGGCATGAGCTTTAGACAAAGACGAGAACGAGACATTACGCTATGAACTACACAATCCCCAATGATCACGAGACAAGGCACAGGTGAGAACAACGAACATGCTCACAAATGACCCACACCCATGGAACTACAAACAAGAACATAAGTAGACGCAGACGACACAACAACACGCCCACAAGGAGGGGTCAGGAGCTGATCCGTGACATTTATGTTCTTTTAAAAAGTCAATTTCAATTTACTGTACTTTGTGTATAGTATTAAAAATACTACCACATAAGGCAATTCAAAACAATTTCTGTCACGGTGAGGCGGCCCCCTACCGGTCGCCTCCATCCACAGCGGCTGTTGTTGTTGTTGTTTTGTGACATCATGTGCGTCATTCAGGTGGGCGGAGCCCGGGATCCGTCTCACCTGAGGGTCGTTTGTTTGCCTATATATGTCTTGTCTTTGTACCAGTTGACCGCTGGTCATTATATCCTTAATTTGGATCTATTGCATGGGTTTTGGTTTGCACACTTTCTATTAAACCATCCTTTTCCCCTGAGACTTGGCGTGATCGCTTCCTTTTTAGTTCGCACACCCTGCCCGTCACAATTTCACACTTTATTATTATTATAAAAGTTTTTCTCATTATGATTATATAAAGGTTTTCTTCCTTAATTCATTCTAAATAGTTCAGTTAAAATTAACATTCAGTTAAAATTAACATGAATAAAATTTAATTAAATCACCACATTGTGTAGAGAGAGAAATATTTGTGATGCATAAGCAGATTTCCAGAATATCCTAGAAGAAAAATGTAACACTCTACATAGACTCAGATGAGTCCTTGTCCACATGTATGTGGGTATTTATGGAAACACACACACTCCTACACAGAGCTGAACACACACACTCATACACAGAGCTGACCACACACACACACACACACACACCTACATAGAACCTGCAGTATCACACAGCTTGTAAAACAGCTCTGCCCCAAGTGTCTTATCATCATAATAGGTGAGGAATGGATATGAGACCTCACCATGTCAGTGCTTTATTATAAAGCACAGGGTGAAACCTCCACTACAGTTACTGGCCTTTCTACTGCCCCATACTGGCTGCTCTTCAAATGCATCTCCATCACTGTCTCTATCTCTTTTTCCCTCCATTCTGCAGATTGTCTGGTTGTTTGGTCACAGAGGAAGGCTGTTCTTCTCTGGCTTCAGCTCTGAGTTTAAACCCCTCACATCTGAAAGAACTGGATCTGACTTACAACCACCCAGGAGACTCAGGAGTAAAGCTGCTCTCTGATAGACTGGAGGATCCGCACTGCAGACTGAACACACTCAGGTATGTAGAAATTCCCTTATACCAGGGGTGCCCACACCTTTTCAGCTTGCAAGCTACTTATAAGATGACCAGGTAAAAATGATCTACCTACTATAAAAACTAAATTTTTGCAAAACAAATTTATTTCTTCTATATTATCATTATTTAAGTTATGTTTATTAGGCTACTATTTAATATTGTGTATTCTTTCTTTCATTTTCCTTTTAGGATAAATAAAGTATTATTAGGGTTCACACACATAGTGTGGGAAACCTATTGTAATTGCTCGTTCTTTCTTATTATTTTTCTCCGCATAAAACGCATACTGCAGCCTAGACCGTAAGGCCCAGGGAGACCAAAATTGGCAGAATGGTGTAGTCTGTTTGCAGGACCGTGCTACATTACAGACACCCACATTGGCCAGATGGTGGCGCTATAGCGCAGCATTTTGCGTTTTGGTCCATATCTCCCACCCCCGTATGTCCTAGAAACAAAATTCCACTTCAGGTGCATTCCTTGGCTCCAGACAAACAAAAAAGCCTCAAGAACCATTAAACTCCGCCCACTTAGATTTTTTGCTAATTTGAATAATATGCAAAACCTACTTTTTCATACTAGTCCTTGGTTTTTCATCGGATTTCTTCAATCTTGGTGTCAAAAGATTAAGAAGAATCTTAAAGAATTAAGAAGAAAACTGTGACATTGGTATACAGTCTGGTTGTCACATGTCAATCAATAGCTCTGAGGTGTGGCCAAATTTACTTCAGCAGCTATATCTCAGCAATGCTTTGACCTATCTTTATGAAAATTTATCAGTTGTTAGGGCACATGACTCAGAGGTCACAGGTCAAAGCTGGCCACGATTGTCCAATAGGGGGCACTATAACATGGGGAAATTTGTTTCTCAGAAACCATTAGTCACATCAAGCCCAAACTTTACAGGTATCATCAGGGGCCCAAGTGGTATCAAGGCACACAATGATGACCTCATCACTCAAAAAACATGGCCGCCATGAGCCAATTAATTTTTATTTGAATTAATTGGCCATTTGACAGACTTACCATTGGCCAATCAACATGAAACCTCACCACTGTGCATATCCCAGGACTATGTGTCATGCTGTGCAGTGTTGAAACATTTGGCCACTAGGTGGCGCTGTTTTTGAAAATCATGCATAACTCCTCCAAATTTTCACTTAGGAACACGCAACTTGATTCTTTTTATTCCTTGCAGTAGACCTGACAACTTTCCAATTACAAGTCTTATTAAAAAATGCATACTTTTGTGACATTCATCAATTGTTTGAAAATAGCTCTTTAAGAACTAGTCCTAGGAATTTGATCCGATGATGGCAAAAGTGGCATAGGCATAATCTGTAGACACTGTAGTTAAATAAATATGGAAAAAATGTTGCATTTTTGTTTTTTCTGATTGGTCAATCTTTCCATTATATCCTTCTGGCCATGCCATAAATGACCTTTATTGCTATAACTCATAAAGCATGTAAGTGCTCAACTCCCAATTTAATAGGCTTTTATACACTGAGGTCCCTGTGAGGTAGGCCAAGTTTGCTTCAAATTGGCCTGTCAGGGGCGCTACAGTACCCAAAAACCTAAGAAATCATAAAAACTCATGCAGCAATGCTGTTATGCAGAATACAGACAAGTAATGGGGCTTGTATGATTCAGATTAATGAGGTCTATAACATTGCAATTACATCTCATAACAAAAAGTGCACTTCCTGACCAGAAATGAACCTTTTATTTCACCAAAATATCCTATTTTATTTCTGAGATTAATGAGATATCAGTATGGTAGTACTTGGGCTCCATCTAGTGGCCAAACACCAGAACTGACTGAAAACTATTGCTTACATGAGCAACCACACACAAAGCTGATCTCAGCTTGTGATTTAGTTATGTGATCTGAATCATTTTGCCAATACACATTATTTTGATCCTTTTGGGCCTTTAGTGCCTCAGTTGAATTGAATGTTTTGTCACATTGATTTACTTATGCATTTTTTCCACTCAAACAGCTTCTATTCACTTTTGGGTCTAAAAGACCTATTGGGCTTCTTTTTGCCTATTGAGGCCAAGAGGCAAATTTGTTGGTCTAAAAGACCCTTTGGGCTTTTTTGCCTTTTTTTGTGTGAACCCGCCAATCGCCGCTTGCGGCTATATTATGCTATATTATTTATTTATATTTATAAAGTATTATAAAGTATCGCTTCAGAGCAACGTGTGACAGTATTCTTCGATAGCTGGACAGCTTTGATTGAAGATAATATTTCTGATTTGTCTTGAAACAAGGAAATAGCGGCTTCAACAAATGCCTCTTTTATCATCTCTCCGTCTTGGAAGTGTCACGTTGAGGACCCCGGCCCCTCCCTTTTGGGCGTGTGTCTACGTCTACTCGTCTTTGTGGATCTCCGTGGTGGTGGTTGTGTCTTGTGACAATCCGTCTCACCTGTGGCGCGTCTCGTAATCACGCGGGGCTTATATGGTTTGTCTATTTAATGTGCGCTCGCGCAGTGTCCTGTGCTCGTTGTTGTCTAAAGTTTACACATCTCAGTGTGTTGAGTGTTCTCCGTGCGCTATCTGCGCTATATGTGTATGATAATAAAAGTGACATCTGTCGCTGCCAAGGATCCCGTGTCTTGTCCTTTGCCACTCCGCCACGCGTCACAGAACGACGAGCGGACAAGAGACACCAGACGATGCCAGGCTATGCTACCCGGCCTAAGAGGGGCCAGCGCCCCAGCAAAAGGCATCACCGTGCATCTTCCTCCCCCCAGTGCCGCAAAGACACGCCGACGCTGGAGCAGCTAGAGTCAGACCCGGTGTGTGCCTACATGCTGTGCGCCGCTCGGGAAACCTCCGCCCCCGAGAAGGCGGCTTACTACCGCGAGGAGGCGGTGCGGGCGTGGCAGGAGATGCATCCCTCTTCTTCCCGGGAACTCTTGCCCCTGCAGGTGGGTGTCCACGAGCTGGAGGAGGAGCCTCCCTGTCGTGAGGAGAGGAAGAGGACTCCCTCCCGCGCCACGAAGCCACACTGACGGTCGAGGAGCTGGAGAAGGACCCGGTGTGTGCTTACCAGCTGGCTACAGCTCGGGAGTGCAAGGGCCACAACCCCGAGCTGGCGGAGATGCTCTGCGAGGGGGTGGTGAGGATTTGGCGAGAGTTACACCCTTCTCCATCCCGCGCCCTCTCGCCTCTGAGGGTGGGCGCCTGTGTCATCGGCGCCACCGCATCAACTCCAGAGAGCGAGTTCGGGGAGGCGGATTCTGAGGGGGTGGGTGAGGAAGACCATCCGCCGCCCGTGTGTCCCTCTCCCACCGTAGGCTAAGGTGATGAGGAGGAGGAAGACGAAGATTACCCTCCATCCGTTTCCTCCGCTCCCACTGTGGACTACGATGGGGAGGAGGACGGAGGACCCTGCTCCCTCAGTCTGTTCTGCCCCCACTGTGGATTATGGAGAGGGCGACGAGGAGGAGGAAGAAGACTACCCTCCCTCCCTCTGTAGGCTCTGCCTCCGCGGAATACCACAGTGAAGGCGAGGAGGACTACCCCCCTTCCTTATACTCCGCTCCCACCGTATACTACGGCGAGGGCGTGGAGGACTATCCTCCGTCCGTGTGCTCGGGTGTATCGGAGTGCACGGACGGTGAACTGTACATGGAGGATGAGGGTAGTTCGGCTGCTTCAGAGCGCTCTGCCGGGACTGTGAGGGGGAGGTACAGCCCAGGGGTGAGCGCTCTCCCCTATCGCTCCGAGGAGAGCGCAATGGACTGCTCCCGAGGCGGGAGTCCGGCCACTCCCATGAGCTGGAGCCTGGGCAGTGAGGAGGAAGAGGAGATGGAAACCCACACTGCCCGCTCCGGAGTGCGGTCGCGAGGTGAAGGGAGAGGTCTCTACGGCCCACCGACAAGGGAGTTCAGCCGCGCTGCACCAGGCGCGTCCGCCAGCCGCGCTGCACCCAGCGGAGGGTTCACAGCGAAGGCAGGAGGAGGACCGCCCACCGCAGCACCAGCAGTTCCCGGTCTCTCTCCCCTGATAGCTCCCCACCTGGCGCGCAGCCTGGCGCCTGTTTCATGTGTGTATGTCCCAGTGTTTTGTGAGTATGTGTGCCTAATCCCTTTTTCCCTTTTGTGCCGCTATGTTTTAATGTACCAGTCTGTGTGTTTGTGTCCGTCCCGTTAAACGTGTCTAATATCTTTTCCCCGGTCTTCCCAGGGAGGGTGTTCTAGGCGGTTCGTGGCGGACGCTTCGCCGAGGGTGGTCACCTCCCAAAAGCAGGACTGAGCGCGTCGGATCCGCCCATCGAAGTGGGTTCGGGGCACTCGGTCCTGTTGGCACCCCAGGACGGGTAGTGCCCTTGGCGGGGGCGTCTGTCACGTTGAGGACCCCGGCCCCTCCCTTTTGGGCGTGTGTCTACGTCGTCTACGTCTACTCATCTACGTCTACTCCTCTACGTCTGTGGATCTCCGTGGTGGTGGTTGTGTCTTGTGACAATCCGTCTCACCTGTGGCTCGTCTCGTAATCACGCGGGGCTTATGTGGTTTGTCTATTTAATGTGCGTTCGCGCAGTGTCCTGTGCTCGTCCTTGTCTAAAGTTTACACGTCTCTGTGTGTTGAGTGTTCTCTGCGCTATCTGTGTATGATAATAAAAGTGACATCTGTCACAGCCAAGGATCCCGTGTCTCGTCCTTCGCTACTCCGCCGCACGTCACAGGAAGGACTTATTGTGTTTAACAATTAAGTGACTCAGCCGAAATGATGGTTCAGTGGCTGCCTTCGCTTTTGTGGTCAGATGTGAGAAAAATTACTGTTCAGACAACTGGGATTTTAGTTCTTTCACCTTTCTCCTTCTCAGCTCGCTTTTCGGAGGAAAGTCAATGTCATAATTTTTATTAACAGTCCGAAAATGCCGCTCCACATTTCCCTTGTTTGAAATGGCAACATCACTGACAGATGAGACAGACGCACTTAGAATATGACATAGTGAAATATAGTGAATATGACATAGTGAAACAAATCCTCCTCCCATTCTGTATGAAGTGGTAGGTTTTAGGCTTCTTACTCTGACCAGCTACAGCACTCATTCAGGGGTGATAGTGGGAAAACTTCCTGAGCCTGAACTTTTTATGAGCGGGGGGTGGAGTGGAATTGTACCATATTTAGAATATTTAATAATTAATCTTTAAATTAATTAATAATTAATATGTCAGGTAATCATTATCGTGAAATAAAAAAACAAATTTCTATTAATATTCTGAGAAAATGCTGTAACCTAAAGATTGTTAACACAATTAGACACAATATGTTAAAAACAGGCATGATTCATTATTTATTCATTACTGTTAGTAAATTATAGGATACAAGACAACTCAAAGAAATTGTGCAAATAAAGTTTAAAAGAATTACAAGTATTATGATTATAGTTAGCTTAAATATATAAAATATTTAATCAATATTTTGTGTTGGTTTATTAGGACATACATTTTATGCTTTTGTTCATGTATTACACCTTACGCCGTAAGGCGGCCAGGATGAACCAGATCGTCTGACCACCTGTACCGGCTCAAAAAAAACACTTTCTTATATTTCTGATAAAAATTTAACTTAATCAGAATAAAGATAAAATACTGAATTTATCTTGTATCTACCTCTGAAGCTCTTCCAATGTCTGAAATACAGGCGGTCCCCGGGTTACGACGTTGATCCGTCGTAAATCGATTTTCGTGTGTAAATCGGAACATACGTACATACTGTACGTAAATAACGTACTATACGCAGTTATCCTATCCTAAAGCTAGCCTTTTGGCAAATACCTTTATCCATAACTGCGTTTAACTCATCCTGACGCCACGCACACCAAACACCAAGTTCCGTTTACAACGCAGAATCACTTGGGTCCAAACGAGGCTTTATACAGTAAATGGGAGATGTGTAGTAACCACGAAAAATCGTAACTCGGGAACCTCGTAACTCCTGGACCGCCTGTATGATGTTTATGCATTAATGTCTTCGGCACGACCAATCAAGTTGAAAACATTAACTGACCAAAACAAACTGGACTTAAGGCTGGAGGGAGGTAGCTTTTTTACGTAATGTCCGAAAATCAGAAGGCGGGATAACCCGCAAGTCAATCAAGTGACACCGCCGTCATCCATCCAGCGCTGATGATCCAGTGAGAGGATCATATTTCAGCCTCAAAACAGACAGCACGCGCATGTGTGTGGTTTATTATTATGATTTGACAGATTTTTCCGTCAATATTTTAAATATAATATATATAAAACGTGTTTTTTTCTCGCGGATATGTCGGTACGCCGGAATTCCGGCGTGGCGCCTGAAAACTATCAGGCCTGCTCATTATTATAGCCTTTGTTGTATTTAGTTTAAATAAATTGGAGGCTAGCTACGCTGCAAGGTAACTGAACAAGTTAGCACGGTTTAACATGCATGCGTTGGTTGTCAGAAGTTCAGACGTCAGATTGGCTACCATGTATGTCAATCAAAATACAACTGTCAGTGCAGATGGACGATAGCCTGTCATTCATCCCCTACTTTTTAATGTCATGTGATCTACCTACACTTCCTTTGCGATCGACCAGTAGATTGTGATCTACGTATTGGGCACCCCTGCCTTATACTCTATCTTTCTGCTCTTAGGAATAATTCATAATACTGATATTTCAAACCTTTTCATTGGCTCATAGTCTTTCAGTGTGTGGTGCTGGCTCATGGCATTTCAAGTTCTGAGCCAATGACAGCTTGACAGGTTTGAGAGATTTGGTGCCATACCAGCTAAATAAGATGTATCATTACACTTCACCCTTTTGCATTTATTCAATGGGTTATTTTGGAATGTGTTAGAATATGGGGGAGAGCATCTGCATTTTTTTGTAATGACAATATAGTCATTATTTAGTATAAATGAACAAATCACTTGAATGGCCTTCTGAACTTTAATTGCCGTCATAGGATTGAAACAGTGCCTTTGCTTCAGTGATGCTTTTTAGATGTTGCTATGGCTTCAGTTGTCCAACAGATGTCACCATCACTGACACTTTAAAGCTTCTAATCACAATTGTTAGGAAAGACTCAGTGCTTCATGAGGCTTCACTTGCCCGTCACTACTGTCAGCATCTGTGTAACGACCTCTATTCGGTCATTGAAGCAGTCAGACATGGACTTGTTTTCCACTGTTTATTCTGAAACAGATTTTAAGATGCAAGACGGCTGCAGACTTCACAAGCATCCATCCCAGAGCTCTCACTCATCTGCTAATTTACGCTGAGTAGCTGTACAAAAACGCACGTGATCGTATAGATTGTTCTTACTAAAAAAAAACCAAAATTACAGATGAAAATCATTTTCTTAATGCACACAAAATGAATGTGTTGTAAAACACACACACAATACACTACACTTTTGTGGTAAATTGACTAACTGTAACACAAAAAGATGCATTTAGATCCTCTTGCATAAGACGGCTGCAGACTTCACAAGCTGGGTAATAAAAATATAAGAAATTATTTTGCTGATGAAGACATGTTAGCCACCCAACACGTATCAGCTAACTACAGTACATGCATCGACAATATAGCAAAGTTAACTTTCTCAACTTTTAGTTTTCTTAATCAAATCCACTCAATAAAAAAGCACAATATGTTTATAACATGTATTAGAAAAGTGCTTTAGAGCTTTTAGCTAGGTACTAACTAAATTATATTATATATTAATGAGAAACTGCAGCAACACACCATCCATCCCAGAGCTCTCACTCGTCTGATGGAGGTACGGTAACAGCAGAGGGACACAGTCTCACTGTTGCCTACTCCTCAGTAAGGAAAGTCACTATTGGTTGTCCTAAAAGTCGCTAGAAGTCGCTAAATGACGTCATCACCTAATTTGCATAATAAATGTTTTTGAAGCTGTAAAGGAATAATGTTGGGAGAAAAGAAAATGAGTAAAAAACACCCTAAATATGTTAGAACTACAAATGAACAACATCTGTTGCCTTTGAAATAGGCAGTCACTTCTCAAAAGAACTACATGACTTTAATGCTTTGTATAAATAATCTTTACGTAAATTAGTTTTTTTGCTGTGTTGTTAAATGTTAGTATATGAGTAGCAGTTAGCAGGAACTAGTTGGCATAGAAATCAACCTTACAATACAGGCAGTATGCCCGTGTATTATCTCCAATACATGGCTTCAGCCAGCCTTTACATTCAGGATTTGATTCCCACTCTTTCCTGTATTTTGGTATTTTTGCACTGTGGACGAGTCGAGTGACCAGCTACGTGGTGAATGAGGTGAAGAATGACAGACTGTGTGAGTTAAATGCAGTGATTTCTTTTCGTGTCTCACTGAAGACTAAACCTTTTATATTTTCATCCCCCGTCGGCGGCAGCTTTGGGCATGCGCAGTTCATTTGCAGTGTGGACGTGGAGCGGTGAGGGTCTGCTCTTGAGTGTGAGACTGCACTGAGTGTTGTGGGGCTCACGGCAGCACCTGCCGGGACTCACGGCCCAGAGGACAGCAACTATAGAACGTGTTTGTTCAGAGTCGCCAAAAGTCTCCAATACCACCACAAAAAGTCGCTAGATTTGTCGCTAGTCGCTTTTTACTACAAAAAGTCGCTAGAGGGTCTGAAAAGTCGCTAAATATAGCGACAAAGTCGCTAAGTTGGCAACACTGCACAGTCTGCAGTGACGTCAGAGCGAGAAAAGAAAAGCTTCCCAGAACCATTTTAAACCTTTTTTAATAAAAATATAATTAACTTTCTACACTTGCTTTTGACCTTTTTATAATAATGAAGACATTTTGGTGAAACTCTTTATATTATTAAATTATTCATTTTAACCCTGCACACATTGAATATTGCAGTTACATCAAAATCGAAAACTTGCTAATGTTTAAGATGACTCAGATAAAGAATCTGAATAGAGTCAAGAACCTGCACAACCTTGAAGATAGCCATGGTAATTCAGAGCTAAAATAATTTAGCCAAAGCTAGTGACTGCATCTGCCCTTCAAGTGTACATAGTAAATGAAATCAAGATTTGTGAAAACTGGATAATTTGCTGTTTGCTCCCAACATGAGTGGATGTGGTTTTTAGGGACTCCCTGTCACTGTATTTTGATCTCTTGAGGGCAAACCCATCGTCCTTGAGGATTCCCAGAAAATTCTCGAATAATGACTAGCGAAATGGACGATGTGAATAGCAATTCTCCTGATGGCCGTCAGAGGGTGCTAATAGTTAAAGGAGCAGAGAGCAGACTTAACCTCTGTGCAGTTGCGCCTCTAGTGGTCCCGTCGCCGGTACAAATCTGTTTTTCCGCATAAAAAATAATGAATAACATCGAAAATTCTTAAACCACAAGCCCATCACATTAAATTTATTTTTAGAACTAGTATAAATTCAGCCATCTACACGCAAACTAGACCCGTAAGTGCTTGCAAACTACAGGCCTATTTCCAACCTTCCTTTTTTGTTAATCTTATCACCACCCAAACATCAATCTGCACCCTCAGATCATCAGGCAGCATGCTCCTCTAGGTGCCCCCCACTAGGCTTCGAACTATGGGGGGACTGAGCCTTTTGCTCAGCGGCGCCACAATTCTGGAACTGTCTCCCGGTCAAGGTTAGGTCTGCGCAGGGCCAGGACAATTTTTTAATTCTTCTTAAGACTTATCCTTTTTAAAAAGGCATATAGCTGTTGATATATTTTATATTTTTATTATTTTTATATACATAATATTTGATGACTTTTTGTTTTTATTTTTTTGTGCTTGATGTTTGCCTTTGTTGTGGCACTTTGAGATTTTACAAAATGAAAAGTGTGTTACAAATAAAATCTATTATTACACTGGTCAACACAAAATGTATTGTCAAAATTTTTTTAGCTGATTTTGTACAATTTTTAGTTGCTGAATCCAAAAATCACATTGGTTTTGCTGCATCAGGTCAGCTTTTTGAGCTATAGCCACATCATTTTTTTGCTGGTGATCAAAATGGCTTCAACCAGAAGATCTTGGAGGGAGCCAAACCACAAACCACAGCACTGACTGCTACTTCTGTGCAATTGATGTGACTGGGATCAACAGAAAAAACCGGAGCAGCCTCAAGTATCCTGATCTTCAATCAGCACGTTGTCCTGTAGCTCATTGTGATGAAATTCCAGTACCTGTCTTTGGAGAACTTCCTGATATTAGTGACGAAGATTCCTCCAGTGTTGTACAAGATGAAGATGAAGAAATGAATTTTGATGGTGATGCTCCACATCCTTTTTCCCAAAATGAGCTAAATGATCTAGTTCGTGATCTCGGGTTGTCAAAGTCCTCAGCTGAACCGTTGGCATCCAGATTGAAGGAAAATAATCTCCTCTCTGACAGCACTCGCATCACCTTCTACCGCAACATGCATCAAGAGTATCTCCATTTTTTCTCTGAAGACAAGGACTTGGTGTACTGTACAGTCATGGCCAAAAGTTTTGAGAATGACACAAATATTATATTTTCACATGATCTGCTGCCCTCTGGTTGTTGTGTGTTTGTTTTTATCACATACAGAATTACAATTGCAATCATATTATGAGTAACAAAAGCTTTTTATTGACAGTTAGAATGAGTTAATGTAGCAAGTAAATATTTGCAGTGTTGACCCTTCTTCTTCAGGACCTCTGCAATTCTCTGTGGCATGCTCTCAATCAACTTCTCGACCAAATCCTGACTGATAGCAATCCATTCTTGCACAATCAATGCTTGCATTTTGTCAGAATGTGTAGGTTTTTGTTTGTCCACCCATCTCTTGATGATTGACCACAAGTTCTCAATGGGATTAAGATCTGGGGAGTTTCCAGGCCATGGACCCAAAATCTCTATGATTTGTTCCCTGAGCCATTTACTTATCACCTTTGCTTTATGGAAATGTGCTCCATCATGCTGGAAAAGACATTGTTGATCACCAAACTGCTCTTGGATGGTTGGGAGAAGTTGCTCTTGGAGGACATTCTGGTACCATTCTTTATTCATGGCTGTGTTTTAGGCAAGACTGTGAGAGAGCCGATTCCCTTGGCTGAGAAGCAACCCCACACATGAATGGTTTCAGGATGCTTTACAGTTGGCATGAGACAAGACTGGTGGTAGCGCTCACCTCGTCTTCTCCGAACAAGCTGTTTTCCAGATGTCCCAAACAATTGGAAAGGGGATTCATCAGAGAAAAAAACTTTACCCCAGTACATTTTGCAGAATATCAGTCTGTCCCTGATGTTTTTTTCTGGAGAGAAGTGGCTTCTTTGCTGCCCTCCTTGAGACCAGGCCTTGCTCCACTTTTAAGAGACGGTCCTAGCACATGCTGGTCTTTCTAGGGCACCCTGGAGCATTTTTGGCAACAATGGAACCTCTCTCCTTGAAGTTCTTGATGACATGATAGATTGTTGACTGAGGTGCAATCTTTCTAGCTGCGATACCCTTCCCTGTTAGGCCATTTTTGTGCAGTGCGATGATGACTGCACATGTTTCTTTAGAGATAACCATGGTTAACAGAAGAGAAACAATGATGCCAAGCACCTGCGATACCCTTCCCTGTTAGGCCATTTTTGTGCAGTGCGATGATGACTGCACATGTTTCTTTAGAGATAACCATGGTTAACAGAAGAGAAACAATGATGCCAAGCACCAGCCTCCTTTTAAAGTGTCCAGTGATGTCATTCTTACTTAATCATGACAGATTGATCTCCAGCCCTGTCCTAATCAACACCCATACATGTGTTAATGGGTCAATCACTGAAACAATGTTAGCTGGACCTTTTAAGGCAGGGCTGCAATGAAGTTGAAACGTGTTTTGGGGGATAAAGTTCATTTTCTAGGCAAATGTTGACTTTACAGTTAATTGCTGTTAAGCTGACTGATCACTCTTTATAGCATTCTGGAGTATATGCAAATTGCCATTATAAAAACTGAAGCAGTAGACTTTGTAAAAATTAATATTTTTATCATTCTTAAAACTTTTTGCCATGACTGTACAGACATTGCGCAGCTCCTACATAAGCTTGGAGTGCCACAGTATTAACCCAAAGACTGGAGACTGTTCATCGATAGCAGCAAGCAATCGCTGAAATGTGTTCTGCTGCACAACGGCAATGTGTTTGCCTCTGTACCCCTCGCTCACTCGACTACACTAAAGGAGAAGTATGAAGCTGTGAAGTATGTGCTGGAGAAAATTCAGTATGATCAGCATGAATAGTTCATTTGTGTTGACCTGAAGATGGTTAACGTTTTGTTGAGACAGCAGTCTGGGTTCACCAAGTACCCATGCTTTCTGTGCATGTGGAATAGTAGGGACACTGCTCAGCATTACATGAAGAGGAAGTGGCCTGTGAGGGAGTAATTGGTGCCTGGCAGAGCAAGAAATGTCATCAACAACCCTCTGGTGGATAGAGACAGGATACTCTTCCCACCACTGCACATCAAGCTCGGCTTGATCAAACAGTTTACCAAAGCTCTAAACAAGAATGGTGACTGTTTCACTTATTGTGCCAGTCTTTCCCAGGATTGACCGTAGAGAAGTTGAAAGCTGGAATCTTTGATGGTCCTCATATCCATCAGCTCATCAGAGATCCAGACTTTGAGAACTCAATGAACAAAATTGAACTGGAAGCATGGAAGGCTTTTGTTTTGGTCGTGAAGAACTTTCTTGGCAACACCAAGGCCAGCAACTACTCAGAACTTGTCACCAATATGCTCACTGCTTTCAGAAACCTCGGATGCAACATGAGCATCAAAATGCAATGCAAATGCAACTTATTCTCACATATGGATAGACTTCCTGAGAATCTGGGATCATTGAGCGATGAGCAGGGGGAGAGATTTCATCAGGACATTAAAGAGATGGAGACCAGGTATCAGGGACGCTGGGATGCAGTCATAATGGCTGATTACTGTTGGACTCTGAAGAAAGACACCCCTGTCGCTGAGCATTCTAGGATTTCCAAAAAACCTCGAAGTGACAATGCAGTAACATGCAATTAGCATGTATGTACCTTTACCAATGCATGCCCACTATAACATTCAATTCTTTAATATATTGTATCTGAAAAAAAGAATACATACTTGCAAATTTGAAAAAATTAAAATCTAATTTGGATCAGAAATATTGCTAAAAGTCAGCCGATAATGTCACAAAATGTAATCCATTTAGACAGAAAATTGGATTTTTAACAATCTAATTATCACAAAAACTACCTGATTGAAAAAAATGGATGTTATGTTCGGATTCAGCAGTGCAAAATTGTCCTAAATCAGTTTTCAAAACATAGACAATTTACAAAAAATATTTTTTGTAACCCTGTGTTATTAATATTATTATTACTGGTCGCGAGAAATCCTGTTGTGAACACACTGTGTTTACTCCATGTGGTTTACATGTGCAACTTGATTCGCCCTATAAATTGTCCTTTCAAAAAGTCTACGAAGTAAGATGACCATGTTTTGTCCCCTAAAATTCATTTACTATGAAAGCATCAGTATCACACTTTCAAACAGCGTATGGTTTGTTGGTAAATACCTTTATTTGCTTGCTCACGGCATCTTATAAAAACGCGTAATCCTCTCTATTGCTGAGAACCACAAACAATGCTCGACCTGTCAACAACATCTATCCGTGTTGTTTTAAGTAATCTGTTCTCGATTGCAAAACTACATCTTGTTACTATTAAATTCAGTATTTTTTTTTTGGTCTGGAGGGTGGTGGTGGTTTTGAACTACAGCTTTTTACACCTCTGCCTGGTGAGGTGTAAAGGGGGAATGGAGGGTGGGCTATCAAGTACCTGCAAAAGCAACAAGCTGACGCCTTCAAAGTGATTGATGGCTGTACTAGTCAACAGCTCATTCGAAGCTGAAAAGATTAACACCTCACTTGCCGTGATTTGTGTTTGCTTGTCTTTGGGAATGAAATGCGCAACACAACAAGCCATATCAGTTGTAAACATGCTAACCTATCCTAACCTAAGCAAAGCTAAACTAAGATAAGCTCTCCAGAGCACACACACGATTGACTCTGTTTGGCGAAACTGAAGCAGTCGTAGATTATTTTGTTAGTGAATATTTTGAATCCATATACTTTTGAACATCATAGAAAAAAAGGTTTACTTTAGCTGAGATTCATGTCGAATTGTTTGGGTATACTGCTAAACTGGAAGTTAGATCATGGGTTAAAGTTCTCCGTCACTACGACGGATTTCCGTCATTTGATTTTTTTGGGGAAAAAATCCGTCAAATCATAATAAACAACACACACGCGTGCTATCTGTTTTGTGGCCGAAATATGATTCTCACTGGCACTCATCAGCGCTGGATGGATGATGGCGGTGTCATTTGATTGACTTGCGGTTCATTCCGCCTTCAGATTTGCGGATGTTACGTAGAAAAGTTTTTACCCCCCTCCTGCCTGGCATGACCGTAGTGCGCGACTCTGTACACCTGCGCGAACGGCGGAGGCTACTTGCTGCGTCACATTCTTTTTGCAGTGTAGTCCGAAGCAATATGTGGTAGTATAAAGAAACTCCCCTCAAAAACAGGGGAATGAACATTTACCTGACCAATTGTAATGTTGCATTAGTGCTGGAATTTAGGCTAAAGTACTTTAAAATGCTTGAAAATGTATCTACTTCGTTTAACAACAAATATCTGTCTTGACTGAACAGTTATTGCGTTAACAAATATGAGCCTCTTGTAATTCCAGGACGAAACATGAGAGAACGTGAAGTCGTTAAGATTGGGCGTTTTGAAAATAAACCACAATTAAATAATGTGATAAAAAGCGAATTATTTCTAATCATTTCGAGTATATGTATAAATATTTAACTTAATTAAATTTAACGTTGAGAACGCGTTGAAATGGACCTTGAAAGTGACATACAAGTGCTTTAATTCCACCTTATAAAGGTGTATGAACCCGGCAAACATGACTTGGTTCACTGCGCTGAAGCGCTGTGCGCGCGAAGTTACAAAATTCGAGAGGTGCATGACTGCGAGGCTCTCACGCACGGGTGGAGCCACCGCGATTACATCATTTTCGGCGTGCGGACCCTCGCGCTGCTCACGCCACTCGTGCTGCGTCAAGTATAAAGGCTTAAACCAGGCTTAACATGGATGGTGTTGTTCTGTTTGTATTTAAAAGCTCTATCCAGTGGTGTTAATTTTTTTGTAACATACCTACTTAAAGCAGGTAATCTTACGGCTTATGTTTTTGCGATGGTGAATCTGATAAAAACAAGAGAGCTTCATACCTCTCACCAGGATTCACTAAATTTGACTTGATCTTTAAATAATTTTCTGGAAGAGGACCCCCAGATAACTCCCATTAAATACACATTTATGTACATTTATTGCTCAGGTGTTCATTCTCTCTTCTCTCCTTACACAGGCTGTTTAGATAAATATACTTTATAAATGTGTTTATTGTGTAGAATTAGGCAAAAGAGGCCGTGTCTCAACTACACCACATTTTCAGTAATTGCTGGCATTGTCTTTTGCCAGGAAAATTTTTTCAGTCAAATGAAAATGTCTTGCTTTAACCCATGAGTTAGATAAGAATGGCTAAGAAGAACACAGTTGCCTTTGTGAGTTGTGAATAAGAGAAGGCTCTAAATATTAGAATATAAGCAGTATTAGAACATTTCAGTACTGTAGTATTTTCCTCAACATCGTTTAGCCTCTTGGCCTGGTTAGCTTAGCTAGACTCTTGGAAGCTATATCATATTTTGGCCAATTGATAATGGAAGCTATAGGTAATGAACTTTCTGTAAGATGTCCACCATTACTATTTTGTTTTAGTAAAAATGTTGCATACTCTTGTAGTGAAGTGTAGTTTACCATTATACTACAGTATTTTGGCCAACGTCTTGGATAAGGGTGTGGCACATTTGGATAAAGGCGTGGCACTTTGGAGAGGCCTTGGACACCTAGTGGACAATACTGTGGAGCTCTTCAGTACTTCATTGTATATGCTCTAGTGTTGTCAAAAAAATCGATATATCGATACGTATCGATACTGAACATTCTGAAACGGTACAATACTCGTTTCCCTTAAGTATCGATTCTTTTTACATAAAATGCGCTTTCGTTTGACCCACCCAAGCTGCCGTAATGCACAGGACAGTTTGTAATGTTAATATGGCAGCTAAAGCAAACGCAGTGCTGTTGGATTCGAAGCAGATACAGATGGAAAACCGAAGGATATGAACAAGCCCGTTTGCAAGCGGTGCTTTTGGAACATTTCAACGAAGGGCGCTAAAGCCTGGTTGAGTGACCATAGCGCTCGACTCCGCGCGCGGTGGAGGCTTTATACTTTCCGCTTTGCAGTGTTGTCCGAAACTATATGTGGTAGTATAAAAGAAACACCCCTCAAAACAGGGGAATGGACACTTACCTGACGAATTTTAATGCTGCTTTGTGTTTCAGTGTGTTTCAGGTTTGAAAAGTGCTGCAATTTAGGCTAAAGTACTTGAAAATGTTGAAATTGTAACTACTTCGTTTCACAACAAATATCTGTCTGACTGGAAATTTTTCTTGTATTACATTAACAAATACGAGCCTCTTGTAATTCCAGGATGAAACATGAGAGAACGTGAAGACGCTAAGAAAAATGCACGTTACGTTATTACGTTAACTCTTGTAATTCCAGGACGAAACACGAGAGAACGTGAAGACGTTAAGATTGGGCGTTTTGAAAATAAACAACCATTAAATAATGTGATTAAAAGCGCAATATTTCGAATCATTTCGAGTATATTTATAAATATTTAACTTAATTAAGTTTAACGTGCAAGCGCTTGAATTGAACCCTGCAAACATGACTTTGTTCATTGCGCTGAGGCGTGGCGCGCGCGAAGTTACAAAATTCGAGAGGTGCACGACCTCGCGTGCGCCGCGCTTCAGCGCGATGAACAAAGTCATGTTTGCAGGGTTCATACACCTTGTGGAATTCAAACACTTGTATGTCACTTTCAAGGTCCATTTCAATATTTCCCAGCACGAGCAAAGACACTTTGTCAGACGTTCAAAAGACGTTCACTGAAAAGCCAGAATGAAAGTTTTAGCGACGTCTTTTTTAAACGTCTATTACTGCCGTTCAGTTGCAGTTTTTGCACGTCCTGACATCCAATAAAGGTCCTAGTCAGACGTTCAGATAGAAAACTCGTCATAGACGTTCATGTTAAGTTAAAAGGTTAAGGTCCTAGTCACACTGTCAGATTTTGAACCAGTTTTGAACGTCCACCAGACATGCAAAAATGGGTCTGGACTGACCGTCTTTCTGACGTCGCATGTTTGTTGGGATAAGTTAAATATTTATACATATACTCAAAATTATTCGCTTTTTTTATCACATTATTTAATGGTTGTTTATTTTCAAAACGCCCAATCGTAACGTCTTCACGTTCTCTCATGTTTCATCCTGGAATTACAAGATGCTGGTATTTAACACAAAAGAACTGTTCAGTCAGACAGATATTTGTTGTGAAATGAAGTTACAATTTCAAGCATTTTCAAACACAAAGCAACATTCATTTGTTTGTTTATAAATAAATAAATAAAAAGGCTTTAAAACGGAAATTAACACCGTATCTGACTTTGGTATCGAAAATGGTATCGAATTTCAATATTTTTTTAAGTATCGTATCGAAGTTGTAATTCTTAGTATCATGACAAGCCTAATATGCTCTATATTGTTTATTTTGTCAGACAACACTCTGTTGAATCAGAAAAAGCAGAGCATGACAGATTTTACATCACCATTGTACATTTACACACTTTAAATCCACAAAATCAAATCAGTCCTGTTATCTAGACGCACGTGTGTGTGACAGACAGTCCTGTTATCTGGATGTATATGTGTGTGAGAGAGACAGTCCTGTTAACTGTGTGTGTATATGTGTGTGTGTGTGTGTGTGTGTGTGAGAGAGAGAGAGAGAGAGAGAGAGAGAGAGACAGACAGTCCTGTTATCTAGGTGCATGTGTCAGAGAGAGAGACAGACAGTCTTGTAATCTAGGTGGATGTGTGTGAGGGCAAGACAGTCTTGTTATCTAGGTGCATATTTGTATGTGAGAGACGGTCCTGTTATCTAGGTGTATGTGTGTATGTGAGACAGACAGTCCTGTTATCTGGGTGCATCTGAGTTAGAGAGACACAGTCCTGTTATCTAGGTGTTTGAGTGTGTGTGTGTGTGGGAGAGAGAGAGAGAGAGACAGACAGACAGTCCTGTTATCTAGGTGCATGTGTCAGAGAGAGAGACAGACAGTCTTGTAATCTAGGTGGATGTGTGTGAGGGCAAGACAGTCTTGTTATCTAGGTGCATATTTGTATGTGAGAAACGGTCCTGTTATCTAGGTGTATGTGTGTATGTGAGACAGACAGTCCTGTTATCTGTGTGCATCTGAGTTAGAGAGACAGACAGTCCTGTTATATAGGTGTGTGTGTGTGTGTGTGTGTGTGTGTGTGTGTGTGTGTGTGTGTGTGTGTGTGAGAGAGAGAGAGAGAGAGAGACAGTCAGTCCTGTTATCTAGGTCCATGTATGTCAGACAGAGTTCTGTTATCTTGGTGCATGTGTGTGAGAGAGAGACAGAGTTTGAGAGTTGTGTGTGTGAGTAATAGAGTTTTCTTCCTCTGTTTCTCTCAGGACAGAGCCTCCCGAATTTAAAAAATAACTCTGTGTGTGTGTGTGTGTGTGTGTGTGTGTGTGTGTGTGTGTGTGTGTGTGTGTGTGTGTGTGTGTTTAGGGTGGATCATGCAGGGAAGATCAGACTCAAACCAGGACTAAGAAAATGTAAGCAGCAGTTATGTAGTTAATACACACACACACACACACACACACACACACACACACACACACACACACACACAAGTATGTGTGTCGTCTCCTCTAATGTATCTTCTTGTGTGCAGATGCATGTGAGCTCACACTGGACCCAAACACAGCACACACACACCTCTCTCTGTCTGAGGGGAACAGAAAGGTGACGTGTGTTGAGGAGCAGCAGACGTATCCTGATGATCCAGAAAGATTTGATGTCTGGTATCAGGTGATTTGTAGAGAGAGTCTGACTGGACGCTGTTACTGGGAGGCTGAGTGTAGTGGAGATGCTGGTATAGCAGTGACATATAAAGGAATCAGCAGGAAAGGAGACAGTGATGACTGTTTGTTTGGAGGGAATATAAAGTCCTGGATGCTGCGCTGCTCTAATAACAGATACACTGTTCATCACAATAAGAACTACACTGACATATCTGCCCCCCCCTCCAGCTCCAACAGAGTAGGAGTGTATCTGGACTGGCCGGCCGGCACTCTGTCCTTCTACAGCGTCTCCTCTCTCACACACACACTCACACACTTACACACACTCCACTCCACATTCACTGAGCCCCTCTATGTGGGGTTTGGGGTTTATTATGACTCCTCAGTGTGTGTGTGTGAGCTAGAATAACCTACTGTGAACTGGAGCAACACCTGAGTCTCCATGGAAACACACACTCCTACACACACAACTGGAGAATAAAACCTCTCTCTCTCTCTCTCTCTCTCTCTCTCTCTCGCTCTCTCTCTCTCTCTCACAAACACATACACACACACACACCTCTCTCTCTCTCTCTCTCTCTCTCTCACCCAGTGTAGAACCTGCTTCTACATTTTACTGTTTTATCCAGAAATTTCCCTGCAGTTCCAGTATTTGTCCAGAAGATGGTAGCAGACGACCACATATTGATATATCATAACTGAGCAAAGCATAGGATTTTGTGTAGCGGAGACAGCCAAAGACATTGCAAAATCACAAAGTGGATTAATATCACCTTGGAAGGCAAGAGACTAACCCATCCATAGCTCTTTAATTGTATGTAAACATAAACACTGGCCCTTTGCTCGGTAACAAGCACCAAGGAATTCATTCTCCTAATGGCTCTCCTCCCCAAAAAGCTTAGGAAGACTTAACTTATCTGATCGTCTGGGAGTAAAACAAAGACCCTTAACGTGTTCTGGCCAGGATCAACCCTTCTCAGAAGGGCACAGAGCACAGAGAGGAGGAAAGGTCTACACTCGTAAACCTAAATCACAGGCCTATCTGATTCCCCAAGGTTTGACCCCAGTTTATAACACCTTGAATTCTTGTGTTAACACCCAGAACTAAAGGTGCAATATTTCAGAAATCCTTGTAACTCCAAATCTGAACTGTACACGGAATTTGAATTCAGCCTACAGGAACCAGCTCGGCAAATGCAGTCTAGAGCTAGAGACACCGAACTTGACTACCTTTCAACCAAGGAAAGGATAATTATGCGTGGAACCAATATTCAGCTTCCCAGCCTTATGGAACCAGGACAAAGTACCTCTGAATTGAACATTATGTGATCTGTGGTTGATATAAAAACACAAATCGTGATCTTTCATGTATTCAGCATTAAGTAATGTTATCAGAATCTCTGTGGTTATATAATCACACCACAGTGATGCATATTCATGTATTACTATAATATCAGTAGTTAGATACACCCATCTTTGTAGCTTTGAATTGTATTGTGAAGGCATGCATGCATATATATATATATATATATATTCTTGTGTGTTCTGCTGTTTAGATATGCATGCTCATTAAGTTCTGTGTGTTAAGGTCATAGAGACCTGCATATTCTCATATCCATGTACTACATTATTTGAGATCTATCAATACACTTGTAGTCCAGTGTAATGTCTAATTAAGATTTATATATATATCCGAGTATCAACATGTAATGTGCTATAGTAGGCATATACATTCTGTAACGCTTGGGTGTGGGAAGCAGACACCAAGACGATTACGGTGAACGATGAACATTTATTAACAAAGACACGAGTAAGCTCGGTGCGGAGCGCAAGCAGCACAGTCACACTCACACTGACACCTGGCTTTAGACAAAGACGAGCACACGACACTGCGCGAACGCACATTAAATAGGTGAGTTACACAGACCCACGTGACCTCGAGACAAGGCACAGGTGTAACAAACGAACACGCTCACAAACAACCCACACCCACGGAAGTACAAACATGGACATAACTGCACGCAGACGACAAAATGACACGCCCACAGGGAAGGGTCCGGAGCTGTCCCGTGACACATATACATGTATTAAGTTGTGTCACTTACCAAATGTAACCATGTTCATATGTGCTTGTGTGACCTCATATTCATACCTGTCTGTGCATTATGTGTCATTCAGTGTCCAGAAGTGGAAATTAAGAATGGCTCAAGTTATAGGCCGGTAGAATCAAATTAATACTTATTTAGGCAGAGCATACAAGTCAATTTATTTAGGAATCAGAGAATTCCAATTGTCTTGAAATTGTAATAGTCTGCTTTTGTCTCCCATTAACTAAACCTATGAGAGACGGGCAGGGTCACAAACCCCCCTTCTCTCCCTCTTTTCCCTTCTCCTCTCTCTTTCTCGGATTATCTCCTGTCCGGGCAGAGATTATGCATATTCAGGAATCAGAGTCCAATGATCACCAGAATAGCAACTCATGGGGAACTACAGTCACGCCCCTAAATGTTGCTTAAAAAGGTGTCCCTCGAGAAGTGAATTCAGGAGTTGGAGTGATGCCAAGAGACCGCAATTAAGTTCGAACTTTATCCAACCTCTAGAAGATCTTCGTTATATTTTATTTCTCTAGAAAGTGTTTTAATTTAGTCTGTGTCGTCGTCACGTTTACTTTTGTTTTCATCGTCTTTAAAGTCAAGCTCATCTTCCTTTCTTAGTTAAATTGGAGTTATTTCTGTTTGGCCGATAGAAATTACCTTTAGTTTAACTTTAGTCCATCTCATCAAGTGAACGGCTACCCTCCAGCCACGACTGTGACGTCATCGCTAGGTCTTAAGCCCCCCGCACACAGCGAGCAACTAGCTGAGCAAACAGGCGCGCGTGCCCGTTTGCTCAGCTAGTTGCTCGCCATGTGCGGACGCTTGAGACAGAATTCTCTGCCTCTTGAGCCTGTGAGACATTTATCTAACGTGTTTGATATTTTCTGGCACGCGTGCCCGAAATCTCACCGTGTGCGCTCGGCTGAGCAATTTGGCTCAGCAACTTTTCGTCACCAGCCAATTGGAAGCTCGCTTGGCGTCACATGACACTTCGGCGTTTACGCCGTTAACGGCCATCACTAATCAAAAGTAAAGAAAGAAGTTGAACAGATAATAAATGAGATATAAGATGAGACAACAACCATGAGATATAAGATAGTTAACATGGCTTATTACATCGAATTTGGCGATAGAATAAAAAAATAATAATTTAATCAATTCGGTGTAGGGTTGCCACCTGTCCCGGTTTTCCTTCTTTTTAATATTAGGTCCCGGCAAAAAAAAAAAAAATTAATGTCCTGGTTTTCACTAGGTTAGTTCAAATGACTATTTAGACTGTTTCTGCACACTTTAAATCTGTCTTTTTTTCTCGCTGTGTCCATTTTACACCCCCGGTAACGTTCGCCACCCCCCACCCCACTGTCAGTATGACAGTGTCCTTGTTTTTTTGTCAGACAGGTGGCAACCCTAATTTGGTGTCGTCAGTATATGGTGTCTCAACCAAATGAAAATGCTGCTATGTGTTTCATAAACACATGTTTCACGACACCGAATTGATTAAATGATTATTTTCTTGTTCTATCGCCAAACTCGATGTAATAAGCCATGTTAACTATCTTAAATCTCATGGTTGTTATTTATTATTTGTTCAACTTCTTTCTTTACTTTTGATTAGTGATGGCCGTTAACGGCGTAAATGCCGAGGTGTCATGTGACTCCAAGCGAGCTTCCAATTGGCTGGTGACGAAAAGTTGCTGAGCCAAATTGCTCAGCCGAGCGCACACGGCAGAGTTGCCAGGTTCGCGGTTTTCACGCCAAATTGGGCTTGTTTGAAAGTCCATCCGCGAGTAAAAATTCTGGGGTCGCGGGGTGCGGTTTTTTGGGCTACTTTTGAGTTGGGCTACTGCGGGAGTTACAAGTCAACACTAAGAATCGATGGCGATATAATACTTAATTTGTCTCCATTTTACACTCGCAACACCCCCCCCCCCCCCCCCCCGCCGACAACTTACACTCGCTTACAATCCCCCCCTGTCAACAAATTTGGTATTTGGGCTAGTTTAGGCTTCTGAAGGGCGGGTTTTACACTGACGTTGTGCGGGATATTTTTGTAGGACCTGGCAACCCTGGCACACGGTGAGATTTCGGGCACGCGTGCCTGAAAATATCAAACACGTTAGATACATGTCTCACAGGCACAAGAGGCAGAGAATTTTGTCTCAAGCGTCCGCACACGGCGAGCACAGCTAGTTGCTTGCTGTGTGCGGGGGGCTTTAGCGATTCGAGCCGTCTTGAAAGACCTAGCCACCTCAGGAGTGAACGAACATTGAACGTGCTAGTGATGTGTCGTTCGCGAACGATCCGGCTCCAAGAGCCGGCTCTTTGAAGTGAACGATTGGAACCGGCTCCACAATGGGAGCCGTTTTAGGATCCTATTTGGGAGCCGCTTTTTCCTTCAGTATTGCGCTTGTGCTCTGCAAGTGCCACAGTGCCAGTTTTTTTCCAACATCGTTTTTATTTGTCCTTCGGTGCCTCGCTGTCTCTCCCTCTCCTTGCGCGTATTGCTCTGTTTCTGCCAGTGGTAGAGCATAATTGGCGCGTCGCGACCAGCGCGAGGGTCCGTGCGCCGAAAATGATGCAATCGCGGTGGCTCCGCCCCTGCGTGAGGACCCCCGTGCGAAGCGAGGTCGTGCACCTCTTCAGCGCAATGAACAAAGTTATGTATGCCGGGTTCATACACCTTTACAAGGTGGAATTCAAGCACTTGTACGTCACTTGCCATTTTCAATATTTCCCAGCACCTTAAACTTAAATATTTATACATATACTCAAAATTATTCGAAATAATTCGCTTTTTTATCACATCGATTCAGTCAGAAATCTATTTGTTGTGAAACAAAATACAGTTACATTTTCAAGTACTTTAGCCTACTTTAGCACTTTTCAAACCTGGAGCACAATGCAACATTAATTTTCGTCAGGTAAAATCCTGTTTTTCCCTGTTTTTTAGGGGTGTTTCTTTATACTACCACCCATATCGTTTCAGACAACACTGCAAAGAACTTCTCCACTGCCCGCATGTCAAGCGTGTGCTCCACATATCTGACCAATCACATGCAGATTTCAGTTAATAATGTGGTGGGAAAACACTGAAAAAAAAAAGTCTCCACTTTTTTTGTGGAAACGGCAGGCAATTGGCCAAGCTGTATTGCGTTCTATTTTGTGATAATTTAATAATTGGTTATAATAAAACTTTTATTTATAAAGCATTGTTATGCAGCATTTTTACTTAACAATGTCAATAATGAAACAAAATGTTATAAAATTAGGTTTAAGCTATTAATTAATTAATAATGTTAAAAATATATATGGGGAGCCGTTTGGGAGCCGAAAAGAGCCGGCTCTCCACAGTAAGAAGAGCCATTAGAGCCGCATCTCAAAATAGAGCCGAAAATCCCATCACTAGAACGTGCGTCGGTCGACACGCCTTCCTCCCCCCGGACACACGCACGGACGTGCCGGGCTACGTCACGGGCTAAGACCCAGAGTTCACGTGCTGTTTTGGGGTTGCCAGTTTCGTCTGTTAGCTCCCAATTATATTTCTACCTCCCAGAATTCGATTTAGCAATAGCTGTTACTAGTAATCTATGCCCGGATCTTCTCTTCATACTATCCTACTTTCTTTCTAAAACATCTATAATCCATTTAAATTCCATGACCGTCAATAATTGCTGATTATTTGCTGTTGTTGTTTATTGTTCTATTCTTTGTTGTTTACTATTATATATCTGGTTAGATTAGTAGATTCACGTATAGGTTTAGTTTCACTTTGAGCCAAATCATTCCATATGCTACCTTTATATAAATTGTCATATTAACCATTTAATAAATTTTGATATTTGTTCATTAATCTGGTCCCGGTGGTAAATAAATATTTTGATTGATGGTATTAGGTCACTGCGCGGAATCAGAACTTAACCCTTTGTTAATGAGACTGATTAAACCATATTCCACCTAACTCCGTTATCACAATACTGGTTCCTGAGCAATCAAGATGGTGCCCCGTTCATAATCCAAAACTAACATATGTATCCGCTACATTTGTGTTGGATTTTGCTGGTTAAATTGCAATTTATGTAGTGTTTTATGTTTTGGTGTGATGTACACTTGCTTACTTCTGTCCATTAAAGAGAAAGACTGAAATTTACACCAGTCCTATGGAGTGAGATTACTGTCTTTAATACAAGAGAGCAAAGATGAGGTTCAATTGAGCAAGTAAGACACACTGAGCAAAACAACCGAACACTTGGACATTAATGCCAAGCTAAAGAACATTGATAAACATTTCAACCATGTTGTGCTTGCAAAGCAGAATCTGAAAACAGTTGTAAAAGAACTTGGCCTCCTCCAGCACAGCATCATTCAGTCTGAACCCACTCGCTGGAGCTCCACACACCACATGATGCAGAGATGCTGGAGCAGAAACACTGAACATCTACGCTGGAGATTAGGGAACATTTGCTATGCCAACTGCTGATCAATGGGACGTTATTTCTAGTTTGATTGACATGCTGGAACCTGTTGAGGAAGTTCCTCTTGAGATCAACAGTTTAGAGGCTCCATCTCCAGTGTCATCCCAAGCATTGCTGTGCTGAAGATGGAGCTTCAGGCAGAGGGTCATAACACGAGGAGGATGGAAACACTCAGGGAAACCTGCTGCAGAAAAGGTTTGCAGGGATGAAGGAGAGAAAATGTTTGGTGCTAGTGACACTGCTGGATCCTCGTTATGTCCTCATGTCTTCTTTACAGTGGACACACTGACCAAGACAGAACAACAGATAAAAGAAGAGCAGGACATTGTGTCCCAGTAACTGATACAGACACCACTGAAGACCAAGGACCAGAGAAAGGTGGAAGATGAAGAATTACCTGCTCACTCCAGTGTTCTTGAGCAAACGTATGCAAACATCTTTGGGCCTCATGGATCTCCTACTCAGAAGAGAGATGATGAGCATCACTGAGCAGCTGGATCAGCACCTCTATAAGCCACTGATTAACAGACAGACTGGTCAGATACTGCAATGGTGGAAACAGAAAACATCCCGTATACACTTTCTTGCACCACTGGCAAGTAAATTCCTCTGTCCTCCCCCTCCTCTGATCCCAGTGAGAGTGTTTAGTAAGACTGGGAACACTTATGATGACTAGAGGAGTCTCACAGGAGAACACACAGAACAGTTGTGTTTCCTGCATGAAAACCTGCCGTTCTTAAACTGGGAGTACTGAGAACTTTCAGTGTAAGTTAACACATTAGTTTTTAGATTCTGCAACGTTTACAAATGGACACGACCATATATAGACCAACACACACACACAAACACACCAAGACACACACGGACATGACCATATAGACGAGCACACACTGTATGCAGAACGGTTAACCGTACAGTGTGGTGTTTTATCCCAATTTGATGCCGTTTTCCATTTTTGATGATTTTCCAGCCGTTCTGAGATTTGTCCACTAGATGGTAGCAGACAAACAACTATTGATATTATATCATAACTGGACAAAGTACAGCATTTTGTGTTGAATTGTGCTTGTTAAATTGCAATTCATGTAAAGTATTTTATGTGTTGGTGTGATGTACATTTGCTTCTGTCCAATAAAGAGAAAGACTGAAATGTACCCCAGTCCTGCCATTAATCAGTACTGAGGAAAGGAAAATGGTAAATTAATTAAAAAATGTCCAAATAAAGCACAGCTATATACAGATATTTGTTATAAAGAGTCGCTTGTTTTTTAAAATGTGATTTGTTGTGCACTTAGTCGGTAGACAACAGTACACAACATGTTGCATTATTATAAGTTTAAAAGTCAAATGAGGCTGTTGCAGAAATTCTCCCACTCTGGTGTTTGGCGGTTTCCCAAACAAAATATCAAACGTGCTCAAGCCATGTTTTGGTCTTACCTGCATTCTCATTTTCATGAGAACGATGGGGAGGACTTTGGTCCACCCAGCTTAGTTTCTGCACCTCACTCAGTTTGTTCTTCAAGTTACTGTTTTCTCTCTCTACAGCCCCCGCACTTGCTGGTTGGTTGGTGCAGTGATGCTTCATGTCAATTTATAAAAATGCACCTACTGCTTTCAAGGCCCCACTGATGAAAGGGCTTCTGTTATCACTACATATTTAGCTTGGAATGCCCCACCTAGGAATGATTTCTTTTACCAGGGCCTTGGCCACGGCGTCTGAGTCCTGCTGTGTTGTGGGTAAAACCTCAACCCACTTTGAAAACAGATCTAAAATTACCAAGCAGTATTTCTTCCCTTCACTTGGTGTGAGCTCTACAAAATCTACAAATGGTCAAACAGATTCTCAGGTGTTGGTTGTGCTGCTTGTTGCATCTGTGTTCCTCTCCCCACATTGTGTTGTGCACATATCACACTTTGCTGACAGAATTTCTGCACATAATTTCTGTGCATAAATAGTGAACCCGTGTGTGAACCAATGGCTTTTTAATCGATCTCTCATCCCCACTTTAGACACACAGGTATTCCCACATAGGGTCAATTTAGCATAGTAAGGAAACAATTAATATAATCAATCACGGCGGCCCAGAGGACAGCGCCACACACCATCCTGAAAAGCACAGCCTGCTTTCTTCCAGACGGCCTCTGTGTGTGTGTGTGTGTGTGTGTGTGTGTGTGTGCTGTAGATCTGTGAGGGGAAGGGAGGGGCTGAGCTACAAGGTCAACAGAGGAACTTGTGAGGAGGGTACAGAGCAGGTCTCATGACAGCTGCATCTGCAGCTTGGTTCCCTCTAGAAACAGAATCAGCACCATTAGTGTGGGCAGCACATTTACACACAGCAATAGTGGACAGCAGTTGGAGAACATCCAGGAGATCCAACACAAGTTTGAGATGTGAAATCAGAATCACTGAACTAGTGTTTCCAAATGGGCCCAAAATCATTAACTACACCAAAATCACACCTGCTGTCATTGTAAATAGTAACTGATATTCCTTCTGCCAATCTGCATGTCTGGGTTAAATCATATAGTCCAGCGGTCTGTGCTGAGAGGTGACGTGGTAGAGGGACTGAAACTACTAAGTAGGACGGGGCGACTACAGCCCAACCTACTCTGTTCTGATCTGTGCTGGATCCCTGGATACTGACACATCAACAAAGAAAATGCAGTCGGGGTGATTCAGAGGTTCTTCATTGAGGTCCAACTTGGGGGAACACAGCATGTTAGTTACAGCAACACAGTCATGCGACTCACCATCATCCTCTGTAGGTAAAGTGTGGCTGGATTAAGAACTCTGCATCATTGTTGAATGAGGATGTTGGGCACGTCAAGCAACACAGTGTTATATTTCAGCCATCGCTGTGTAGATAAGTGTGATGTTTTTTTCTCAACAAGCAGAAGTGAAGTGGTGTGTGGGACTAATAAGGTCAGTGTACAATATCCCACAATGTCTCTGGATGCTGCCATCACTTTCTCTGCCGCAGCCACAGTGCGCAGACAAACTGGTTGGATCAGGAAACAGGATCAGGGCCGTCTGTAAAGCTTCAAAGCCACAGAGGCCTCCTCAGCCTCTGGAGTCCATTGTACAGCTGATGTGGCTGGTCCATGGGTCAGAACCCGCAAAGAAGATTCAACACAAGAATATTTAGGGATGAATGAGCAACAGTAAGAACACATTCCTAACAAAAACATGAGCTGTTGAACAGTTTGAGGTTTGGAGATTTTCGCAGTTGCTTCCATTACCTTCTGCAGAGATGTCATGTCCTAGGAACCCAACTGTGGGCTGTACAAACTGAAGCTTGATGAGGCTTCACCTTGTGACCTTTGTCAGCCAGGTGTTTCAACAATCTGATGCTGTCATCAATGCACTGCTGCTGTTTTGGTGAAGACAAAAGAAGATCCTGCACATATTTGCTTAAATTAGTCCCCTGGGACAATTCCAGGGGATCAAGACTCTGTTTTATGGCTTGATTGTATATAGTGGGTGACTCACAGTAGCCAGTGTGGTGAATGTGTAGGACTGTCTGTTGAACATGAAAGTAAACCAGTACTGACTATCAGGAAGCACAGGAATGCTGCAAAAAGCATTTGATAAATCAATGACAGAAAACCATTTGGCGTCTGAGGAGACTTGACTCAGTGTTGTATGTATGTTGAGGAGACTTGACTCAGTATTGTATGTGTGTTGAGGAGTCTTGACTCAGTATTGTATGTGTGTTGAGGAGACTTGACTCAGTATTGTATGTGTGTTGAGGAGTCTTGACTCAGTATTGTATGTGGGTTGAGGAGACTTGATTCAGTATTGTATGTGGGTTGAGGAGACTTGACTCAGTATTCTATGTGAGTTGAGGAGACTTGACTCAGTATTGTATGTGTGTTGGGGAGACTTGACTCAGTATTGTATGTGTGTTGAGGAGTCTTGACTCAGTATTGTATGTGGGTTGAGGAGACTTGACTCAGTATTGTATGTGTGTTGAGGAGTCTTGACTCAGTATTGTATGTGTGTTGAGGAGTCTTGACTCAGTATTGTATGTGTGTTGAGGAGTCTTGACTCAGTATTGTATGTGTGTTGTTCACATTCGGGGCTCTAGGAACAACTGTAGCATTTACAGCTTGCGGATCTTGCACAAATCTCTATTCATCTGGCTGAGGGGGTTGACTGGCCTTTTAGACCAGAAAAATAGGAGTCCTGACTGGTGAATTTGGACATGGCACTATTATGTCCTTCTCCCGCAGTGCCTCAATCACAGGCCTAATGCCTTCAATTGACTTGGGCTCAACGGGTATTGGGCTTGTTTGGGCCTAAATTTAGACTTGGGAATAATCACTGGAGTGGCACCTTTAAAAAGTCCGACATATTTCATATCATATTTCCCTGATGCTAGTTTCGAGTGCACCTCCCCAGGTTGGGCGTTATATTAATAAAATCTTGCTTCCTAATCATTGAATGACGCCCCTGAATCAACTAAACCATACACATTAATTAAAATCATAGGCATCTCTTTAAATGTGTCAATATTATACATTACAAAACATGTCCACATCACTGTTTTTTTGTTCCTCTCTACCAGTTGGAATGTATCAATAAATATGGTGTGAACATTTTTAGTAGAAAATTGTGTCTTACCTGCGCTGTCCAGTCTCCCCGTACTCAGGTCTCTCTCTAGTCAGTTGGACTGATCTGTTCTCAGTCTAGGGCAAAATGTCCATTTTCTCCACAGCTCCATTATACATCCTCATGGATGTATGATAGTTATATATATCGTCTCTGGCTCTCCTACCGTGTTAAATGTGAGCAAATGCCAAATATAGAGAATTTGAATGAATGAATGTTCTATTTATATAGCGCCTTTCAGGATACCCAAGGCGCTTTACAATTGTTAACACATGTATACGTTTCAGACAGCCAATCACATACACACCGGCAAGAAGCGGCAGCCAATTGCGCACAGCGTACTCTCTACCGGGATCCACAGCCCCCTAGGGGACTGAATGGGGTGCAGGAAGGGGAGAGAGGACAGACCCTAGTGACAGAGCACCATCAGGCATACAAGCACACACAACTGCTTTTTATTGAACAGAGAGAGACACAGACACACACTCAGGGAGAATTTGTCAGGGACTGTCAATTTACCTAACCTCCATGTTTTTGGACTGTGGGAGGAAACCAGAAATCCCGGAGGAAACCCACGCAAACACGAGGAGAACATGGAAACTCCACTCAGATAGGGACTTGAACCCAAGACCCCAGTGCTGAGAGGCAAACGTGCTAATCACCAAGCCACCGTGTTGCCAATTTAACATAATGCACCTTATGTCCACTAGATGGAGACAGTGTTCTCTTCTCAACATTGAGAGTTTGCAGGGATTAGTTAATGTGACTATAATTGAAATGGTCTTCCCCCTGGGATCAATAAAGTATCCATCATCATCATCATCATCATAGTCTCTGTGTGTTAAAGTGACTGTGTATGAAGTAGATTGTACATTCTGAATTATAAATCATCACTAATATCAACTCCTTACAACCTTTACTGCATCAGGATCAGAGTACACTGGCACCTCATTAATCATGTTTACACACATATATTATTAATTTTAATACACAGTGAAAATGACTTTTCCTGGTATTTTTCATTTTGTGTTTTCTGGAACCTCTTGCTGCTGAACTGATTTAGAGGTAAAATCATATCAGAATTCCAATTTCAGTGTGGATTTGAACTGCAGGCAAATAATGTGTTTTCATTCACTCACCTCCTCTCTGTCTCTCTCTCTACATTGATCTCTTTCACACAGACACATGACATGTCTACACTGCAGTAAGATGCACAGTATAATCACCAGTGAGTAGAGAATAAAACCACAGATGAAGTGCTTTGTAGTTTCTAGTGTTGTACATGAGACATTAAAGGGAATTAAAAATAAGGCTTTTGGGTATTTATACAGTTGGCAGTCAAAACATATGTCTGTCTCTCCACACCTCTCACACAGATATATGACACAGTTAATGGGTTAGACCCTAACCCTCTCTCTGTCTGTCTCTCACACAGATATATGACCCAGCTGATGGGTTAGACTGTAACCCATCTCTCCCTTGTTGTGGTGTTAGAATAGGCCCAGGTCTGTACATCTGTACAGAACAGTAAGTCACCATTCCTTTTCCAGACCAACACAAGGGGGGATGCATGATCACTGTGCGACTTATTAATGATTCCTTTTTCCTCCATGTCATTTAGTGCCGTCCTTAGTTTAGCATACTGACTCGGTGGTATTCGCCTGTACGGTAAACAAAAGGGTCTGTTGTCAGTCAGATTAATTCGGTGGACAAAACCTTTTGCATCGCCATAGTCCATCTTGTCTCTTGAGAAGATTGACTCATGGCTCTCGATGATCTGTAGCAGTCTTTCCAGTGGGCAGACACCTCACATAACTCTAAGTCAATGTCGGAGAGGTTCAAATTGCACAAATTGCATCTGTGTGATGAAGATGGGCTATCCTCAGTACACAGCACATTTGATTTGATCTGTGTATGTTGCTGCAGGTCTTCCACAGCAATGCAGGATAATACATCTGCTATCTTGGTGTTCCTTTTCAACACAACCCTGTCGTTAGTTGGATTGTCGTTAGTGTGATCAAGCTTCCAACCATTATCTGCTTTGGCCTTGACCTTGACTTTGTTGGTTTAACAATGACTGTACTGCCCACAGACAGGACTGAAGACACAGGCAGCTTTCCCTAAACCAGGTGCTCTGTTTGCGGTTCTAGTGTCACACTTCTCTGGAGTTTTACCGTGCCTACCTTCTCAGGCATCATCTCACCTCTCCATCTCTCAGTATTGGAGAAAAGGGACAAAAACTCTCAGCACTCATCACTCTAGTTATGGCTGGGTGTGGACACAAGTCTTCAGTAACCTCTCATCTCTCTCAGTGGCACCAAGAGCCTTTTGATAGAATTTGTGCCCAGGATCATCTCCTCTGTCTGACCCGGTACCACTAAAGTAGGCACAGACATGGAGTCATAGATTGCTGTTGGTGTGACACGATGACCTCCACAGCCAACAATGACAATGTCTTGAGCTGACTGCTTAGTAATGCTTGGAATACACCTCAACAAACTCGCTTCAGCAGACTCACTAAGAGTACATGCCATAGAGCCACTATCAATGAGAGCCTTAATAATTGTGGTCCAGTGCAGTAGACCGTATGGGTCATTCCATATCAACTCAACCAATGGTCCCCACCTGACCATCGCAGAATCCCTTCAAACTTTCCCCATTTGTAGGCAGATATGTTTCATGGAAAAATCCAAAGTATTTCTGTTCCATGTTCAATATTTCAAGAGTTACAGCCGTTTTTGTAACCCCACCCTCAGACGCATCTTTTGCGAAAATAGCTAAATAGCAATATTTGAATGTGTATATCTCTAAAACTATTATTTTGTTTAGAAACTTGTATACTTGTAATTTATGTACTTTCTGGTGCTGTGTTGTATCAATAGAAAAAATTCCCAAAGTTGGAAAAAAAATCAACTAAGAGTCATTTTCACCTGTCATTATCTCATGGTTGGAGTGGAAGAAGGCTGATCTATGTTTTATGTTTCAAAGTACTTCCAGTGGCAATGTTGAAGTAATAATTTAGTTGCTTGTATGTGGTCCAGTTTTTGCACAATTTGCTGTCAAATATCCGATTTCAGACATACGGTACCCTTGTTTGGACACTGATTCCCAAAATACCTATATTTCTTTTTTCTTTTTTTTTGTTCTGTTATATAATTTGATATGTGCTGATTATATGGTAGAAAAATTGGAATGGCCTTATTTGATACAGTGATATAGTGGTAGATTGTGTTTGATCCAGTTCATTAGGAGACAAAAAGTTGTTACTACAGGGCTTTTTATGTCAGAATCATTATTATTGTAAAATTTGAATTCTGTTTTTAATTTTTATTTTATAATCACTAGGGGTGTGACAAGACACTCAGCTCACGAGACGAAATGAGACACGAGATTGGGTTCACAAGATCCGAGACGAGATTTTAAGAACACTAAAATTACAAATTATATGACTGGACAACTGACTTTTATTTAACTTTAAACCTGCATTTTGAAATGTTTTAATATACCTCTTAACATGCATTATGTAAGAGACTGAAAAGTCCGTCGTAAAGCAGTTTTCGTCGTTAAGCGCGACCCTAGATTTAGATACGATTTGATCGTAAATAAAGTATAGAAAAACGAACAATGTTCTCGTGCGTACAGCATGAGAAAGAACGATCGCGTTGCCGAGATGGGCTTATCGTACACAACACTGCACAACACTACACTGTTCTTACGTGCACCGCGCAAAATAAAATAAAAAGTCGGTCGTAACTCCAGTCCGTTTTATCCAGACCCGTCGTAAAGAGGGGACTCACTGTATTATGTGCAAAACAAAAAGTTCTTCTCTGTCAATAGAGTGCAAATAGTGCAAACAGAGCCTGACCAAGTATGTCACTGAATTTGCTGCAACTACACTGCCATGTTCATTTTTAAGAATATTAGCATCCCCACACTGCTCCCGATATCCTTCGCTGTCTCAACTTGCCAAAGCGCCTTTCTGTCCCTGCTACCTCTGTTCAAGTGAGATGTTGATTTGAGTACTGAGCTGTGGTGCTGCTGTAAATGTATCTGCATCCTGCCTGTACAGTGGGGAAAATAAGTATTTAGTCAGTCACCAATTGTGCAAGTTCTCCCACTTAAAAAGATGAGAGAGGCCGGTAATTGACATCATAGGGGATGTCAATCTCAACTATGAGAGACAAAATGTGAAAAAATTTTGTCTGACTTTTAAAGAATTTATTTGCAAATAATGGTGGAAAATAAGTATTTGGTCAATAACAAAAGTTCATCTCAATACTTTGTTGTATATCAATCAATCAATCAATCAAAGTTTATTTGTATAGCGCTTTTAACAACTCAAGTTGTCGCAAAGCAGCTTTACAGGGTTTACAAGGTTAACAATACTATGGGTCCAGAACCCTAATGAGCAAGCCAAAGGCGACAGTGGTGAGGAAAAACTCCCTATGATGGTGGTGAATAGGAAGAAACCTCAGGAGAACCAAGACTCAAAAGGGAACCCATCCTGCATTGGGCGGCCCGTTAACACACAAATACACAAGTCACACATAATTCACACAATCAGACTAGGTAAAAGGTAGAATTGAAAGTTCTGGGTTTTGATATTGTCACTGTAAATGTCTGTTGATGAATGCCAGGCTTTCATTCCATGTCGGAGCAGTGATGCTGGTATTGTAGGCTCCGACTGCAGTGTTACTCCCCAGGTGAACCCCGGTATCAGCACATCCACCGGCAGCCAGACCATCCCCCAGGTGCCTGCAGGTGCCTGTATCCAATCGTCTTGGGTAGAGCCATGCAAGAAGATAGATAATACAGACTGAGTGGACATGAATTTAAACCACCGTTGATTTAAATGTACGTAGCTCACGTGCCAGTGATCAGCATGTGGCTCCGGCAGACTAATCTATAGCAGCATAACTAAAGGGAGGGGTTCAGAGGTGACCACAGGCATGAGGGCTCACTGAGACATTGCTTTCCAGTCAAGTCATAGTCACAAATAGAGTGATGCCAAGACACAGTTGGATGACAGCATCAACATCTCAGATCACCAGAAATCTCAACGTCTGGGGGCCCCCAAGCCCCTACACCTTACAAGGGGAATTTTAGCTGAAGGCTTGACTAAACAGGTGAGTCTTAAGTCTAGATTTAAAGATTGGAACTGTGTCAGAATCTCGGATTGGAGCTGGAAGGCTATTCCATAATTGAGGGGCTTTAAAAGAGAAAGCTCTGCCTCCGGCTATAGTTTTACTAATTTTTGGAACTAGGAGAAATCCAGCATTTTGGGAGCGCAAAGGGCGAGATGGGTTGTAGTAATCAATGAGTTCACTCAGATATTGTGGGGCAAGACCATTTAACGCCTTATAGCAGGGGTGCCCACAGTTTTCAGATTGCGAGCTACTTATAAGATGACCAAGTCAGAAAGATCAACCGGGGTGGCGGCGAACGTAATTTGTTGAGCGGGGGGGAGGGGGGGGGGGGCGCGAACGTAATATGTTGAGCGGGGGGGGTGTGGCGAACGTAATTTGTTGAGTGGATTGCAGATTGGCTACCGTGAATGTCAATCAAAATACAACCGTCAGTGCAGATGTGCGATTCATCTACTACTATTTTATGTGACGCGATCTACGCACATTCCTTCGCGATCGACCGACACTTCCTTCGCGATCGACCGGTCGATCGCGATCGACGTAATGAGCACCCCTGCCTTATAGGTTAACAGGAGAACTTTAAATTCAATGCGATATTTAATCGGCAGCCAGTGTAGTGCGGCGAGAGTGGGACTAATATGAGGGACTAATACGAATTTCCTAGCCTTGGTTAGGACTCTAGCTGCGGCATTTTGTACAAGTTGTAGCTTCTTTATGGACTGTTTAGAGCATCCAATTAGAAGACTATTACAGTAGTCCAATCTCGACGAGACAAAAGCATGAACTAGCTTCTCTGCATCAGCTAATGAAAGTAAGTGTCTCAGCTTGGCAATATTACGTAAATGGAAAAAGGCAGCCTTAGTGACATTGCATACATGTGTGTCAAATGAAAGATCAGAATCAATAGTGACACCTAAACTTTTTGCAGTAGATTTTGGTGTTACTGAAAAACCATCTAGGGTAAGGGGAATATCAGCCCAATTGCTTCTAACAGCTTTAGGCCCAAGAATCAGTACCTCAGTCTTGTCAGAATTTAGTTTAAGAAAATTAGACGCCATCCAGTTTTTAATATCCTGGACGCAGTTCTCAATCTTGAGAGTTGTGATGGTATCATCTGGATTAGAAGATATATACAACTGAGTATCATCTGCGTAGCAATGGAAGCTAATACCATGCCTACGAATGATAGTGCCCAGTGGTAGCATATATAATGAGAATAATATAGGGCCCAGTACAGATCCTTGTGGGACACCATACTTTACTTTAGAATGCTCAGAGCATTCGTTATTTACTAGCACAAATTGGTAACGATCTGTCAGGTAGGACCTGAACCAGGAGAGTGCTTGACCTCTTATGCCAATGAGTGTCTCCAGTCTATTAAGTAGAATATTATGATCAATGGTGTCAAAAGCAGCACTGAGGTCTAGCAGTATGAGAAACGGAATGTGTCCTTTATCAGAGGATATTAAGAGATCATTCAGTACTTTAGTTAGTGCTGTTTCAGTGCTGTGATAAGCTCTAAATCCAGACTGAAATAACTCTAAGACATGTTCTGTCTGTAAGAAGGAAGAGAGTTGTGAAGAAACTACTTTCTCTAAAATTTTGGATATGAATGACAGATTAGAAATTGGCCTATAGTTGGACAGGTCTTGGGGGTTAAGACCAAGTTTTTTAATTAGCGGCTTGATGACTGCAAGTTTAAATGAACTGGGAACGTAGCCCAGGCTCAGAGAATAATTTATTATAGTAAGCAACGGTTCTACATTGCTGTGCAGTAATTCTTTAAGTAGATGGGTTGGTACAGCATCTAGTATGCATGTGGAGGGTTTAGCAGATTTCACCAGTGAAATAAGCTCCTCACGACCAATTGGGGAGAAGGACTCTAACAGGGCATCAGAGCTGACCAGACAGCTGTCAAGGTGCATTGGCATGTTGACAGGCTCTGAGATAGCACTACTAATGTTTTCCCTAATTTTATCAATCTTATCATTAAAGAATTTCATAAAATTGTTACTGCTACACTCTAGTGGAATAAGAGAATTGTTTTGTTCATGACTCCTCGTAAGGCTGGAAACAGTTTTAAAAAGGAGTCCTGAATTGTTTTTATGTTTTTCTATTAAGGCCGATAAGTATAAGGACTTTGCCGTATATCCTCTGTTGGCAATGACAGAGGTCAAACGTTTTCTGTAAGTCTTCACAAGGTTGGCACACACTGTTGCTGGTATGTTGGCCCATTCCTCCATGCAGATCTCCTCTAGAGCAGTGATGTTTTGGGGCTGTCGGCGGGCAACACAGACTTTTAACTCCCTCCAAAGGTTTTTGATGGGGTTGAGATCGGGAGACTGGCTAGGCCACTCCAGGACTTTGAAATGTTTCTTACGAAGCCACTCCTTTGTTGCCCTGGCAGTGTGCTTGGGATCATTGTCATGCTGAAAGACCCAGCCATGTTTCATCTTCATTGCCCTTGCTGATGGAAGGAGGTTTGCACCCAAAATCTCACAATACATGGCCCCATTCATTCTTTCATGTACACGGACCAGTCGTCCTGGTCCCTTTGCAGAGAAACAGCCCCAAAGCATGATGTTGCCACCCCCATGCTTCACAGTTGGTATGGTGTTCTTTGGATGCAACTCAGCATTCACTGTCCTCCAAACACGACGAGTTGTGTTTTTACCAAATAGTTCTACTTTGGTTTCATCTGACCATATGACATTCTCCCAATACTCTTCTGGAACATCCAAATGTTTCTGAAACATCCAAACTTCAGACGTGCCTGGATATGGACTGGCTTAAGCAGGGGGACACGTCTGGCACTGCAAGATCTGAGTCCCTGGCATCGTAGTGTGTTGCTGATGGTAGCCTTTGTAACGTTGGTCCCAGCTTTCTGCAGGTCATTCTCTAGATCCCCCCTTGTGGTTCTGGGATTTGTCCTCACCGTTCTTGTGATCATTTTGACCCCACGGGCTGAGATCTTGCGTGGAGCCCCAGATCGAGGGAGATTAGTAGTGGTCTTGTAGGTCTTCCATTTTCTGATTATTGCTCCCACAGTAGATTTCTTCACACCAAGCTGCTTGCCTATTGCAGATTCAGTCTTCCCAGCCTGGTGCAGGTCTACAATTCGGTTTCTGGTGTCCTCCGACAGCTCTTTCGTCTTCACCATAGTGGAGTTTGGAGTGTGACTGTTTGAGGTTGTGGGCAGGTGTCTTTTATACTGTTAACGACTTCAGACAGGTACCATTAATACAGGTAATGAGTGGGGGAAAGAGGAGCCTCTTAAAAAAGAAGTTACAGGTCTGTGACAGCCAGAAATCTTGCTTGTTTGTAGGTGACCAAATACTTATTTTCCACCATTATTTGCAAATAAATTCTTTAAAAGTCAGACAAAATGATTTTCTCAATTTTTTTTCACATTTTGTCTCTCATAGTTGAGGTCTACCTATGATGTCAATTACCAGCCTCTCATCTTTTTAAGTGGGAGAACTTGCACAATTGGTGACTGACTAAATACTTATTTTCCCCACTGTATTAGTCACGGTGTACGGATTTATTTTTATACAATGTTTGTATATGTTCCGTGTCTTATCAGTCACTCTCTTGCCATTTATCATTTTCACCGGGTTCCCAAAATGCTGTCAAACAAACGATGTGAAAGTGGCGGGGGCATCTTCAATAGTAATTGTAACGCTGCACACGCAGCGGAGCGGAGCGAGGGGACGGACACAATTGCTGAGAAGAGCTAGATTTATTAAAGGATAATCCATAACCGTTGTCAGAGAAGCAGTCCGGGTTCAAAATGGGAGGGCAGTCCGAATAACACAAATACACTGGCATGATGAAAACACAACGGGGAAACACAGAGCAACTTACGATTCAGGTGAACAGCACAGTACAAACTAACAGCATGAACGATAGAGCAAAAGAGACAACATAGACAAATGAACAAAGGAGATAAAATAACCAATGACTAGACTCTGGAAGTGCAGAGACTATAAGGACACGGACTAACAAGGGGCAGGTGACGGCAATGACACAGGGGCGTGGTAACTAACAAGGAATACTCAAAACAAACGAGCAGGGCGGGACAAACGGGCCAGGAACACAGACACGAGGGAACCCAGAGTGACAGCTAGGAGAGGGGGCGTAGCCCCACGTGACAGTAATACCTGTATTTTCACACGTCATTCTGGTTGCTTGCTGGATCACTCCATCTCGCGAGATCTCGTGTCTCGAGATCTTGTCACACCCCTAATAATCACTAATTTGGTTGCTATTTTCTTTATATGCAGATCTTTCATATATATGGTGTGTTAGAAATTCCGAAACCCTTAAATGGTGAATACAATAACAAGTCAGAAGCCGTTGGGTTAGATAATAAAGTACAATGATTTATTTTAACAAAGCATGGATTAACCCCTGAGATCTCAGTTACAAACACACATGGTGTCTGTCGCAGAGAGAGCTAATTCCCCATTCCGAACTCTCATCTTTTATACTTTTAATCATCAATACACACGGTGTCCACGAGGTGAACACGAGGTGATCAACCAAATGTGATTGGACAATACATGAAATAATTAACACTCATTTGACAGATGCATATGACGCATGCCCCCTCCACGCTCAGCATCCTCGTGATGGCGTGACAGACTGAGTGTCGCCGTAGTCCCTTCCAAGTAGAGATTAGGCGTCTCCAGCGAGGTCAGTTTAGGAACACCAGAGGAACATCAGATTAGGCCTCAGCCGAGGCCAGAGAACACACACACACAGGGTTCCCGCGGGGTCTTAAAAAGTCTTAAAATGTCTGAAATTCAAAACTTTAAATTTAAGGCCTTAAAAGACTTAAAAAACAGCCAGATTTTCATCCAAGGTCTTAAATTTAATTTAGTCAGGTCTTAAAATTTTACCTTAGTTAATTTTAGAAAAGTGTAGTTTAATCGAAACGTCCGGAAGTCAGTTCTGTGTTGTCTGTGTTTGTGCGGGGCTACAGGTGTTGGTACGTGTTAATTAATTAAACTACAAAACCCATAATAACCGCAGGCAGGAAACGGCCCTTGTCGCGAAAAGCCTTCACGCAATTTTGTGCCTCATCCCCGCCGTCTTCGCTGTCGTCAGTGCCGGGTCCCGCCGGACTCCACCGCAGTATCACTAGTGCTTCGGCTAATGATATTCGGGCTACATTAGGATAGAGTGACGGCAATGTTCCCTGGTTCGAATATCGCGAAAAAGTTTTCGTGTGGGCTAAACAAATCGCATATATAGCTAGATTTGGCTTGGCAGACTTCATCAAGAGAGAGTTGATACGCTCTTACCGGGCCGTATGTGTTAATGTTCGATGAAAGCTTTAATTCAACCACAAAATCCAAACAGCTGGATCTTCATGTTCGGTTCTGGAGCAATGGATATGTGCAATCGAGGTACATGGGCTCTCATTTCATGGGCCATGAAACAGCGCAGGATCTACCAAAATTTATCAAAGTAAGTGATCCTTACTTATGCTCCAGTCTTCTTTTCAATGTGTTAACCATTTATTATACAATTAGGCTACAATACAAAAACATCTCAGAACCATGTACTGTCCATGGCATTGAGTTAGAGAAATGTTTCAATGCATGCTAAATCCCAGCTAGAGGAAATAAAAATATATTTACTGTGTTAAATCATGTAAAATGTAAAAAAAAAAAACAACTATGCCCTGTAGATGGGTTATGTCATGTTTTGAAACATGTTCCACTGTCCCATGCTCTGTTTCATGGATTGCACATGGTTTTATTTACATTGTACTGATGTATTGCCTTTTAGTGGGCATATATACATAGGGTAAAAACAGGTAGTGTCCCAACGTTTTCAATGTTAACATTCAAATTCATATTCAGCATGGCTAGACAAAGTAAGTTGGTTTCATCGGGATAATAAATAGAAAAGAAGGTAGGGGGTTAAAGTTTTGTGTGTTTTAAGATACAGATGGCCTGGGGAAAGAAAATTCTGAGCCTTTATTTAATTAGTTAATTTTATAATTTCATTTATTTCAGTAATTTAACCAAAATGTAACATTTAATAAATTTTATCAGCTGCAGGGTGTGAGGATTTTGGTCAAACCATGCCTTAGACATACTTGAAGATAGGCTGAGTCTACATGTTGTTAAATGTATAATGTGTGTATGATTATTTAATTTGATGGTGTACGTCTATCTTTTTATTTCTTATTTTCCAACAAGGAGGTGGAGGCAGAAAACATGCAAGAGGACACAACTGGCACACACAGACTCATATGTGACTGTCACAATGCATGGAGGTGTCACAGGTTCCCCTCACCAAGGAACTATTAGCATCTGTGGGTGCAGCACGGTCAAAATACTGACTCTTTCTGGATCAGGAATGAATCAGGAAAGAAAAGGAATCCCAGAGCCAGAAAAGAGAGCTGACTGAGCAGTCTTTAGAGGACCTTAAGAAAAGGAAGAAAAGCTTGGAAGACGTATCCACTTGTCTTGCTAGAGTGGCAGATTCTCTTGCAGAAGAAGCTGAGGGCAAGGCTGGATCCAAGATGGCTCAGCTCCTTTCCAAGTCAAATGCTGAGATTGGTACTGAAAAGGAAGAACTCAGAGATATGTAGGGTGAGGTTGTATGTAGATATGCTAGTGTTGTGTTGGTAAGGTTGCTTGGGTTGAGAATGTTACTATTTTGATTATCTGTTTTAATATTGAATTAATGTAATCCTGTAACTAAATTAATCAAAATAAAATGTTTTAAGAGTATCTGGGATCATTGGATTGTTTGTGGTAATATGTTGTGTTGGTCTTAAATTTCACTGAGAATGGTCTTAAAAGGTCTTAAAAAAGTCTTAAATTTAACTCACTGAAACCTGCAAGAACCCTGACACATCTGAGGCATGAACACACACACGAAGTCACTAGAATGGCTTCAGTGCCATGATCAACACACGTATATGTAAAAAGATCTCTAACACCTACCTCTAATGTGTTTAATGTATACTAAGAAAGCCTGACATAAATGGAAATCATCCAATTTCCACCACAATGGTTTAAAAAATGTGATTGTTAGAAAGATTTCGATTTTTTTATTTCACAGCCCTCCTTTATCTTTTAGAACAAAATATAGCATATTCTACTGAAAGAAGAGAATATTGTAACCAGAAAAATGTTTTGTAAGAAAAATAATTTTTGGAGAAAAATACAGATATAAACTTTATCTGGAAAACATTTGTGTGTGTACGTGCTTTTTAAAATATATATTTTTTGTATTTTTAAGCTATTATACATCAGAAGTGTCATAATAGACCATTACAACTATAAGGTGATTTGCGACTGCAGTGTCACTCAAATATTCGGAACTTGACTTGGACTTGAGAACAAAGACTTGAGACTTGACTTGGACTTGCAAAAAATGACTTGTGAGCATCTCTGGTAAGAACATTAGGTAGTGTACAAGTCATACCATTTTGGACTATGTTTTTATATTTCATCTTAACTTGCTGCCATGTGCGCTTAATCCCACTTGGATTACACCTAGGTTAATAAAAAAAACAAAAGTGTGCAAATCAAGACAAATAAAAATGTTTAAATAATAATAATAACAATTAAACAATTAACTTAAACAACTATTAAAATATTTTTCCATGTCCTTTCACCAAGTGTATTGTAGGTTTTTAATTTTTATTTTAACTCACGCATTGACTCTGCTGACACCCTTTGCTTTGCTGCTGCAGCTGAATTGCTTTTATGCCTGAATATGATTTTATGCTTTTCATATGCAGACATTAATATTTCCTGCTCAGTGGAGGTGAAATATGATGCCTTGTGCTTTCCCTCGTTCCTTTCCATGGTCAATCTCTGTTTCAGCACTCCATTGAGAATGCCTGTTTATAGGTAACCGTGAACGTGTTTCAGCTGGCTTTAACCTACTCAGAGTTGAGTAACCTAACTCTGATCAGCAGCTGTTGAACTGAAAACTCTGAGTATGACGCGGTGAGGTAAGTCAATTCGGAGTTCAGGGTTAGGTTTGGAGTTTGTTAAACCCACTTCCTGGAATAACCCCCAGGTGTGGTCTTTGGGAGGGCTGTGGTGTGTAATATATTTCTATGAGACCTCTAGCATAATTGATCAGAAGGGTCTAATGAATTTATCTGATACACCACAGGAGTGACCTTTAATCAGGAGAGTGTAATGTATTTATCTGAGCGTGACACTACAGGAGTGACCTTTGATCTCAGTGTGTTTCCTCTCACACAGGTACAGGATTATTATGTGCTTGAGGAGTTTACCAGTGCAGATCTGTATGAGTTAAGGTGAAGTATTATTTCCCTTCTAAGTTATACTGCTCAGTTAAACATCAGCTGATAACCCAGTAAACACTTCAACAGTGGAGCAGTGAGAGACGTCCTGCGTCTGGAAACCTGTGAAGTAAAACAATACAGCTCCGTTCTTTAAGGTGAGTGTATGATGGGGTATGTGGTGATGTACAGGTTTTTAGAGTAGATTAAGACAGTACTGCTCTGTTATTTAAGGTGAGAGTGTGATGGGGTATATAGTGATGTATTTATAGTAGATTAAGACATTACAGCTCCGTTCTGAGTGTCTGAAAACATCATTAACTGAATTAGCTGTAGGCTACTACTGCTCATAACAGAGGGATATACGGACTTATATTGTACACTAATGTGAACAAACATCATTATCTGAATTAGGGGTGGCATGATGGTGTGGTGGTTAGCACTGTTGCCTCACAGCAAGGCAGTCTGAGTTCGATTCTCGGTCTGGGCTGCTCTGTGTGGAGTTTGCATGTTCTCCCTGTGCCTGTGTGGGTTTTCTCCAGGTACTCTGGTTTCCTCCCACGGTCCAAAGACATGCATGTTAGTTTGATTGATCACTCTAAATTGGCTGTGTTGGCCATGGGGTGGACTGGTGACCTGCCCATGGTGTACCTGCCTTTGCCCAGAGATGCTGGGATTTTCTCCAGCCCCCTGTGACCCCAACTAGTGGGATTAAGCAGTACAGATAATGGATGGATGGTCATAATCATCAATGATCATAACAGAACAGACATGTTTGCATGTCTGGGTTTATTGTATTGATGTGTGTAGTGTACAAATACCTGGTCCCAACATCCACCACAGCATAAGGGATACACAGACATACATCCACTCATTCACACGCATGCTCCCTCTCTCTCTCTTCCTGCTCCCAATCACCATCTTAATGCATTTCACCTGCACCTCATTTACACTCCATTGTTTCAACCACTATTCAAGCCAACAGGTCCAGGCCTCCTATGCTGGGTGTTACTCAGCCCTCCCTGATCAGAGAAGCCTGTACCTGTGTCTGTACCTGTGCTGCTCCAGCCTTGTTTACACTGAGCTGCTGTCTCAGCGCTCTGAGCTGTTCTTATCTCTATTGTGATATCGCTGCTGTCTCAGCGCTCTGAGCTGTTCTTATCTCTATTATGACATCGCTGCTGTCTCAGTGCTCTGAACTGTTCTTATCTCTATTGTGACATCGCTGCTGTCTCAGTGCTCTGATCTGTTCTTATCTCTATTGTGACATCGCTGCTGTCTCAGTGCTCTGATCTGTTCTTATCTCTATTGTGATATCGCTGTGAATGAAGTGGTGCATTTCCTGATAAAAGAGACCCTGAAGCTATCAAAGGGTTCATGGTCCAGTGTAAACTGTATTGCAGATTGCAGCCACGCCTGCCCGACTGTGATAAAAGTAGAGCTGTTTTTATCGCTATTGTGATATCGCTACTAGCCAGCACTCTGAGTAGGTGTGAGATTCAATGCACACACACACACACACACACACACACACACACACAGGCTTGACTAAGTCAAACAACATAATAGAACTTGCTGTGTACCAGGAAGGGAAGGAACTGCCTTTGCTGCCCTAGAGAGAACAACACGTGTTTCTTCCCCAGTTCCTTTTATTCCTCTCTTTACTCTTGGATCATTTGGGACAGCTGTAATCTAGGGTTAGGGTTAAGGTTAGGGTTAGGAGAGTTTGGGGTAGGGTAAGCTAAGAGGGGGAGAACTAGGTTTAGGGTCAGGGTTAAGGTCATCTAAGCTGGGTGAGATTTAGGATTATGGTTAGTGATAGGTGGGTTAGGGTTAGGGTTAGCAAGGTACCCGCGGGTCCTTAAAAAGTCTTAAAATGTCTTAAATTTAGTTTGACATATTCAAGGTCTAAAAATGTCTTAAAATGTCTGGAATTTTAGAAGGGGAGGCATTAAATAAGTGTGTTGCTCAGTTTTTCTGTTTTATTTTACCGATCTATATCCCACAATAATTATCATTTCCGCAACGGCCGTATACTCCGCCTGCTAAATGGCAGTAGTACGTCACCTAACAGGTGGAAACAGCAGACGAATGTTTTAGCTGCCTTACACGCTGCTTTTCTTATTTGAGGCCTGCGGCGGGAACAATACAAGGCTCCGATGCAGACATGGGTAAATGTCCATTCAGTGAAGTGACTGGAGGATGAAAAATATTGTGGCTGACTGAAACCTTCCAGTGATTCGTATGAGGCGAGATGTGAACTTGCCGAAAAACATTCAAACTTGGTACAATGGGCTGTAAAGTGCTGGATTCTCATATGAAATCTGAAAAACACAAGCGATATGATAGCACTCGTAATAGTAATATGCATATCGAGTCATTCGCTGCTAACTGCAGTTTAACTGTAAGTGCCAAAAATGATTTGTCTACTGTGTAGGGCGACCAAACATCTGTATTTCCCGGGACGTATTTCACGTCCTGTCCCGGGTTTTTTTTTTTAAGTGAGGAAATGTCCTGGTTTTTAAATTACCTTCATTGGACCATTACAATTTAAATGTACAGGCACTGCGCACGGCGCTGCATGTGCCGTAATCCCTGAGCCGCGTCAAACTTGGTTTATACATGAGGTTCTGCGTGCCGACAATGACGTAATCACGGTGGCGATTACTGTGCGGCCCTGCGTGAGGTCCCCGCGTGCTGTCGCTTCGGGAGGTCGTGCCCCCCCTCAACAATTTACACTCGCCACCCGTTCCAGGTTCAAATCTCACTCCAAGCGATCTTGAAAAGTTGGCAACCCTGGTATTGTTTTTTCTTGTGAGAGGTATTAAAAAGGTCTTAAAAGTCATTGAATTTGAGATTTAAAAATGTGCAGATACCCTGGTTAGGGTTAAGGTTGGAGAGTTAGGGGTAGAGTAAGCTGAGAGGGGGAGAACTAGGTTTAGGGTGAGGTTTAAGGTCATCAAAGCTGGGTGAGATCTAGGATTAGCGTTAGAGTTAAGTACATTAGTTCAAGGTGTTACAACTGGTGTGAGAGAGCATGTGTCAAAATGATTTAGTTACAGCATTTCCACTCATGAAGCGCATGTGCAGGGGTTGGTGAATGAGTGAACCTCATGTGTAGGGGTTGGTGAATGAGTGAACCATATGTGTGGTGGTTAGTGAATGAGTGAAGCATATGTGTGGGGGGTTAGTGATTGAATAAACTGTATGTGTGGGGGTTAGTGGATGAGTGAACTGTATGTGTGGGGTTAGTGAATGAGTGAATTATCTGAGCATGAGTTAGTCAAGGAGTAAAAGAACAGACCATTTCAGACACAGCTGGGTTTCTATCTGACTCATCACTGGTATGAGATTGAACATCAATCAATCATAATTTATTTATTTAGCACCTTACACAACCAAAGTTGACCAAAGCGATGTACACAGTGGAATCAATAATACATTAGCATGATCGTAATGATTTTGTATGTGTGCAGTTAGTAATGGTCAGGGCTCTCAAGTCTCACGCATTGAGCGTGTGACACATGCATTTGACCGTCTTCACACGCTCACACGCCACACTTCCAATTTCACACGGCGAGAAAAAAAAATCTAGTTTATTTACCTCCGATCCATATCTATGTCGCCCTCCACTGGCGATCGATCGCGATATACAACCCCCCCCGCTTAACAACTTACGTTCGCCACCCCCCGTCAACAACTCTCACACTCTGACATGAATCCAAAACTTGAGAGCCCTGGTAATGGTACAATTTGCAAGTAATTCGATGTTGAAAGCCATGCCAGAATTGATGTGATTGATTGAACATGTCAGAATTGATGTGGTTGTTCTTTGGGTCTTGTGTATTGGCTCTGCATGGTGTATCTTTGGACTTTCAAATTTTGTGAGCAGCTAGGGTTAGGGTTATAAGACTGTCGTTCACTTTTACAGCCTGTTCAGGGATTAAAGTTAGCTCTGTACTGCCACCTGCAGTTGTGGAGAAGAATGCAAGGATGAATGAGCTAGTATTAATACATGTGTGCAGCAAGACTTTAAATAAAGTAAATCTAAGTTAAGAATTCAATATACATACAATGATGAAATTACATTTGAATTTCTTTGATATTGAGTGTGTTAAATATGAACTGTGGATATTTGGTGTTTTGGCAATAGACAGCCAAGATGCCTGTGCTTTAAAACACATACGGGGCTATTACAGATCACAGTAATACTAGCTTTCACACTGCATAAGTAGTGCTCACTAACATATATGACAGAATGAAATGAGGAGAGACTCTTGACAAAGACAAGCATTACTTTGACGCACACTAAATATCTTAAAATAAATGAGACCCAAGTGTTGACGAAACTAGTCACAGGTGAGATGGATGAACACACGGACATTAGACCACACCCACAGGAAATACATGGACATAACCAGATGTAGACCACGCTCACACATGCCCAAGGGGAGGGGCCTGGGGCTGTAACATGACAGAGAGCTTTAATGGATTAAGTGACATGAATAACAGTCACAGAAACTCATTTTCCACAGAGATGTAGATTATTCGAACAATCACTGAACATCTTTGTGAAATTGATAACCAAATGCAAGTGTAGCAAGGAGGCGCCGTGGTCGCTGGAGCATCTGGGGAATATGGACATGCCCTTGCGCTGCACCTCACACACTGTAGGGCTGGGGGGCAACACAGGAAAACCTAGCCTGGAGGAGTCTAAAAAACCCCTCCACCGTCCAGGCTTCCTCTGTCCTGTGCGTAGGGTTGCAGCGGTAACCGGTTTCACGGTATACCACGGTATTAAAATGCATAGTTACAAACGTGTGCGTTTGCTTATTACCGGTAAAAAAAACAAGCCAGCGGAGAAACTGACCCGCGCATGCGCAACTCCGCTCCGGTTCAGCTACTCAGCACACAGCAGTGAAAATGCTCAGACAAATTTTTTAACAAAAAAAAGCTAAACTATAAAATCAGCGGCGAAAATGACGTAATCGCGGTGGCTCCGCCCGTGCGCGAGGGTCTCGCGCGCTGTCGATTCGCGAGGTCGTGCACCTCTCCAATTTTGTAACTTTGCGCGCGCCGCGCCTCAGCGCAATGAACAAAGTCATGTTTGCAGGGTTCATACATCTTTATAAGGTGGAATTAAAGCACTTGTACATCACTTTCCCAGCACCTTAAACTTAATTAAGTTAAATATTTATACATATACTTGAAATAATTCGCTTTTACATCACATTATTTAATGGTTGTTTATGCCCAATCTTAACGTCTTCACGTTCTCTCATGTTTCGTCCTGGAATTACAAGAGGCTCGTATTTGTTAACATAATACAAAAGAACTGTGCGGAGTCTCGCGCTACGGTCACTAGTGAAAGTATGAACCTAGCTTTTTATCGTCCTTGCTTTCACTGGATGTGAAAGACGCCATTAATTTACATGCGTTCATTTTCAAACTCTAACGTGCCTGTTTTTCATATGTTAAAACCAGACTCGGTGTGAAAGCCTTAAAATAGAAATCTCTATTGTGAGGGTCATGTCAGAAATAAATCCTCTCTTTCTGCAGTATCTGGTTATATTCCAACTTGGCAGTACAACGGACGTTTACAACAGTTGTTTGATCAGACACTGACCCAGTGTCACGTAGGGCTACGCCCCCTCTCGTAGCTGTCACTCTGGGTTCCCTCATGTCTGTATTCCCTGCCTGTTCATCCCGCCCTGCTCGTTGTCTCTGTGATTTTCCCATTGCCTGCCACGCCCCTGTCGTCATTGTTTGCACCTGATCCTTGTTTAGTTCAGTGTATATATAGTCCTTGTATTGCCCTTGTCTGTATCGGTCTTTTTGTCAAACCTGTTCGTTGTGAGTATTGTTTCCGCTGCAAGTATTCCTGCCTGTTCCGTGTTTCCCCGTCGTGTTTGGTTTATCTGTCCGAGTATGTCTGTTGTTATTTCATGTCCTGATTGCCCTCCTGTTATGACCCGTGCCCGTTATATCGACGCTGCTTTTGGAATTCCCTGTAATAAATCTCGCTCTCCTCAGCGTTTGTGTCCGCCTCCCTGTTCTGCGCTACGCAGATTGTTACACCCAGGCTCAGTTTATCAGATATTAAATTATTTAAACTTAAATAATTGTACTGAAATCCATGATTTAGGTTTCACAAATTTTGCAGTATTTATATAAACATGTGTAAAGCTTTTTTTTTTTTAAAGGAGACATTTTGTATACAATTGTTCCAGGTTTCTACAATAAATAGTTAATTGAACAAAAAAAAACTTGTTGTAATTTCTTTAAGGGTCAGTGTATCTTTTAATAATATACAAACTAACTGTGATACCGTGATAACCGTGATACCGCGGTATTTTCTGAGACGGTTATCATACCGTGAAAATCTCATACCGTTGCAACCCTACCTGTGCGTAAGGATGATGTTGGCCCACTCCTTTTCCTGTAGTCTTGCCCTCATCAGCATCACAAAGGCATCAGCATTGTGTTAATATTATGTACAGTTTACAATTAGTTATCAATTTCTCAAAGATGTTCAGTGATGGTTCAAATGTAAATTGTAGGCCTATATAATATTAACAATTGCCGGTATGGCGATTGGTACATGGCGATTTAACTTTAAAAATATTTTTACATATAAAAGACAAAGGTCTTTGTGTGTTTTTAAACTGAATTCTGTATATTACTGTAAGAGAGGAAGGCAGGATGAGGAAATGAACATTCAACAAGTAGGTTTTATTTACTGACAGCTGCGCAGTTAGCAGTTAACACACAGAAGAACACATATAAACTCTCCACATAGCTAAACACAACACAAAACAGACTCAACAAAGATGAGCAACTTGTCAACGCATCGACATACATATACTGTATATACCTTAAAATAAATGAGTCCCAAGTGTATTGCAGGACATTAATGAGACGAGACACAGGTGAGACAGATGAATGCACGTACATTGAACCACACCCAAAGGAAATACATATATGGGCACAACCACATGCAGACTACATGTACACACCTGAAGGAAGGGGCCAGGGGCTGTACTGTTATTACAGTTATTAGGGTTATTATATATTCTGTGGAATTTCTAACCATTATTGAATTCTGCCATTATAACTGTCTCAGTTGTTCACCCACCCTGTTAATATCAGTATTGTGATATCTGTGACGGGCAGGGTGAGCGAAATAAAATGGAAGCGATCAAGCCAAGTCTCAGGGAATAAGGATGGTTTAATTGAAAAACTGCGCAAACCAAAACCCGTGACTTAGATCCAAATGAAGGATATAATGACCAGCAGTCAACTGGTACAAAGACAAGACATATATAGACAAACAACCAACACTCAGGTGAGACGGATCGTTGGCTCCGCCCACCTGAGGGACGAACACAACAACAACAAAAACAACAACGACAACTGCCGCTGTGGACGGAGGTGACCAGCAGGGGGCCCGCCGTACCGTGACAATATCAGTGTTTCAATTGTCCATCCATCCTGTTATTATCAGTCTTTTCTTGTTTGGCATCATGGGACAGATTTTTGTGTGTTTAGTTCTTAATCATATGTTGATGTTTTGTCATTGACTCAGTGTTTCAGTATCCTGCTCCTCCTCTTTATGATGAACTGTTGACAGGGAGCAGAGAGCAGCATCTCCAGTGTCCAGCTGTGTGTGTGAAGAGGAACAACTCCATGATGGAGCTTCATATCTCCAGCAGTGGAGGAGGAACCTCTGACCCAAAGTGAGGAGCTTTACATCAGCACTTAATCTGAGGAAACAGGAAGAGGGAATATTCAGGATAAATGAGATGTAGTGAAGAACACACTCAACACTTTCCTCCTCTTCATCAGGGTGAAGGAAGCAGCATCTTCAGTACCCAGCTGTGTGTCTACGAAGAGTGAATCATCTTCAGTACCCAGCTGTGTGTCTATAAAGAGTGACTGGTCCATGGATGAGCCTCCTGTATTCAGCAGTGGACCTGTGACCTCTGACCCACAGTGAGTGACACATTTACACACATAGAAATTGTTTAATCAGATTTAAAGTCTAAGTCTTCATTCTCCACATTTTCCTCTGTCTCTCCCTCCTGTGTTCTTGCATATGTGTGGAGTGAGTAAATATTTGTGGTTCTTAAGACCCACATTAAAGCCAGTACCACTGAATGATCCTTAAACAAACAAGGAACAGAGTAATAAAAAATAAAGAAGACAGACTCCAAGATCACTGGAAGAGAATAACAGGTCCCACTTTATTGTAGATCAATGTTGGTGTACAGTTGAGTCACTCCCCAACATAAATATCTCCAGGGCTCAGAGGAGCCCTAATGTTTATTCATACTGTATATTCTAATCAGATACACATTTCCCCTCCTGCTCTATTTACATATTTGCTTTAGATACTACCTGTGACGGTGGGTGCGGCGTGAAGGACGAGACACTGAATCCTTCTTTGTAGCAACAGACGTCACTTTAATAAACAGATATTGCGCAATAGCGCACGGAGAACAGAAACATTAACACAGCAACGTGTAGACTGTAGACAACGACGAGCACAGGACACTGCGCGAGCGCACATTAAATAGACAGACCACATTAGCCCTATGTGATTACGAGACGATTCACAGGTGAGACACATTATTCACACAACAAAGCTATCACCACGGAGTTCCGAAAACGCAGACAGAGCACGTGGACAACGTTTACACACACCCAAAAGGGAGGGGCCGGGGTCCTCAACGTGACAGACGCCCCCTCCAAGGGCACTACCCGTCCCGGGGTGCCAACAGGACCGAGTGCCCCGAACCCACGACGCGCTCAGTCCTGCGTCTGGGAGGTGACTGCCCTCGGGGAAGCATCCGCCACGGACCGCCTAGAACACCCTCCCTGGGAACATAGGGGAAAAGACGTTAGACACGTTACACGGGACATTCACAAACACGCACACAGGCACATTGACACATAGAGGAACGAATGGGAAAAATGGGTTAGGAATACACACGGGAAGACTGACAAACACTGGCACAGACAAACACATAACAGGCGCCAGGCTTTGCGCCAGGAGGAGCGCGAGTAGAGGAGAGAGATCCGGCGCTGCTGGTGCTGCGTTGCGCAGTCTCCCTCCTGCCTTCGCTGCGATCCCTCCACTAGGAGCAGCGCGGCTGGCAGACGTGCCAGGTGCAGCGCGGCTGGCGGACGTGCCAGGAGCAGCGCGGCTGGCGGACGTGCCAGGGGCAGCGCGGCGGGCTGACGTGCCAGGGGCAGCGCGGCGGGCTGACGTGCCAGGGGCAGCGCGGTGGGCTGACGTGCCAGGAGCGCCGGGGCTGAGTGGTCCCCTTCGGTCTCCATTTCCTCCTCTTCCTCTTCTCCCCGGCTCCACTCCATGGACTGCTCCGGGCTGCCACCCCGGGAGCAGTCCATAGCACTGTCTCTGGAGCGAGCGGAAGAGGGCGTCCGCTTCCCTCTTACGGTCTCCGCAGACCTCTCTGAGGGGGGAGGGCTCTCTTCTTCCTCCGTAGTATAGGAGCCCTCCTCCTCCTCACCCTTCTCTGCGGTGCGAGAGGGGCACACGGGCGGAGGGAGGTAATCCTCGTCCTCCGATTCCTCCTCCAACTCCGCCTCCTCCCTACCGTAGTCCACGGTGGAGGCGGAGTTCTCCGACGGAGGGTATTCCTCTTCCTCCTCCTCTCCAACGTAGTCCACGGTGGAGGCATCGCATATAGAGGGGGGGTAGTCCTCTACCTCTCCGCCGTAGTCCACCGTGGACGCGTCATCTGGCGACGGGGGGTAGCCCTCTCCTTCCTGCTCCTCCTCGGAGTCCTCCTCCCCGAACTTGCTCTCTGGGGTGGACTCGGTAGCTCCGAGGATGCACGAGCCCACCCTCAGCGGTGAGAGGGCGCGGGGAGGAGACGGGTGTCTGGCCAGCCAGACCTTAACCGCCTCCTGGCGGAGCACCACCGCCCACTCGGGGCTGGACGCCTGTCTAGCCATCCGCAGCAGGTCGGCGCACTGCGGATCCCGCTTCAGCTGCTCCGACGTTGGCGTGGCTTCGTGGTGCGGGGAGGAGTCCTCTTCCAGCTCGCCCTCTGCCCCATATAGCTCGGGGACACTGACCCTTACAGGCGAGAGCTCCCGGGAAGGCGAGGGATGTCTCTCCCGCCACACCCGCACCGCTGTCTTGCGGTACTCCTCAGCCAACTCTGGTATAGCGGTCTCCCGAGCCGCACACAGCAGATAGGAGCACTCGGGATCCCGCTTCAGCTGCTCCGGAGTCGGCGTGGAGTTGCGGCGCGGGGGGGAGGACGACACGTGGTGGTGCCACTTGCTGGGCTTCTTGCCCTTCTTGGGCTTTGGCTTGTAGCCTGGCATGTTCGGGTGTCTCTGGTCGGCTCGTCGTTCTGTGACGGTGGGTGCGGCGTGAAGGACGAGACACTGAATCCTTCTTTGTAGCAACAGACGTCACTTTAATAAACAGATATTGCGCAATAGCGCACGGAGAACAGAAACATTAACACAGCAACGTGTAGACTGTAGACAACGACGAGCACAGGACACTGCGCGAGCGCACATTAAATAGACAGACCACATTAGCCCCATGTGATTACGAGACGATTCACAGGTGAGACACATTATTCACACAACAAAGCTATCACCACGGAGTTCCGAAAACGCAGACAGAGCACGTGGACAACGTTTACACACGCCCAAAAGGGAGGGGCCGGGGTCCTCAACGTGACACTACCACCATTATGTCCAATCATCATTACTCCACACCAGTCATTAATATTCATATATACTGTGCATGCATTATATATGTATTGGATCTAAATGTAAAAGTTATATCTGTTTAAAGAGCCCCTGATCTGGACCTTTATCAAATGAGGCCTTTTACAGTGTCATCCTACACCCACAGTTCATCCAGCAGCATGTAGAGGCCCTTTCATTATCTGTCTGTGTTCATGTTATGTCTAAATTCTCCAGGTCTTTCCACCAGTCTGTACCTTATCAATTGAGTTTTGTGAAGCTCCTCAAGTTTTCATTATTAATAGTTTCATTCATTTTTAATATTCTTGACTGAACTCCAAAATGTTTCCCAACTACATTTGTGTCTCACAGGAACTGATCTTCACCTTTACCCTGTTCTCCTGCATATGATATATTACAATGAATTCTGTTTAACCATGAATGAGAATGTCTTAAACTCCCTCTACAAATGATTAGTTATAGTGATAAAATGTTTTTCTATTAAACATCTTGTGTTCTGGTATAAACGAATATATATCAGTGGTGCTGTGGTCATAAACTGACCGGTGATGAATGGGGTAGGAGGAGGATTATGTCATTACTGTCATCAGTGCCCTCTAGTGTCAAAAGAGTAAACTACATTATAGGTTAGCGACTTAATAAAGTGTAATAAAGTGTGTGGAGATATATGGTGTTTCTATTAAAGTGTCCAGTGTGTACAGGTACAATGTGTTTCTAATAAAGTATCTGGTGAGGCCCCATTCACATAAACATTATTCTACATCACCAGAGTTAAAGTCAGGTGCAGGTTCTCTGTGTTTGTTCTACTGTCACTACAGCATTTGGGTTCAGTGTCCCTCAGTCTGGGAGCCCAGTGAACCGTGACATGTTCAAGTGTGTTGGATTATTTCACATGTATCACATCCACATCATCATCATCATCATGTACAGAAGCCTGAAAATAACATGTATTCATGAATGTATCACTTGTTCATGAGTGTAACATGTATTCATGTCTAAAAAATGTAAAATTCCCATTAAAGTTGTTGTTATGTTTGTCCACAGCACCCAAAATAAACCTGTAAAGGTTTCTAAAGACAAATTGGAGTTAGTATTCAAGGTGTGTATTTGTCTGCATGTGTGTGCATGTGTGTTAGTCTGTCCTATTTAAGCTCTGTGGATTCTCTTATTCTGTGGTGGTTCTTGTATTGGGAGATATTGTATTATGTTCGGTCTTATCATTACAATGTGTTGAGTTCACAGATCATGATGAGACTCTGTGGTTTTACTGCTTCATGCTTTACTTTAATGCCTGTTTGTAATTTAGCTGGTGATGAACAAAACTCAAATGTATAAAGCTGTGTGTTATGCTGTGTTATGGCTTTATAAAACGACCTACAATTGAAACTTAAATATTACAATTATGTACTTATAAATTATAATGTCCACAGGACCACCCAGTCCCTCTCAGTTCAGTCTTCTCTTATGTTTAATGGATTATCCTGTGTTATAATCATCTGTCTGTAACACTGTAGTTTTAATGATACTGTTTATTCAGGAGCTGGAGCACAAAATCATCTCTCTGGTGAAAAATGAGCTGAAGAGATTCAAGAATATACTGAGTCCAGATTACCCAGCATGCACTGAGAGACAGGTGGAGGATGAGGAGGATCTGAGCAGTGTCAGAGGGGGGGCGCTGAAGATCACACTGCACGTCCTGAGGAACATGAACCAGACAGACCTCGCTAACAAACTACAGACCAGTAAGAGCTCTGGGTCATGACATCATAACATCACTTTATTACTTCAGAGGGAGGACACTGTTGGTGAATCTCAGTTCACAATGAGGATCTTAAATCAGTGTTGGTCTGTCCTCAGTTGACCTCCCTTCAGTGTAGTCTGCTCAGGTGCAGACTCAAGACTCAAGGCTCAAGACCTACATTCATCACTGTTGTCATGTGATTGTAGAATGTTGAAGTTTTGAGGATACATTGTTATTCTTTAGAACTGAGATTTGATCAATCAGATCTGACCACAGGTCACTGTCTAATGATGTCATACACAGGTGTGTTTTCTATTTCCTTCCGTTGTCTCTCAGATGTCTAGTCTGCTAGTTGTAGGTCTCCTCAGTCAGGTGACAGTTACCAGTGTGTGTGGTGGAACTTCAGCTGGTGTAATGGCTTCCTCCATGAACCCATGTGTTCTCCATGTCAAACTGCTGATCATTCAGTGTTATTTATACCCAGCCAGTCTAACCTACCTCTAATTAAACTCTTACAGTACTTCAATTTCCTGAATGTATCGTGGCCAATGTATGGAGACTTAACCTATTCATAATTATGCCCTTTTTTGTATTTCCTGTGATGAGTCTGTTATGATTGATCTTAAGTTTTTCCTCTTTATCAGATCTGGCCCCTGCTTGCTACAGAAAACTCAAATCCAAACTGAGGGACAAATGTCTGAAAATTAATGAAGGAATCTCACAGCATGGAACCACAACACTTCTGAATGAGATCTACACAGAGCTCTACATCACAGAGGGAGGGAGTGGAGAGGTCAATAATGAACATGAGGTGAGACAGATTGAGACAGCATTCAGGAGACCAGCAACACAGGAGACACCCATCAAATGCAGTGACATATTTAGACCCTTACCAGGACAAGACACAGCCATCAGAACTGTGCTGACTAAAGGAGTGGCTGGAATTGGTAAAACAGTCTCAGTGCAGAAGTTCATACTGGACTGGTCTGAAGGAAATGTAAATCAGGATGTTCTCTTCATATTTCCACTTCCTTTTAGGGAGCTGAATTTGATGAAGGAGAAAAAGCTCAGTCTGGTGCAGCTTCTTCATTGCTTTTTTCCAGAAACACGTGAATTAAAACCAACTCACTATGCATACTACAAAATTCTGTTCATCTTTGATGGTCTGGATGAGTGTCGTCTTCCTCTAGATTTCCAGAAAAATGAGAGCTTGTGGGATATAACAGATTCAACATCAGTGGATGTGCTGCTGACAAACCTCATCAAGGGGAATCTGCTTCCCTCTGCTCTTCTCTGGATAACCTCTCGACCAGCAGCAACCAATCAGATCCCTCCTGAGTATGTTGACCAGGTAACAGAGGTGAGAGGGTTCAATGGCCCTCAGAAAGAGGAGTACTTCAGGAAGAGAATCAGTGACCAGAGTCTGGCCAACAGAATCATCTCACACATGAAGTCATCAAGAAGCCTCTACATCATGTGCCACATTCCAGTCTTCTGTTGGATTGCAGCCACTGTACTAGAGAGGATGTTGGGTGAAGCAGAGAGTGGAGAGATTCCCAAGACTCTGACTCAGATGTTCACACACTTCCTGATCTTTCACATCAAACACAAGCACCAAAAATATGATCAGAAAAGTTACACTGACACTCAACAAACTAGAAAACATGTTTTGGCACTGGGAAAACTGGCTTTTCAACAGCTGGAAAAAGGCAATCTGATCTTCTACGAGGAAGACCTGAGAAACAGTGGCATTGATGTCAGAGAAATGTCCGTGTATTCAGGAATGTGCACTCAGATCTTCAGAGAGGAATTTGGGCTGCACCTGGGGAAGGTGTTCAGTTTTGTACATCTGAGTGTTCAGGAGTTTCTGGCTGCTTTATATGTGCTTATTACCTTCATCTCCACCAACACCAATGTGCTGGAATGTCAAAATAAATTCCTTAATTATTTTTGCAAGATGTCTAAATCAAAATTGGTGTCTGATTTGCTAACATTTGCAGTGGACAAGGCCTCACAGAGTCAGAATGGACACCTGGACCTTTTCCTCCGCTTCCTTCTGGGTCTCTCACTGGAGTCCAATCAGACTCTCTTACGAAGTCTACTGACACAGTCAGGAAGCAGCTCTCACAGCAAAGAGGAAACTGTCATGTACATCAAGGAGAAGATCAGGGAGAATCCTTCTCCTGAGAAATCCATCAATCTGTTCCACTGTCTGAATGAACTGAATGATCATTCTCTAGTACAAGAAGTCCAAACATACCTGAGCAGAGGAGGTGACACTCGTCTGCGTGGAGCCAGGCTCTCTCCTGCTCAGTGGTCAGCACTGGTGTTTGTGTTGCTGAACTCAGAAGAGGAGCTGGATGAATTTGACCTGAGGAAATATGACCCATCAGAGGAATGTCTACTGAGACTGCTGCCAGTGGTCAAAGCATCCAGAAAAGCCTTGTGAGTATTTTCATTTAGAGATTAACAGTGGGTGTAACACTGGATGTTCTTGACTCAGAAGGTCTATGAATAGCAGAGTGAGAGAACATAAGAGAGAGAGAAAGGTAGAGAGATCTTACATTAAAGAGAGAGAACATGAGAGAGAGAAGGGTAGCAAGACTGTACATAAAAGAACAATTTCACAAGATACTGATTCCACTCACTAGGGTTATTTATTAGGACACTTTTCTTGTGGTAATATCTTTTAATTTCATATACACATATGACAAATACCCCAATAATAAAATGAACATGTTATGAAAAACCCACATTTTCAGTGCTTGTGCACATACATTTGACAACATTATATCAAAGGTCAGAGCTAAGCAAGTTAGGATTATTAGGTTTAATATTGTGGAGGGTGGTTTGTGGTGTAGGATCATAGGTGAGGAATGGATACAAGACCTCACCATGTAATTCGTTTATTATAGCTCACAGGGTGACGCCTCCACAACAGTTACTGGCCTCTCTAGCGCCCCATACTGGCTGCTCTGATACTTTTTAATCTGTTCATGCAATTTATTTCATCCTATTTTTTTTACATACAGAGGATAATTTAATCAGCAGTTCAGGTTCTGGAATCCAGCATCATCTGATTGATCTGCATTTTGTACTGTATTTACTCCTCCTTTACAGACTGTCTGGCTGTGGTCTCACTGAAGAGTCCTGCAAATCTCTCACATCAGTTCTACAAACAGAAAACTCCCTGAAAGAGCTGGAGATTAATAATAATGACCTAAACGATTCAGGAGTGGAGCAGCTCTGTACTGGACTAAAGAGTTCAAACTGTAAACTGGAGATTCTCAGGTGAGTTTATTAGCTGCCAGTGGTCAAAGCATCCAGAAAAGCCATGTGAGTATTTTCATTCAGAGACAGTAGACCTGGGTAAACACTGGGTGTTCTTGGCTCAAAAGACAAATGACAAATGAAAAAGAATGAGAGAACATTAGAGAGAGAAGGGTAGAGAGACCCTACATTAAAAAGAGAAAGAAGATTTGAGTGAAAAGAGTAGAGAACCTACATTAAGTAGAAAGAGAACATTTGAGAAAGAGAAAAGAAGAGATACCCAACATTAAAGAACAACTTCACAAGATACTGACACCACTTGATAAGGTTATTTATCAGGACACTTTCATATACTGTACACATATGTAGGAGTGCTCGGATGTGTTCCTGTGGGGGATACAGGATCTGGTGTTCCTCCATAAAACCATGGGGGGGCAACAAATGGTGGGTTACCTCAAGAGGTTCCCATAGCAATGGGATAAAACTGACCATTTGTATTTTAGTTATATTAGTGTGTTTGTGTGGCATGTTTAGTCTCATTTTGCAGCTTCTTGTGTGCTGGGAAAGGTTATGCTAATAGGGTAAGAGTTCTATCACTCCCTGAGAAGGTTTGTAGACTTCACCCCAAAGGTGGCAGTCCTGTATGGAATGCACGCTGTATGCAAATGCACTCTTTTGTCTTTACCAGCAACCTGATTCCCATTGGTTAACCTGGTTTTTGTGACCGCTGTTCCTTTGAGATGCTGGGGGGGGAGAGTTTGTGGGTGCAGGGGTCTCTTGCTCTTCTTCATCCTCTTTGGGGCTCTTCTTGCTCTTCTAGGTTCTTCTCCGTGAGGCAGCCTGCACCGTTGGTATCTCTGTTTCCATTAGGTATTATTTTTACTTTAATCTAGTATGGTTATGTTCTTGTTTTATATTTTGTTGGATATTGAATAAATCTGGTTAATTGTGTAGCCACAGTCTTCCTTGATTATAGCTATAGCGGGCTAGATGAGCTCATTATTAGTATCAGTTAAAAAGTAAATCAATGCTAATACCAATTCCCTCTAAAGTATCCCATCTGCTACGCATGTTTATGATGAACCTCTGACAAAGCAGGCTATTGTTTATAGCAAGGTACTTTATAAAGTTGGTTAGGTATATTCTATAACCTATCCATACCAAGATGGCGCCACGTACGGGTGCCCTGGCATTCGGGTGCTCTTTGTTTTGTTTGTTTTTGTGCGTTATTCGTGTGTCTTCGTGCTCCTACAGTCACAAGGATCTACTTAACATCAGAACAACAACCCCTACAGGCATTCCACCAGTTTCTAGTGCCTGCTGCAGTATTAGCGCACTTTATTAACAGAAAAGTGAGATGCCGCCGAAGAGGGAAGCGAGCTGGCGTACTTGTACATGGGGGATGCGCACGCCCCTACCCGGGATTTTCCTCTCCAACGTCCACTCACTCTCCAATAAAATGAACGAGATAGTGCTGCTGATGAGAAGAAATAGCGACTTTTCCTCCTCTAGTGTGTTGTGCTTCACCGAGACGTGGCTGAACACACAGACCCCGGACTGTGCGCTCCATCTTGAGGGATTCCAGCTCCTCCGCGCGGACAGACAACGGGAACTTGCCAGAGGTAAAACGAAAGGTGGAGGAGTCTGTTTCTATATCAACAATGCTTGGTGCTCTGATGTGACAGTGATTTCCCAACACTGCTCTCCTTCTCTGGAATACATTTTCATTAACTGTAAACCGTTTTACACTCCACCGAGCGCCGATGTGCGCGAAGCTGAGCGTGCTCTGGCGGACCAGATTATGAACGTGGAGCAGTTTTTACCGGACTCCCTTGTTATAGTCCTCGGAGATTTTAACAAAGGGAAACTTAATCATGAACTACCAAGATACAAAGTTTGTCACATGTCCGACCAGAGAGGGGAACACGTTGGATCAGTGTTACACTACAGTGAGTGGTGCTTACCGTGCTGTGCCCCGTGCGGGTTTAGGACTCTCAGATCATGTCATGGTTCACCTGATCCCTGCGTACAGGCAGAGACTAAAGCTCTCTAAACCTGTCGTGAGGACATATAAAAAGTGGACCAGTGAAGCTATGGAGGAGCTATGCACGTGTTTGGACACCACAGACTGGGACATGTTCAAGGCTTCTTCAGACAGCTTAGATGAATACACAGATACCGTGACATCATATATACATTTCTGTGAAGACACCATCATTCCATCACGCCCCAGAATCACTTTTAATAACGATAAACCCTGGTTCACACCAAAACTCAGACAGCTTTGCCAGCAGAAATAGATTGCTTTCAGAGAGGGAGACAGAACCAGCTAAAGAGGTGCAAAGTATTTAGCAGGGAGGTGTTAAAGGCTAAATCCAAGTACAATGCTTGTCTGAAGCAACGGTTCTGTGCTAACGACTCTGCCACCGTATGGAGGGGGCTGAAAGAGATCACCAACTATAGGCCCAGAGCACCTCATTGTTCAGAAGATTTCAAACTGGCTAACAACCTTAACGACTTCTATTCACGTTTTGAAGTCATGGATTCACACCCCCCATCCTCCACCCCCCACACCACAAATACACTCAATCACTTTGGATTGCCCACCTGTCCCCGCTGCCCTCTCAGTCCAGGAGGGGGATGTGATCAGGCTGTTTAAGACGCTACATTCAGACAAGGCTTCGGGCCCTGGAGTCATGCCATGTCCCAGCCTGTTTTAAGTGCTCCATCATTGTCCCTGTCCCCAAGAAACCACGCGCCACAGGACTTAATAACTACAGGCCTGTGGCCCTGACATCTGTAGTCATGAAGTCCTTTGAATGTCTGGTTTTATCCCACCTCAAGTCTATCACCAGCCCCCTTCTGGACCCCCTGCAGTTTGCCTACAGGGCCAACAGGTCCGTTGATGATGCCATAAACCTGGCCCTCCACTTTATCCATCATCTGGACTCCCCAAGAACCTACGGTAGGATCCTGTTTGTGGATTTCAGCTCTGCATTCAATACTATCCTTCCCACTCTGCTCCAGGACAAGCTCTCTCTGCTTCATTTGCCCGAGTCCACCTGCAGGTGGATCAAAGACTTCCTCACGGACCGCAGTCAGTGAGTACGACTTGGGAAGATTGTCTCGAACACACGGACTTTAAGCACAGGATCTCCCCAGGGCTGTGTACTTTCCCCTCTGCTCTTCTCCCTGTGCACCAACTGCTGCACCTCCATCCATGACTCTGTCACACTGATTAAGTTTGCGGATGACACCACCCTCATTGGACTCATCTCAGACGGTGATGAGTCTGCCTATAGGAAGGAGGTGGACCGGCTGGTGACCTGGTGTAGCAACAGCAACTTAGTGCTCAACGTCCAGAAGACAGTGGAGATGATTGTGGACTTCAGGAAAGCCAAAAACCCCCTGCCCCCCCTTATCTTTATCGATACCCCCATCACCACTGTGGACTATTCCCGGTTCCTTGGTACCACCATCACCCAGGACCTCAAGTGGGAGCTGAACATCAGCTCCCTCATCAAGAAGGCCCAGCAAAGAATGTACTTTCTGTAGCAGCTGAGGAAAGCCAAACTGCCGGCCCAGCTGATGGTACAGTTCTACACGGCCATCATTGAGTCCATCCTCAGCTCCTCCATCACGGTGTGGTATACCGGGGCCGCTGTCAAAGACAGACAAAGGCTGCAGCACATTGTGCGCACCGCTGAGAAGGTGATAGGCTGCAGCCTCCCATCTCTCTAAGAACTGTAAATCTCCAGGACAGTGGGGAGAGCGGATCGGATCATAGCAGATCCTTCTCACCCCGCACACGGACTATTTGATCCACTCCCCTCGGGTAGGAGGCTTCGGTCCATTCGGACCAGAACCTCCCGCCACAGGAACAGTTTCTTTCCCTCTGCCCTTGGAATCAAGAACAGTATATAATCATGTCACCTATCTCTTACAACCTTGCCTCGGTCACTTTACTTGGAATGCACTACTCCACATGTACTGCTGTATACTGTATAGTACTGTTGTTGTACATTGTCCTCTGTATTTTTATTCATTTTATTCATTCTGTTTATATGTTTTTATGTTGCACCTTCGTGCCGAAGCAAATTCCTAGTCTGTGAACCCTGTTCATTGACAATGGCAATAAAACTTTTTCTGATTTTGATTCTAACCTGCACTGATCTATTTTTTTAAGATAAGATAAATCTTTATTGTCATTGCCACTTTTTCAAGAACAACAAAATTGCAGAAGTGAGTTCTTTTAGATTCTTACCAACTATAATTTGGAGTCAGATATTTAAGTTTTATGCACGTCAATCCTTTTTCTGCACCTATTTCCATCCTTGGTTGTAGGCAAGCAGGTAGGTTAGTTAAATCTCATAAATAAAACCCCTACACATATGACGAGACAATTTCACACTTGAAGTTTTCTTCATTAATTCATGCCACACACACACACACACACACACACACACACACTCCTACATAGAGCCTGCAGAAACACACAGCCTGTAAAACAGCTCTGCCCCAAGTGTCTTATTAATGTTCCAAATCCAGACGTCCACATCCACACTACTGTGAAAGAAAATGTGGCAATATATTTTCATTTCTTTTACACTTATGACAAATATTCCAATATTTAAATGACATGTTATGAAAAATCTTTTCAATGCTTGTGCACACACATTTGACTACATTATATCAAAGTTCAGAGCTAAGCAGTTTAGTATTATTAGGTTAATTATTGTGGCGTGTCATGGAAATTTTCTGAAAATGGATGAGGACTCAGACGTGGTTAAAATGATTAATTTATTAAAATATATGAAGATATAAAAACATTAAAAAGGACAAAAGACAGACACAAACATGAGAGTCTCGTCTAGAACAAGAACTCTGAAAGCAAGGGGGCAGTCCCCCTGCTTATATACAATCCTAAACACAATTCAGCAGTTCTAGTAAGCAGATTATGTTAAGCACAGCATGTTCCAAAACACAGGCGCCCAGCAGGCTACTTTGTCTCAAATATGTGTATCTCCTAATATGGACTTCCCTAGGTTTTAGCGCAAGCATTGAACGTAGAGAAAGCTAGGTTTCTCTCTTGTCATGAAGTGCTTTGAGCGACTGGTCCTGGCACAACTGAAGGACTGTCTCCCACCCACACTGGACTCACATCAATTTGCATACCACAGCAACAGGAGCACGGAAGATGCTGTCTCCATTGCACTCCACTCAGTGTTTTCACATCTGGACAGTAGCAATACATATGCACGAATGCTGTTTGTTGATTTTAGCTCAGCATTTAATACAGTTATCCCTGCAAAGTTAGTCACTAAACTTGGCGATCTGGGAATTGACTCTTCCCTCTGTCACTGGATTAAAGACTTTCTGACCAACAGGCCCCAGCATGTTAGATCAGGTCATACTTACTCAACCACCATCTCACTCAACACAGGTGTACCACAAGGTTGTGTGCTGAGTCCATTCCTCTACTCCCTCTTCACTCATGACTGCAGGACTGTTCATGATTCCAACTGCATGATCAAGTTTGCTGATGACACCACAGTGATCGGCCTCATCAGTAACAATGATGAGACAGCCTACAGGGAAGAAGTAGAGCACCTGTCTATGTGGTGTGCTGATAATAACCTGCTCCTTAACACCACCAAAAAAAAGAGATCATTGTGGACTTCAGGAAGGGAAAAGGTGATGCACACGACCCAATCTATATTAGTGGGATGGCTGTTGAACGCGTCACCAATTTTAAATTCCTGGGGATACACATATCTGAGGATTTGTCCTGGACCACCAACACCTCCAGCCTGGTCAAGAAGGCTCACCAGCGACTTTTTTACTTGAGGACTTTAAAGAAAGAGCACCTGTCTTCAGAGATCCTGTGAATTTCTACCGTTGTGCGATAGAGAGCATCCTGTCCAACTGTATCATCGTCTGGTATGGGAATTGCACTGTTGCTGAACGCAAGGCAATACAGCGTGTGGTGAAAACAGCACAAAGGATCACAGGGACTGCACTTCCATCAGCTGAGGATATCCAGAAGAAACGCTGTCAAAAAGTATTCTTAAGGACTCCTCTCACCCTGCTCACACGCTTTTTACTCTCTTGCCCAGCAGGCACTTCAGGAGCCTCCGGACCAGGACAACCAGAATGAGGAACAAATTTTTCCCCAGAGCTGTCTCGTTACTGAACTCTGCTCACAACTAACATACACATACATCAATATTCTATATGGACTATTACACTCCCAAGTAATACATGCACACACATCTGGTTGCTGATTTTGTTTGCACTACTCCTCTGTACTTTGATGCACCTTTTACAACATTGTAAATTGTATTTATTCATAATTCTTATATTCTGTACATACATGTAATATACATATAGATATTCTTGTAATTATTCCATCTGTATATCATGTCTATATTGTTAAATACCCATCTATATTATGTTTATAGAACCTCAACACATTTACACCAAATTCAGTTTTCAAATAGTTTATATAATATATACCAAATTCTATAATTGTAAATCTATGTAGATTGTATATATTGTACATTTTGCACTTGCTACTTTATTGCACTTCTGGTTAGATGCTAAACTACATTTCGTTGCATTGTACTTGTACATATGTTATGACAATAAAGTTGAATCTAATCTAATCTAATCTAAATGACCCAAGTATCGTAGACTAGTGACAACCAGTTAACAAAGTGTTCTTAACCTTTGCACTCTCCCTGACCTGATAATATGAATATAATATGAACTAAACATGGTTACACTGAATCACACTACTTTATTTTTGTAGTCCTTTTGCTTAATCAGAATGACATTTACTAAATCATAAAGTTTATAATGATCTTTTATAATCTAAATGACATGACCTAATCAAGAATGACATAATTTCTGTCACAGGCGGGTGTTTGGTGGTGTAGGATTATAGGTGAGGAATGAATACGAGACCTCACCATGTCAGTAGTTTATTATAAAGCACAGGGTGAAGCCTCCACTACAGTTACTGACCTCTGCTTTGATACTTTTTAATCTGTTCATGAGATTAATTTCATCCTATTTTACAAGATACTGTGATGTGGGGTACATACAGTTGTGATCAAATTTATTCAACCCCCACTGAAATAAAGTGTTTTGGCCAGTTTGACATTGATTTTGATCATTTCAGTCATCTTATTTACAATTATATCAAAGAGGCACTTATAAATTAGACAAACATAACATAATATTTATGATGGAATAACCACAAATGTCTTTACTGTGCTCACATCATTATCAGTTTTATTCAACCCCCTAGTGACATTATTTTTTAGTACTTAGTACAACATCCTTTTCCAGTTATGACAGCTTTCAAGCGTGAAGCATAGCTTGACACAAGTGTCTTGCAGCGACCTATGGGTATCTTAGCCCATTCTTCATGGAGCAAAAGCCTCCAGTTCAGTCACATTCTTACGCTTGCGCACTGCAACTGCCTTCTTTAGGTCCCACCAGAGGTTCTCAATTGGATTTAAGTCTGGTGATTGCGATGGCCACTCTAGAATGTTCCAGCCTTTCATGTTCAACCATGCTCTAGTGGACTTGGATGTGTGCTTCGGATCATTGTCCTGTTGGAAGGTCCAACGTCTTCCAAGCCGCAGGTTTGTGACTGACTCCATCACATTTTCCTCCAAGATCTCCTGGTACTGAAGGGAATTCATGGTACCCTGCACACGTTGAAGCTTTCCTGTACCATTAGAAGCAAAACAGCCCCAAAGCATAATTGACCCCCCGCCATGCTTCACATTAGGCAAGGTGTTCTTTTGTTCATAAGCCTGGTTCTTCCTTCTCCAAACATAGCGCTGGTCCATTGTCCCAAACAGTTCTAATTTAGTTTCATCTGACCACAGTACACTGTTCCAAAACCTTTGTGGCTTGTCCACATGACTTTTGGCATACTGCAGTCGACTTTTCTTGTTCTTTGGAGTCAGCAAGGGGGTGCGTCTGGGCGTTCTGGCATGGAGGTCTTCGTTATGCAGTGCGTGCCTTATTGTCTGAGCTGAAACTTCAGTGCCCACATCTGACAGGTCTTTATTCAGTTCCTTAGCAGTCACGCGGGGATTTTTCTCCACATTACGCTTCAGGTAGCGCACAGCAGTCGCGGTCAGGATCTTCTTTCTGCCACGACCAGGTAACGTTTCCACTGTGCCCTTTAACTTGAACTTGTGAATGATACTTCCGATAGTGTCTCTTGGAATATTTAACAACTTCGCAATCTTTTTATATCCATTGCCATTCTTGTGAAGAGCAATAACCTCTTCTCTTGTCTTCTGGGACCATTCTCTTGCCTTCACCATGCTTGGAAACACACCAGTAGATGTCTAGAAGGAGCTGAGTATCACAGTCCTTTTAAATCTGCCTAATTGGTGCTTATCATGCTTGATTGCTGCTCGTTGACATCCACAGATGTTTTCAATACCTGATGGAAAACACTGGAATGAACCTCTGTTCTTAGGAGTGGTAGTCGTAAAGGGGTTGAATAATTGTGTCAATGAAGAAATCACAAAAAGGCCATTTAATACTTTATGACAAAAAAATTGATGCTATCTTAGTTGCATTTAGTTCTTTAACAAGTCCTTGTAAGATTTCATTATGAACACAATTACAAATGTGCACTGAATTCCATAAAACCCTTCGCAGCATTGGGGGTTGAATAAATTTGATCACAACTGTATTAGTCACAAACGCACACAGACTTAACACTGGGAAGGCCAACGCTACGAAAAAAGTCGCAAGGAAAATCAGCCGCCGAGTAGCCCACTTCCCCGCTGTGAAGAGATTAGTGCCCTTTGTCTTGCTAAAGATATGTGCGTGTTTGAAGCGCCGACCCCCGCTCTCCTTTGCAAGGAAATTCAGCATGGCCAGTGCATCTGTATATCACAGCTCCAAGAAGCAATTCAAAAGTTACAATCTATCTTTCTTTATAGCGCGAAGATAATTATTCATATGCTGAATAGGAGGAGTTTCGCAGGCAAAACGCGCAGACCCCCGCTCTCCTTTCCACAGAAAACCAGCTTATCTGTATATCACAGCTTCAAGAAGCAATTCGAAAGTTACAACCCGTGAAACTATCTTTTTTTTATAGCGCGAAGGTAATTATTCCTATGATGAATAGGAATTAATCTTTTGGTTTGAATCTCGCTAAACATTCTAACTGAAATAAATCTTCGCGATAAAGAATAAACGTTGTATTTGTAGTAGGCGTACGTGCTGTGCAATTTTCTCAAGGCAAACCAGACACAGACTAGCCAGTTTTATATGTTTCATTCGCATTTTATGCTTACTTCATCGCACTAAAGAATAAACTACAATAATGTGCATGTAGTAGGCATACGTGTTGTGCGATTTTCACAAGGCAAAAGCGCCGACCACCGCTCCATTTCCAAGGAAATTCAGCCTGGCCAGTTCATCTGTATATCACAGCTTCAAGAAGAATAAACAATCCATTTGTAGTAAGCATACGTGTTATGTGATTTTGTATGTGTTTCATATGTTTTTTATGCTTACACTAAAGAATAAACAATGCGTTGGCGGTACGTGTAGTGCGATGGCAAATTCACAGAATCGTGCTGCAGAGTAAACATATATACATTTTGAATCCACTACAAACTTGTAAGATACCAGTCAATCTGTGTACCTATATTTTTTGTAATGTAACATACTTGCACATTGTGTTAGAGTTTGAGTATATACGCGATTTACAGAAATAATGCCGGTAATAGAACCGTTGTAAAAGTTTTATACATACACACACACACACACCCCACCCAGTAATAACAACAATAAAGATATTCTTGCCTTAGCAATGACAGGGTAAAACAAATGTGTGATGCAGAACAACAATATTTTTATTAGAAAAATAGAAATCTCATTTGAAATACAGCCAAGTGCGCTTTGAGCATCCCGCAAGCTAACAGTTGCTACATATCCATGGCCCATCCTTTCTACATTTTCGACAGGTGTACTTGGCGCACACAGCACACCGCTCCGAGCTGTGATTCCTGTTGCAGTGTATCTGCACCTGGCACTGCGTCGTCTTTCCAGGAGCAGGTGGAGGTCGTTGCTTTTTCGCCATTGTCTTTTCCTGTAAGAATCGACGCCGAAGTTCCTCAGCAAGAGCATGTAAAAAGTCTCTTCTGCTCTCCGTGGACCTCGTGCATGTCGTATACAAAACATGTGCATTCATCGCTGCCAAGTCCAGCATGTTGTAGAACACTGCAACAGGCCACCTGCGTGTTCCTGCGCGGACCGTATACCCACGCACCTTCTGGTCCATGATCTCCACACCGCACTGCAAAGAAGAAACATAAAAAGGTTATGTTACATTATAAACATTATAATCATTTTGTCTGACATATATGACATAAAAATTCAATAATGTGACATTATTTATCATCATATACGCATACCTTCATGCTGTTGTAGTCCGTGATCGTGTTTGGTTTCCTTTTGCGGCCTTCGGAGATCGTGACTTGTTTGTGCATTGTGCTGAGAATGCAGACTGCCTTGTTTTTTTTTGGAGCATACGCTGTCAGTATGGCACTTCCTGATGTGTACACATGTGTGGAGAATTCCTCACGTCCCTTGGTGTACACGTTCCGCACGGGTGTCCTTGTCATCGAAGCGCAAGTACCGCATGATTTCTTTGTAGCGGTCACGCGACATCGTGTCCTTGATTGCAGGCACAGCGTATTTCTTAGACCAACAATCGGCCACCGCTCCAACCGGGCAGAGTATTGCCCGCAGAAAAAGCACTGCGATGAAAGCCATCAACTCGCTGACAGACAGGTTCCAGCTCTGATCCGCTCTGTGGGCTTCATGGACCGTGCAGTGTGTGATTGTCCTCAGCATCTCTATGTCGATCAAACACAGAAAGCTCTGCAACCTGCTTGTGATTCTGCGCTGTAGAAGTAAAATAAAAATCATATCACTTGTATGTAAAAAAATAGGAAATATAAAATAATTTTTTTTTTTCATCTTTACATCTACAAAAGAGGAAATATAGTTGGCCATCCGTGATAACATTACTTATATGTAAAAAAAGAAGAGGAAATATAATATAAATATATTTATAAAATATAACAAAGAGGAAATATAGCTGGCCAAATTCAGTTCAATGCTTTTTCCTATGTACATCCGTGATAACATTACTTATATGTAAAAAAAAAGAGGAAATATAATATAAATATATTTATAAAATATAACAAAGAGGAAATATAGCTGGCCAAATTCAATTCAATGTTTTTTCCTATGCACTACACTACAACATGCACTACAGTTTCATCTATACAAAAGAGGAAATATAGCTGGCAAAATTCACCTCTGTACTTTTCTTGTATACATCTACGAAAAGAGTTTTTTACATTACCTTGGCATGCTCTGTAGGTCCTGCGGTCTCACTGAACGTAAAAGTGGTGCTGCCGTGTCCAAGACTTCTTACAACATCAGTCTTTTCCCAAGCGGTTCCATCTTTTGCGTTTATGTTCGTTGCAGGCTTACTGACATCCTTAGCAACAGCTTCTTTCGTGGAGGGCTACGGTTTTCTTCATCCGATTGTCCACTCGTATCTGCGCCAGTTGAAAGTGCCAGATCGGAGTCTTCAGCACTAAAACAAAGTTCCTCTCCTCCGTCGGAATCATAGTCATCCATTGCGTTCAGAAGAGCCAAAGCTTGCAAAGGAGTGTAAATCCTCTTGTGTGCCATCGTAGTGTCCGTGTCTTCCTCGCAGAACAAGAAAAATATATGAAATGACTCACCTGTGTTTGTGTATCCGTTTTTATCCCAGCTTGGAGAAGACCACACCCCACCCATCTTCAACAAGTGTAAATTGTGAACCTTCACGGCGGCTGATGCAAAGGCGCTAATGACATGCGTATCGATACCCGCTAATCACTAACCGATACTTGCGCATTTCCATTTCTTTATATCTGATGGATGAATAGATGTATAGATGAATGGATAATCAGTCAGTCTCTGAGTTAAAATTTAATTTAATTGTTCTGTAATTATCTGGAATTAGGTGGAAAAACAAAATTGATATGGCTAGAATTTTTATATAAGTAGTGCTGTTTCATAAAAGCAGAACAACATAAATAACATGTAGGCTACAATGCCTATATTTGACTTTCTCTAAATATCTATATACAGATAGAATATATATAATTTTTATGATATTTCAGAGATTATTTTGTGGCATTTCCTGTCTATGTAGCAGTGCAAATTATATATATTCTCTACCTGTAAATTAGTGCTGTTTCGTAACGGACGAATTGCAGAAATAACATGCATACAATGTTTGATTCTGTCTAAATATCTAGATACGGATAGAATATATATAATTTGTACTGATTGATTTCGATTTTTACTTAATTTTAGATAATACTTGGATAGTATAAAACAAATAACTTCTAGCACATACGCCTACTACAAGTACAACGTTTATTCTTTAGCGCGAAGATTTATTTCAGTTAGAATGTTCAGCGCGGGGTCGGCGCTTCAAAGGAAGCGTAAAATACGTATGAAACACATATAAAATGGGCTAGTCATTGTCTGGTTTGCCTTGTGAAAATCACACAACACGTATGCCTACTACAAATACAACGTTTATTCTTTAGTGCGAAGAAGTAAGCATGAAATGTTTTTGAAACACATAAAATGGGCTAGTCAGTGTCTGGTTTGCCTTGTGAAAATCGCACAACACGTATGCCTACAACGAGCACATTATTGTAGTTTATTCTTTAGTGCGATGAAGTAAGCATACAATGCGTATGAAACACATAAAATTGGCTAGTCAGTGTCTGGTTTGCCTTGTGAAAATCGCACAGCACGTACGCCTACTACAAATACAACGTTTATTCTTTATCGCGAAGATTTATTTCAGTTAGAATGTTTAGCGAGATTCAAACCAAAAGATTAATTCCTATTCATCATAGGAATAATTACCTTCGCGCTATAAAAAAAAGATAGTTTCACGGGTTGTAACTTTCGAATTGCTTCTTGAAGCTGTGATATACAGATAAGCTGGTTTTCTGTGGAAAGGAGAGCGGGGGTCTGCGCGGTTTGCCTGCGAAACTCCTCGTACTTTTAGCCATATTAGTGTTTGACCTGCTGCCTCAGTGCTCCGCATTTGCATAATAAAAGGATGGCTAATTGCTAGCAAGAAGGAGGGGTGATGTCCTGGAGATCCTGAAATTTCAGTCTTGCTAGTGTTAAACACACTTTGTTTATTGAAGTAAATGGAGGCAACAACTGGGCAGAGGGATCCAGAGGTAATCCAAAGACAATGTAAAAAAAAAGCAATCCAGGGGGGGTATTCCATGAAGCGAGCTAACTCAGTAAGCAGGGCTTTTTAAGACAAGCCTGGCTCATTATGCTCAAATTTGGTTCCACGAAAGAGGCTATACTTAGGCCTCGCTCAGTTACTAGAGCAACATATACATTTGTACAAACCCCGTCAGTGATTGAAAAAATAAAATGTGGCCCGTCATCATTTCTTTTTGAGTACCCCTGGTATATACGGTCTCTGGTTCTATCCATTAAATTGCTGTGAATGTAGCATATCATATGTTTATACATTTAATTAAGTACTGTAATTATTAGTTTGGAATTATTGCAGGTTATTATTAAAATTTTATAATTATATTTTCAAATGCAATTTATATTTAGATATTCAGAGTACATATTCAATGTTAATCAGTGAGGTTTCTGCACATTTCAATGTATTGGTTTAATCTTAAATTCAGGTCAGTGTAAAATGGAATACAGTGTCTAATCGCAGTTATGGTCCACAAACATACATAAACTCTATATCACAAAAAATATATTTTTGTACCTGAGTATTAATAATAAATAATGAGTAATTTAGGTAAAGATACTTTTAGGTATATATTTATCCGCAAACTTCCTCGTTTGTCTTCAAATTATTAGCAAATCAAATCACTCCGCAATTCACATATGTTCAGTATAAATAATGTCAATGTGTGGTTAACTTAATGGTGCAAAAAGGAAATGGATACAGACAACTTTACCAAGATTTTCATACAGGTGATACATACAATCCAAAATGTAGGCTATAGAAAGAGCAGCTAACAGTGAAGGCTGATTGACCATGGCATGCCCCTTTGTAGAAAATCCAGAGCATTCATGCTACCAGCTCCAAGGTCATTCCAGGACAGGACAGATCCACTGGGCTTTTGTTGGGAATTTTCTTCTCTGGACCCAGACGGGCCCCAACACCGCCCCGATGAACCGACTGGTTTTTGACTGAGTGGTCCAAGCAAAGTCTTGACAACAAAACTTCTTTTAAAATGATTTATATAGAATATAATTGAATGCAATATAATAGAAGTATACATGGTACAAACTCTTCAGTGCACTGGTGCTAGTTTGCCTAGGAATCTACCTAACCCAAGTGGATCTCAGCAGTGTCCAAGCGAAAAGCCTGTCGTGCTGGGCGATGTCCTCTCTTTCATACTCCCTGTCCATAAGTTTCGATTTGTTAAGTTTCGATAACTCCCCAATCCTGGCTGCTCTCCATGGAAATTCACCTGCTCCTCTTCTCCCAGCCTGTGTGCCTGGTTATCTAAAAACTGCTTGCTACACATCCTGCACTGAATAGGCTCCTTCTGTTCTCCTCAAGGCCACTGAGGCCTCCTTACTCCTGCTTTCCCACAGTCTTCCTGAAAAACACTAAATTGACACATCAAGTTATTAGCCTTTAATTTTCTTTTTCCAACACTTTCCGGAAGACTACTTATTTGAGCGCTGCAGGTTCAGAAGACACAGTATTATATATCTCTGTAAATTATTGGGGCCATATATTGAGAAGACCACTAGACGTAGTAAAGCTCTTACCAAACCCCAAACGGTCTGTATCGCTTTGCGCTTCTTTGCCAGTGGTGCATTTCTGTACAGCGTTGGGGATGCAGAACATCTTAGTAAGGCAAAGATCTGCCGTGAAATTCAAAAGGTTTGCCTTGTGCTTAAGCACTTCCTTAATATATTAATCAAAATCCAGAATGATGGGGCGTCTGCTGTTTTGCTCTAAAGCAGCGTTTCTCAGTGTGGGGCGCGAGCAATTGGAAGAAATGAAATGAAAGAGACCTGTTTTTGCATATGCCCCGAATGTTTAAAATGATTGCGGAACACCGCGAACCATGGCTAGATTCGTCTCTTTAAAGAATCTTTACTGGCCCCGCTCAACAAATTGCACAAATTACGTTCGCCACACCCACCCTCCCCCTCCCGCTCAAAAAATTATGTTCGCCCCCCCCAACAAATTACGTTCGCAATTTAAAACTTGCATTTGTATTTTATTACCATTTTGGTGGTGGGGCATGGAATTTCCCCATCTTCTGAGGTGGGGGATGATTGAAAAAGTTTGAGAACCACTGCTCTAAAGCAAGGTCTTCTGCAGGAGTGAGGGCTGCTACAGGAGGCCCACCACCAGTAGCAGCAGTAGCAGTTTTCTTTCTGGTTGCTAAAATATTTTATACAGTTATTTAATATGGTGTTTTACCTTTTCCTGCACATTAGACTAATCAACTGTACTTACCATTCTGGAGTATATTTTTATATTTCACCTTGACCTGCTGCCACGTTCTCTTTACCCCGCTCATGTTACTTCTAACTCAGGAAATGATTAATTAACATTATTAATTTACTTTTAAAATGGTAATGAATGGATTAAATTATGTCTGCATTATTCTCCCAGGCAGCTTCTCTGACTTTATGAATACAGGACGTGTTGCCTTTCTTCGTAATAATGTCTTTATATTCCTCATACAGACGTATAAGTAGATCCTGTTCAGCAGAAGAAGAAAAAAAGCTGCTCGTTCCTTCAGCTCTTTCGACATTTTCTTGCCTTTTCGAATATTGATTAATGATGCTGTTTAAATACTGTGTGCACGCGCATGATCGTCGATTACAAAAGCCAGGCTTGAATTAGCAGGAACAGGTTGCCTCTGGATTTCGTTAGTAGAACAAAACTAGATGGAAGATAAATGTTTGGCTAACTCAAACGAGGCTCACTCTAATAAGCGCAGCTTTCATGAACGAACCACAAAGCGAATAGAATGCAGGAAATAAAACGCTTGGTATGCTTTCAAAATGTTGGCAATACTTCGCAAAGAGTTTAGTGAGTGTCCTGATATATATAATAGCCTATGATGAGTAATAGTTCACAACCAGGTGTGAACTATTACTGAGGGGAGGAGGAACGGGTCAGACGATGTGGGGAATTCTGGGAGTTGTAGTCTCCAAGGTTGAGCTGCATGACAGATACAGAGGATAATTTAATAAGCAGTTCATATTCTGGAATCCAGCATCATCTGATTGATCTGTATTTTGTACTGTATTTACTCCTCCTTTACAGACTGTCCCACTGTGGTCTCACTGAGGAGTCTTGCAAATCTCTTACATCAGTTCTACAAACAGAAAACTCACTGAAAGAGCTGGAGATTAATAATAATGACCTAAAAGATTCAGGAGTGGAGCAGCTTTGTGCTGGACTGAAGAGTTCAAACTGTAAACTGGAGATTCTCAGGTGAGTTTTCTGTCAATTTATTCTAGAAGGCAAACGGTAAAGTGTGGTGACACTACAATGTTTTAATGAATATTAAGATAAGATAAAGATTTATGTCCTTTTAAAAATTCAATTTCCTTTTTAAAATAATACATTTCCTTTGAGTACAGTATTAAAAATACTAGCACACAAGGCAATGCAAGTGTAACCCTGCGTTGTGTCTCTGCATTGTGTTAGTCTGGCTGAATGGAGATTCAGATCCCGGTCGATTTAAACAGTTCTCTTTATTTTTGCTGGTGACTGATCTGTATAAGCAAACAAATGAAACAAAATCTGACGACTTTAGTAAATGTGTAGCCTGCGTGGCGCTCTCCCTCAGCACATGGGCCACTAGCTCTTTAGGGCGGAGAAACATACATCAAATGAAATGTACAAAAATAACAATTTACAAAGTTCACAGCTATACTACAGCTTACACACACAGGGGTGCAGATGGCACTGGGGACGGGGGGGACATGTCCCCTCCAGATTTATATTGACCCCATCCGAAATCTAGCATCTACAAGCATAAACGTATATATTGTACAGCTTGGTCCCCCTCACTTCAGAATTTCCATCTGCGCCCATGCACACACATCTACGCTCTTACTTATAATTTTTTGATTACACACCGTTTACTTATAACATTTCTAACCAATGAAAAAAATAAGTTAACGTTGGAGCCATGAATTACATACCTTCTCTTTCCTCACTTCTCAAAGACTGAGAGTGACGCAAGAATGCGCACACAAAATGGCGTCTCTTAAAGAAACAATACATAATTACAGTTCATTCAACAAAATAAAATAACTCCCCCACACAAGTAACTAGTGGTGGGACTTTAACGCGTTAATTTCGATTAATTAATTACAGGAAAATTAACGCACTAAAAAAATTAACACACTAAATGTTTCTCAGTGCACGAGTTCCAGACATACAGATTATATGGACGCACAATAAAATCATGATGGAGATCAGAGGCGGTCTTTGCATAGAGGCATTGCTAGGCAATTGCCTTGGGCCCCTCCCACTGCAGCCCACTGTAGGGCCCCCCTGACTAGCGAACTTATTTCTCGCATATTAATGTTGATGGGGCCCCTAGCTAAATTCGCCTTGAGCCCCCAAATTGCTAAGTCCGCCACTTAGCAGGCTACGCTGGTGGATGGGAAATTTAAATATAAGAAACTTCCAAATGGAAGTACAAACACAAATAGTGTTATTTACACTTTATGTAGGAAGGAGTTTATCACAGGAGCACTTCCACCCTTCGTTACCACCTCAACGCAAAACATGTTGGGGCTAACGCGCAGGTCAGTAATGATAACTTAGCTGATAAATGTATTCCTAGTACAATAGGTTGACCAAACGTCCGTATTTCCCAGGACATGTCCGTGTTTTTTTTAAAGTGAGGAACTGTCCTTTTTTAATTACCTTCATTGGACCATTAAGACTGGATTAAACTTTCGCGAGTGACCGTAGCGCGCGACTCCGCACGCGTTTATACATGACGCGTCACATTATTTGCAGTGTTGTTCGCTCTCTGTGGTCGAAGATACAAGACGCGCTGCACATTGCGTCAACTGATGCAAGTTACGAACTACCATCCAGACAGACAATGTCGAAGAAAATCCAGCAGCTGTATGATGAGGAAAGGGAAGTAAAACAGGTTATTGTGAAGAGCGCCACAAATGTGGCTCTGACTGGGGATCACTGGACCTCTGTTAGCAACAAGAATTATCTTGGTGTGACAGCTCATATTATAGATGATGAATCTATAGATGATGAAGATCCAGTCATCATCTAGACCACTTCTAGGCCACCTAAAATGGTATTAAAAACATCTTCTGATTTATTTAAATTCTTCCAATATCCTGAGCAAAACTCCCAAAATTAAACAACATTTTTGGTCAGAATTTCCACTGTTCTGAACTGTATTCTGCACTCATCTATTGGTCTGTGTAGTAGAATAAACTGGTTGAAAAATAAACAAGATGTTGAAGTTTATGATTATGTTCATAATTATGATTATGATTCATTCATCATTCAAACTTAAATTAATATTTCTCATGTTAAATACTGAAATGAGATTAAAATGCGATTAATTTCAATTAATTAATTACAAAGCTTCTGATTAATTTTTTTTATCGCATCCCACCCCTACAAGTAACACAAATATGTACAAAATGCTGGAACGTATTTGTTATACCCAATCAGGATTTGGTGGGATTTTAAACCATCAAAAGGTTTAATTTCACCTCTGTAACACAAGACAATTTCACACTTTTTTATGAAGTTTTCTTCCTTAAACCATTCCAAATATTTTCTATTAAAATTAACTACATGAACTACAATTCATTGACTGACCACATTTTGGAGAGAAATTTGTGATGCATAAGCAGATTTTCAGAATCTCCTAGAGAAATGTAACACTCTAAAAAGATTCAGATGAGTCCTTGTCCACATGTACATGTGCGTATTTATGGAAACACACACACTCCTACACAGAGCTGAACACACACACACACACACACACACACACACACACACTCCTATATAGAGCCTGCAGAAAGACACTACCTGTTTTTACCTGTAAAACAGCACTGCCGTTTAATCTCCAGACACATAATGGAGACAAAGAAAATTTTTTGATGCATAAGCAGATTACCAGAATCTCCTAGAAGAGAAATGTGACACTCTAATGAGACTCAGATGAGTCCTTGTCCACATGTATGTGGGTATTTATGGAAACACACACACTCCTACACAGAGCTGAACACACACACACACACACACACAATCCAACATAGACCCTGCAGAAACAGCCTGTAAAACAGCTCTGCCCCAAGTGTCTTATAAATGTGCCAACTCCAAACGTCCACGTCCACACTAATGTGAATGAAAATGTGGCAATATATTTTAATTTCATTTACACATATGACATAAACCCCAATTTTAAAATGACATGTTATGAAAATTCCACCTTTTCAGTGCTTGTGCACATACATTTGACTACATTATATCACAGTTCAGAGTTAAGCAGTTTAGGATTACTAGGTTTAATATTGTGGAGGGTGTTTGGTGGTGTAGGATCATAGTTGAGGAATGGATATGAGATCTCACCATGTCAGTAGTTTATTATAAAGCACGGGGTGAAGCCTTCACTACAGTTACTGGCCTCTGCTTTGATACTTTTTAATCTGTTAATGCAATTAAATTCATCCTATTTTCCAACATACAGAGGATAATTTTATCAGCAGTTCATATTCTGGAATCCAGCATCAACTGATTGATCTGTATTTTGCACTGAATTTACTCCTTTACAGACTGTCTGGCTGTGGTCTCACTGAGGAGTCTTGCAAATCTCTCACATCAGTTCTACAAACAGAAAACTCAATGAAAGAGCTAGAGATTACCAATAATAATAACCTAAAAGATTCAGGAGTGGAGCAGCTCTGTGCTGGACTGAAGAGTTCAAACTGTAAACTGGAGATTCTCAGGTGAGTTTTCTGTCAATTTAATCTGGAATGGAAACAGTTTATTATTATTATTATTATTATAAGTTTTTATTATGATTATATATATATATATGATTATATAATATGATTATGGTTTTCTTGCTTAAATAATTCCAAATATTTTCTGTTAGAATTAAATACATGAACTACATTTAATTAAATAACCACATTGTGGAGAGAAAGAAAAAATTGTGAAGCATAAGCAGATTTCCTGAAACAGATTTCTACCTAAAGAGATGTAAGAGAAATGTAACACTCCTTGTTCACATGTGTTGGGTATTTATGGAAACACTCACTCCTACACAGAGCTGAACACACACACACTCCTACACAGAGCTGAACACACACACACACACACACACACACACACACACACACACACACACACATTCCTACATAGAACCTGCAGTGAAACACAGCCTGTAAAACAGCACTGCCCCAAGTGTCTTATCATCATCATAGGATCATAGGTGAGGAATGAATACAAGACCTCACCAGGTCAGTAGTTTATTATAAAGCACAGGGTGAAGCCTCCACTACACTTACTGACCTCTCTATCGCCCATACAGGCTGCTTTGGAAATGCATCTCTTTCACTGTGTCTCTCCCTCTTTTTCCCTCCTTTCTACAGATTGTCTGGTTGTTTGGTCACAGAGGAAGGCTGTTCTTCTCTGGCTTCAGCTCTGAGTTCAAACCCCTCACACCTGAAAGAACTGGATCTGACTTACAACCACCCAGGAGACTCAGGAGTGAAGCTGCTCTCTGCTAGACTGGAGGATCCCCACTGCAGACTGGGCACATTCAGGTATGTAGGAACACTGTTGCCAACTCCTCAGTAAGGAAAGTCGCTATTGGTTGTCCTAAAAGTCGCTAGAACTCGCTAAATGATGTCATCACCTAATTTGCATAATTCATGTTTTTGAAGCTGTGTAAAGGAATAACGTTGGGAGAGATAAAAAATGAGTAAAAACACCCTAAATATGTTAGAACTACAAATGAACAACATCTGTTGCATTTGAAATAGGCAGTCACTTCTCAAAAGAACTACATGACTTTAATGCTTTGTATAAATAATTTTTACCTAAATTACATAGTTTTTTTGCTGTTAAATGTTAGTATATGAGTAGCAGTTAGCAGGAACTAGTTGGCATAGAAATCAACCTTACAATACAGGCAGTATGCCCATGTATTATCTCCAATACATTGCTTCAGCCAGTGTCTTAAACACACAGGGGGCACTGGGGTGTCTCCCCCATCAAATTATCCAGAGAAAAAAATGCTACTTATGTAAATTATATATTGCAAAAGTATTATGAATCTAGTAATACTTGCAATTATATATATATATATATATAATATATAAGTGGTGGGCCGTTAACGGCGTTCGTTAATTTTATACTCTTATCGGGCGATATAAAAATTATCGCCGTTAATCTATTCTTAAAGTTGGGTTGGGAACTGGGTCAAAATGGGTAAGCAAACTATGATGACTTTCAACTTGATAGTTTAGCTCGGCTGTATTCCTAACCAAATTGCACAGTAGGGGCGAGAACGAGTTTTCAAACCTGTGAATTACAAATCGTACGTGTGTTTACATGGATGCAGCCACAAAGTCGCCAGGTTTGCTTCATGGAAAATTCATTTTTAGGAACGTAAAGTGTTACCGGAGCAGAGCTCGGAGCGGTCGTTTTCTGCATGGTCCTAGCGCTAGATTCGATTTAAATATTTCTTTTTAACCGTTAAAACTGCAGAGGACCAAAACCGGCTTTTGAAAAATTACGTCCAATTTACTCCTCCAAATTACGTCCGTGAGGTTAAATGTACTAAATGTTGGCTTACATTTGAAATATCATGTTTAGCTGAATAAACATATTATCAACCCCTTTTAATGTACAGTATGTAGGCTTACAAATTCATGTTTAACTGAATAAACCCTTGAACACGAGTAGCCTACATTTTATTGAGCATGTTTTTTTTTTCTTCAAGTATCAAAGTAGAACAGCTTCCTCAAGCAGTCATTGATGCATTTTGGAAACAGGAGATGGCCACCTGGTCTAATGCACCCCCTGTATTAAGAAACCCTATCTCAAAAGCTGGCTTTTAGTCATTACTTGGGTAGCACGCATATGAGCCATTTTAATATAGATTAATCTAGATTAATTTCAAGATTTCAGTGAGATTAATCTAGATTAAAAAAATTAATCTATGCCCACCCCTAATAATTATACTGATAGGCTACCGATAAATGTAGGTGTGTCCGGGGCACAGCTCTCTGTCCCATAGCAAACTTTTAAGGCAAACAATTAGAGCTTCTCCAGATCACATGCTTGCCAAAAATTTAAGGACCTACATAAACACCCATTAGTCCGGCACCCCACACAGGAAGTGTACAGTACACATGTAATGTCACAGACATTCAGCGGATAGAAAAAAAAATAAAAATTATATATATATATTTATATACACACTACCGTTCAAAAGTTTGGGGTCACTTAGAAATGTTCTTATTTTTGAAAGAAAAGCAGTTTTTTTTTTCAATTTAGCTAACATTAAATGCACCAAAAATACACTCTATACATTATTAATGTGGTAAATGACTATTCTAGCTGTAAACATCTGGTTTACAATATCTACATAGATGTATGGAGACCTATTTCCAACAACCATCACTCTAGTGTTCTAATGGTACATTGTGTTTGCTAACTATTGGATATTTAGAAAACCCTTGAAAACCCTTGTGCAAGTAGGTTAGCACAGCTGAAAACAGTTTTGCTGATTAGAGAAGCTATAAAACTGACATTCCTTTAAGCTAGTTGAGAATCTGGAGCATTACAATTGTTGGGTTCGATTAAACTCACAAAATGGCCAGAAAAAAACAACTTTCAATTGAAACTCGACAGTCTATTGGTGATAATTTTTATATCAAATTAACGAACGCCGTTAACGGCCCACCACTAATAATTATGGAAGTTTTTCTGTCAATATTAAAATGAAAACATTAAATGCATTTGCTTTTACATGTTCCACTCATACAAGCTCAAAATTCTAATTTCCATTTATATTTGCAATGTGGTAGACATATATTCATATTTCATTTACACAGACTACTACACTACACAGAGAATAGACAATAACTAACAAACAAACCTTAACTACTACGAAGAACACGCACGATAAACAGAAATACTAAGCTCAAACAATCTAAACAGGACTGAAAAACCGAATGAACATAAAGACTAACTACAACCAAGGCATTAAACACACAAACCTGGAAATACAAAACTAATGATACAACTAAACATGAACATTTCTATTGGGAGGCAGACAGACAGGGAAGACAACGCATACATCAAAGGTGAGAAAACTGAAATCATTAACTAGGATAGAGAATAATATATGAGGGGAATACACACGACTGGAAACAACTAACTGAACCAAGGTAACTAAAATTGAGTTCAGGAGATCAGAGGACAAGATACTTGCAATGTGGAGTAGAACATAGTGATGGGACATCTGAAGCTACGCTTCGAAGCGTGTACCGAGTAAAAAGGGGCGTGTCCGATGAAGCCCCGCTTCGGAGCTTGTGTTAGATTGAGCAAAATCACGTGATCAGCAACAAACGAGGCCTCGCATTACATCGGCCACGTCATTGCTTCATTTTGCGTATCGTTTTTCAAAATAAAAGCGCTATGAACCCTGTTGCTTCGTGTTGTAGAAGGTGGTTAAATTTAAAATCTGGAACGTTCTAAATTCTTTTTGTTTGATCAGGATGTACATCAGATTCACACATCAAAAACAGACTAAAAACCATTGGAAGAGGCAAACCTTATTTGTAATGTTAAAAACATTTTACATTTGGCAGACGCCCTTATCCAGAGCGACTTACATTTTATCTCATTTTTATATAAGTGAACAATTGAGGGTTAAGGGGCGCCTCAGTCATGGCCTCAGGTCTGGGAATCGAACCCACGACCCTCCGGTTACAAGACCAGTTCCATAACCACTTCCCTTCCCTAACCACCAGGCCATGACTACCAAACCAGATCTAGAACCCCCAAGAAGCAATTATTTAAAACACATTTTGTTTTTTTTTTAATCAGTTTCTAACTCAAAATATTCAGTCTGCCTCAACAACCACTCAATTCCCAATATAGTAAAGTACAACATATCTTCATTGTCAAATACGTTCATGACATACAAGAAAACCCAACACAACCACTAATGGTCAAGGATTAGATTGGCTACAAATCATTTTAATAATTAAAACATGACAACTAAGTATGATTTAATTGATTCTCCTGTTACTAAACATGAGTTTGATGGAAACTTTGTGACAATATTGCATTTACAAATTTTTGAAAGTATGATCCAACTGAATGAGGCTGTTACAGTTTCACCAGCAGATGTCACTAGTGAGTGATGAATGAAGCCTCGAGTAATGAACCTTTTTGCAAAGCAAAGGGTTGGAAAGCTTCATTGCTTCAAGAGGCTTCATTTGCCCATCACTAGTAGAACATAAGACATACAACATAGAACCAAGCGGACCTGTAAGGTTTGCACACAGGAAAGGTGGGGGGTGAAGAGCAGGGTCGGTAACATGGAAGGAACAGAGCACAGGAATAAAGAAAACCTTACAAACACAATGACCAGCAACGAGGGATAAAACAGAGGCGATTAAATACACTGAAACAGGTGAGAGAAACAAGACGCAGGTGAAAACAATGAGGACAGAGGCGTGACAGACAGAAGGGAAACCAAGGAAACAAGAAAACAAAGCGGGGCTAGGGCAGATGACACAGGACTGGGGAGGAGGGCGGAGTTGGACTTAACAATTTGTGCCGTTATTGAAATGAAAATGTATTTCCCGATTTGAATTATCAAGTTCATGTAATCATGCAAAGGTTGTATAAAAATTGTAATTAAAATGCTATTCACTTAATATGCTTTGCATTCTGTGATAACGTGTCTGAAATGTAATTTTCAACCTCACCACCAGAGGTGGGTAGAGTATTCAGCAATTTTACTCAAGTAAAAGTACTGTTACTTGAACCAAATGTTACTCAAGTAAAAGTAAAAGTATGCATCCAAAAATTTACTTGAGTAAAAGTTAAAAAGTACTTTGATAAAAAGCTACTCAAGTAGTGAGTTAACTGATGAGACTGTCAGCCAATACGTGTAGCTACAACTTGACGCCAACTGAATCAATTTGTAGCAAACTTTGGTTCAACTAAATCATCATATATTGCTAGTGTGTACACTAGGAGTGTGAATTGGTTTTTAGTATTGCACTGCGTTACATTTAATAATTACATCATACAAACGTACCTCAGAGATATAGCATTACACAAAATTATACATACGGCAAACTTATCGCATCGTGTTTCCTCAAATTTGATGTTGAGTTCTTGTAGGCTGAAATGTCCACACGTTTTGGTAGACACAACTGACAGCGCATTATATAACTGCCCTTTTACACGTTTGTAATGTAAGCATTGGCTGTATGAGGTCAGGGATGCTCGGGAGGTTTTTCTGTCACTTTCTTGCTACGGTTTGCGTATGTGATCACGTGACTGACTGGCTTCATTTGATTGGTCACTCATACTCAGGTGATGAGACGTTGGTCAGTCTTCTCACTGAAAAGATGAATTATTTACAAAACGAAAGTAACGGTAGCGCGCGGTGCAAATCCGATTGTAGCGGAGTAAAAGTCGCGTTTTTCTCAGCACATATTTACTCAAGTAAAAGTAAAAGTCATTCATATTAAAACTACTCTTACAAGTACATTTTTGTCCAAAAAGCTACTTGGGTAAATGTATCGGAGTAAATGTAACGCGTTCCTACCCACCTCTGCTCACCACCATGCAAAAAAGATGTCAATATTCAAATGTTAATGCAGAAATAGAGCCTCTCCTGTTTGCAATAACACTACGATACCAACAGCGCTCAAACTGTGTCAAAATGCATTTTGAAAATGCAATCCGAGCAGAATGCATTTTCGTTTCCATGGTCTTCCACTACATTCAAATTATAGTCAAATTTGATTCCATCAGCCTTCCAATCAGATTCCACAGCCCTCCACTTTGTTCAGCCAATCGGGTTCCACATCTTTCCACGTCAGGCAGCCAATCAGAACAGGACTATAGCACGCTAAGCAGTACAGGCAAGTTTTTTAAAACATGGCCACAGAAGCGCTCATTAGATTAATTCAAAGGGTAGCAGACAAGTCCTTATGGTGAATTTACACTCGATTAGTGTGAAAGATTAATCGAGCAAGTGGCAGACATCTCTGCCTTATCTGGCGCTAATTATTATTGCCAAACTGAGCACTGTGGCAGAGCAACAGAGTGTGCCTTGAACTACGGTGGTAGGACGGCCAACCACAGTTTATTACCATGACGTACTGATATTTCTACCTTGGAAAACTAACATTTTTGTTAGATATTTGCGTATAATTTCAGCGACAACAGCACAACGCTGACAGATTAGATCTTAGTCTATTATACTCTATCTAGCTGCTCTTATGAATAATTCATAACACTGATTATGTCCATCTAGATGATTTTTTAAATTCTGGTCATTAACATTATTAGTTCCAGTTCTATCTTGTCAGCTAGTGGTGGGCAAATGACACAGAAGCTTCAGAGCGTGAGTCAATCTTCCTGAAGTGGAGTGATTTGAAACGCTGTGTGGGAGCTTGTATCAAAACACCAGTGTCATGCTTGTCGTTGCTTCAAAATGTTTCGTAGCTTTTCACTGGCTCATAGTCTTTCAGTGTTTGTGCCGCTGACTCATGGTGTTTCAATGTGTCCTGAGCCAATGACAGCTTGACAGATTTGAGAGGTTTGGTGCCATACCAGTTATATACAGGGTTGCCAACTCTCACGCATTGAACATGAGACACACGCATTTGACTGTCTTCACACGCTCTCACGCCACACATCCGATTTCTCACGCCGAAAAAAAATCTAGTTTATTAACCTCTGATCCATATCTATGATTCAATGAGTTACTAGTTTGCTCTGGTCGATCGATTGATCGCGATATAATAATATAATTTGTGTCCATTTTACACCCCCCTCTCCCCCCCTCAACAACTTGCGTTCGCCACCCCCCCCCCCCCCGTCAACAAATTACGTTCGCCAGCCCCCCCACCCCGTCAACAATTTACACTCGCCACCCACTCCAGGTTCAAATCTCACTCCAAGTGTTCTTGAAAAGTTGGCAACCCTGTATATATATAAGATGTATCATTACTGTAGGTACCATGCCTCCACAGACAAAGGAAGGGGGGTGCTCCCCCTAGGTGCATGGCCCACATCAGGACGGATGTGGAACTACATCATCAGACGAATATCCTTTAAAAGGGGGGATCCCCCTTTGTTCGTTCTCTCTACCTGGCTGCATCAAAGTAGCTACCTAGAGACGAAGAGCGCGCAGACCTTCGAGAACAAAGCGGTACTGGTTCTGCACTCGGGCCCGTGCAGCACGCGAGCGACGCAAGAAGTAACTAGTTCGCTACTTTTATTTCTTTTGCGGAGTTCACTAAAATCCAATCGCTTCAGCTAGCCGACGATTAAGAACTGTTTGAACGTTCGCGCGACGGCCGGACCTCCGCGAGTTCATCTTAACGTCGACAGCGATAACTTCCCCGGGACACCACACAACGGACCACAGAGGGACCGCCGATCGAATGGCCACCGCATCTTCCCCTGGATGGAGCAACGCGATCCAGCGGAACCTTCTCCTCAAAAGCGCACGAAGGAGTCCTCCTCAAGAGGCTACCTGGCCTACTGCGCGGGTCGCGGACTGAACAACTCAAAGTAAGACTGTGCATCTGGGCAGACTTAGAACAATATCTTGTTTTACTCTTTTCTGTGTGCTTAGACCGATATTTTGTGAAGGCTTGTTTGCAGTGGTGTTTATAATCACGTTCATGTTAAACCGTACTCTGTTTAAGGCTTAAAGAGATATTCTGTTCAAAGCTTAAATAGGTATTCTGTTTAACACTAGAAGTCCCAGAGAAGGGTCTTTCAACACTTCTACCATCGGAACCCAGAGAAGGGTCGAGAGAGCTGAAGGATTTTAGCTAACACCCTATTATCAGCTGTAAGCAGGCACTTTTGTTCTGTAAATAAGGCCATTACTGGCGCACCACAGGAGGGGGCATGCTTCAGCTCACAACTAATTGTTGTTTTTCATTGAGTTTAGCCATTTAGTTAGTTCTATTCAGTTTATTGTATTTTATAATGTAAAGGTTATATATATTGTATATAGTTTAGTTTTATCTGAGCAACAAAGCACAAACAATAAATTATTTTTTAATATTTTAAATAGAAAATTAGAAATTTTATAGCCAGGTACATGTGAGTAATGACCAGAAGCATTTGTGTCTAAGTCAGGAGGACTGAAATCTCAGCATGAGAAACATACAAAAGAACAACTGTTATGTTTCCATGCTTTTTTATGTTCCATGCTTTTTATTATTGCCATAAAATTATACAAAAAATACAAGGAATAAAACAATTCCACACATATTTACAATAGGCTGCAGTGCAGGGCTGTGTGTGTGTGTGTGTGTGTGTGTGTGTGTGTGTGTGTGTGTGAGTGGCATGTCCTTCTTGTGTGACTAGCACTTCAGCAGTCACTCAGCAGTCTGTCAGAACATGCCTGGCACTGCCAGGGTATCTCCCTGGTACATTTGCCACACGTGTATCTGTAGCAGTCGACACATCTCACATTTGCACAATTGTTCATGAGTGTTCTCATCAGAGCATTCACATACAACTATCTACCCAGTCTGCCAGTCCCTCATTTGGGGAGAAAGCTACAGTACTGTGGCTATTCCCACTTTAGTGACCCCATTTTGTTTCTCTTTCACTCAGACAATAAAATATTCCAATACAGTGAGGACATGCACCTAAGACGAAAATTTCAGACCCCTCCATGATTAAAAAATTGTCTAAAGTGGGGCATAGCCACAATAGTGTAGCTTTCTCCCCAAATGAGGGAGTGGCAGACTGAGTGGATAATTGTATGTGAGTGCTCTGTTGAGAACATTTCAACTTTATTGTATATATTTCTAAACTTACATCATGTCCTCTGTAGCTTCTGCTCTCAGCCAGGCCCTCTGACTGCCTCTCTCACCTTATGCATGTCCCCTGCACAACAATGCAGCTGGGGGATGGGCAGACACACTCAGGACCAGCTTACAGACTTTTGCATGACCTTTTTTGAGGTGGATCAACACAATTAATTTGGTAATTTTTTTCAAAAATTGTTATTTTTAACCCACTTATCTTTTGTAGAAGAAAAACATTACTAACATTACTACATTTCTACCTGAGCCTGCCAAAAGCCAGTGCTGAGGTATTTTGGATCATGAGGCCATCCTTTGTCATGCAGCCACTTCTAGGTAGACGGGGGGATGGGTGATAGTGTGAGCTATGTTGATCCATTGACTCAGACGGAGAAGAAAATACCCTTTCAGAGAAATCTGAACTTTAGCTATTTTGACCAATAATCATGTCACCTTTTGCAGTGAGAAAAAAATCAAAAAAATTAGTACAAAGGAGGCAGACTTGAGATGTTTTGGAATTATAGTTCAAATAATGTCTGTGTCAGTTTTATAATAAAGAGAAAGATGACTGTAGCCACCTACATGTGAATGAAAATTCATGTCACCACACATTTCACTTACTCTGTTGACTGAGAAGCAAGGATAGCAAAGGTTTCCAGTACACAGCAGGCTTTGGACATGATCCTGGAGGGGCCGTGGGCGGGTGGGGTTCCCTGGTCTTTCTCTGCCTGCCTCTGGCCTCTGGGGCCTTGCTAATAAGTACATTCTGTACATTTATCCTATGTTGCACTTACATAAACACACACATTCACACACACATACATCAGTCATTTGTGCTGTATGTCTTACTTTCTGCTCTTCATTTAGTAGCAGCAGTTGGTGAATCATTTGAGCTGTTTTTTCTGCTCTTCTGTCCTTTCCCTTTTTACTTTCTCTCCCCCTCTTTTCTCTCCTGTCCTGTATGGTTCACCTAACCCCAATTGTTTTTATCACTATTGTACTGTATTATACAGAATTGTTTTCTTTTGATCCTTACATGAAAACAAAGTTGTCCTCCAAAGGTGAAAGGGTGGAGGTGGGCCAAAAAAAAAAGTTTGAAAAGCCCATATGAAGCAATTTTCAAGCCTAGGGTCACAAACATCACACACAACACATTGTTAGTTTTCAGAGAGTAGTGAAAATCTGTAGTAGTGATATCTCTTTTGGTAAGATTTCCTAAATTTCCTATTTTTGTTTGCTGGTTATGGCTGTATTTGGAAGAGACACACTGCAAAATCTTGATCTTGATAAGTTAAAATTGCTCAATAATATTATTCTATTTCAAGTAGCTGAGGGTTTTTTGTATACATTTATGTAAAAACATTTTTACCTATTAGCAGTTTTTCAAAAGACAAAACTACTTAAAATAAGGTTAAAAATATCAGAGCCATTTTGACTAATCAATATGCCACCTATATGCCATTATAATTCAAATATTATGTTTGTGTCAATTTCACATTATTTCAACCTTTCACAAATCAAATCTCAAACATATGGTTCTGTAGATGAGGAGACTTCTTGCAAGAGATCTTGCACAGTCTCATATGGCAGCCAAGGAGGTGCAAGCTTTCAGCAGCAACCACCCATACCTGACACACGCCTCATTTACATAACACTGGAGGCAAGTTCAGCTCTTCTCCCCCCTGCTGATTCCTCAGGCAATGGGCACTTTTGCAAATGAATGGATGTTAATTGGAGCCACCAGAGGTGTCAGTTTGGACTAAGGTTCTTTGGACCCTCTTTTGGGACTTCAGGGGGGTGGTTGAAGTAGATGAAGTAGATGGGTGTTGAGTAGAATTTAATGCTGGTACACATCATTGGAGGTAGCTAGCGCGTGTGCTAACTGTAGTCCCCCCTTGCCATAACTAGAATAGATCCCTTAGCCGCTCCAGTACATTGGGTTTGCAGAAGTTGCTGCTCCTCGCTTGTTGCCCTATTCGACATAGTCAAGGCTTGGTGCTAGCTTCATATTCCCCTTTAATATACTGCTTGTGGTTTCTAGTTGAGGCATATTCAAGGCTTGGTGCTAACGTCATACCCCGTTTGCTTGTCCCTATCTGATATATTCAAGGCTTGCTGCTAGCTTCATATTACTTTAGAGTATGTGCTTGTTGTCATTTGACCTAGTCAAGGCTTAGTGCTGGTTTCATACACGTTGAGTACAGTGCATAGCCTGCCTGCCCCTAGGAGAACTGAGCCATAGTCATAGGCCTGAGAATGAGCACAGCATCAGCATCCGGACACAACTCAGGGGAGCAACCCCCTCACATCTCCCTTCCCAACCTGATCAGCCAACTCATCCGGCTGTCTGAAGAAGAGGAGAACAGCATCCAGCAATATTCCAGGGAGGACTGTGAAAGGAAAATAGGTGAAATGGTGGCTTTTATCCAGCAAGCTTCTGAGGTCAACATTCAGGAGGCCATTGGTCGAATATTCCTGCTCTTCCACAAGAAAACCAGGATGGAGCTAGATGCCCTGCAGGAGGAGGTGGATGACCTGACCAGTGCACGACAGAGGCAGGAGGATGCTGGCTCGGGAGGTGAGAGCGACCTGGAGGTGAGGTCCATAGTGAAGGCAGTCAGCAGGATGGCCATGTCGTGCCTCCCCTGGGCCAATACCATCTCGCTGGGACTCACGAGGTACCAGACAACCCAGCCTACGCCTCAGTCCGCCACGGCCAGCAGTACCAAGGACTGCTCCACGCCACCACACTTCAGGTTATGACTCAGAGGAGGAACACCCTGAAGAGTTCCGCCCAATACGGGCTCCCCGAACCCCCTCCAGGGTTCTCACGTCCCACCACGCGCCTGAGAGACCCCGAACTACGCATCAGCACTACTCCTCCTCCATGTCCCCCTTTTTCTTCTCACCCCCACAACGAGAGTCAACTCACTGCTCCTACCGTTCTGACGCTCAGCACCAGGAACAAGTTCGCTTTGCTGACCAGCAGCGGAAGGGCCTCCTAGAGGTGCGGAGAGCTGCACACTCCAGACCTCCCTACCAGGACTACAGAGACTACGGACCTAATGACTACTCCCCGGAAAGAGAAGAGCCCCCGCACCATGACAGATATGACAGACGCATCCTCCAGTCTCCTCAGCGTGGCAGGTGCGAGCCACATCACTATAGCTTTGCCCGAGAACCAAGACCTAGTGATGCCCCACGCCTGAAGCAGCTGGACGCCCTCGCCAAAGACATTGAGCGCTTTGATCCAGAGAAGCGCGACCACAACATTAACGACTACCTCAGAGAGATAAGGCATTGCCTTCTCGACCTGCCTCACTCCACCCACAGAGAGAGTCAAGTTAATCTGGAAGACGACTTCCAGATCAGTCCACGCATTCATAGAGGCCCAGCCAGCTGACACCCGTGACGACTTTGACCTGCTCTGTGAAGCACTAGCAGAGGAATACTCCCCTTTTGCGGATGAGACGTCTGCGACCATTTCAGCCATCCAAATCAAGCATGGCCGCCACGAACATCCCCGTGACTTCTACACTCGCCTAAGACACGCCTACTTCCAAGGAAGAAACGGCCCAGGACTTGAAGAAGACAGAGCATTCAAGTCACTCTTCCTGCACAACCTGCATCCATGCGTGCGCACCCACTTGACTCTTCTCACCCGGCAAGGTGACCGATCCATGCGTGACATCCGGAAGATGGCACAGATGGCCTGGGAGACTGTTGTCCGATCGGGGGATAAGAGAGAAGAGAATCCCCAAGTACTCGCCATGCAGAACTCCGCAAGCGAACCCATAGAATTGGAGGGCGCGGAAGTACCAAATGGTAACCGTGTCCACCATGGGGCTAGCCTGTCTCACCGCTCCCACTTGGAAAAAAAGCCAAGGGACACAAAGAGAGACGGACACAAACAATCCAAGGGGGGTGATCTACTCCAGTCAAGGGCACCCCAGAAGAGCCGTGGCAACCACTACTCCTCTCATGAGCCTAAGCAATCACCTAGAGAGAACAGATGGGACAACCAGGATCGGACCTCTCGACGCCAAGAACACAGAGACCGAGGCAGAAGTCCAGAGACAAAGTCACAAGACACTGCTGAATTAAGGATGGAGCTTCAGCTTCTCAAGGATGCAATCACAAAGATGTCCCAGGAGAAGGACATGAACACCAACCGGCCAACAAAGGACCGTGAGAAACGCTCTTGTGAAGATGGAGGCCCCTCAGTTGCATGACTAGGCCGAGAACCCTCCTCACCGCTATCCCGGATCCATCTCATTGGCTGGGGAAGGGAACTATCAAGTGAGAAGGCACCGCCACCAGCTGCAGAGCAAACTTCATCCATCCTTTCTACTTCTTCCTCTCCACTCCTGCAGTTCCTGGGAGACCTGGTCTGGAAAGGCAGCGCCCAACGCATCTATACCAGTGTCTTCCGAGAAGATCACCCAAGTGTCAACACGCTACTGGATACCGGATCGGAGATCAGCCTCATCCGCACCGACACATTCTCCACCATGAGAGAGGCCTCATTCACCATGGGGAGATGCCTCAACATTGAGTCCCGTCAGCTTAGCATCAGCTGCTATAGGCAAGACCATGCCCCAACCAACCAGAGAGCTTTGTTGGAGTTCACACTCCCAGAGATGGAGCACGTGGACCCAGTCAACACCTCTAAATTTGATGTGGAACAGCTGCTCATCGGTCAAGCCCTGCTCGATTGGCTGGCTCCTCTGATCAGGTGGTCACGGACCCAAGTCACAGTCTCTAAGACATACAACTGTGACTGGAGAACAATTCCCCAAGCATGTCAGGTGGTAAAAGGGTTGGACTTGATTGTCCCAGCCAGGTCTGCTGGCATTCCATTTCGACTCATGGTCTTGAGAAGACAGAAGTTTGACTGCCCAGGGGCTTTCTTTCATCCCGCACCGTGGTTCCTTGAACTGAACCTTACCACTTGGGGCACTCACCTTGAACTGACCAGTCGGTCAGTTAACTGTACTACACAGGTGCCTGCTTGTACAACATTGGACCACTTAAGCGACAACGCATTCCATGGTTTGGAACTGTCCATCCCCACGATTGGCACGTTGCCAAGGCTGCTTGAAGGACACCAGATTCACAACGATGTGCTCTTCAACCTGCATGCATGAATGATGGCCGTCGTTCCAGACAGGATGCCAGTAGGCTTGGTTTGTCGCATTGATCTCAGCAAGGAGAATGAGATGCCTGTTTATGCAGTCATGAATTGCAGTCCGATCCAACCTGTTGCGAATGAGATGACCGCTGATGTCCCCAAAGAACCTTACCCAGGGTTTGAGGAGGAGATCCTGCAGCAACCCTCTGAAGAAGCCGATGTCCTGACGACAGACCTTCAGCAACAAAAGCTGTGAGGACAGGGAAAATCACTGCAGAGCACGACCACTTTACCCAACACTATTGTCCAGACCCTTAGTCAGCTATCCCATGTAATTGAGTCAGAACTTGTAGAGCAAAGTAGGGTTAAACAATCCCTACAGGATGCACTGAGTGAGGTTAGTTCCTCGATAACTGGCCTGAGCGAGGGAAGGATACCTCCTTACTCTGTCCCCATCGAAATAGTCAAAGGCATCAAAAAGTCAGCGACTGGAGCCACAGATGAAAGGTGCAAGGCCCGTGTGTCAAGTAAGGATGAGGTTACCGAAACTAGAGTAGAAAGGGCAGGTGACTTGTGGCTTGTCAACACCCCCCAGCATGAGGTTGTAATGATATATGAAAGCCATGACATGGCCATGAGGATGAGACTCCCAAACCAGACTGTGTTCATTAGAGTCCCGCCAGGGGTCTTTGGCCTTGTCCTCACTGGTTGGGTCATAACTGCAGGTATCTGTCTGATGCTCCTGAGATACACCCAAGCTCTAAACGCTCTAATTGACTCACTCAATAACACTCCTCAACACCTTCGCCTTCAACCACTTGAGGCACCTCTTCCTTCCCCTCTAAAGGTAACTACCCTGACAAGGCAGTAAACCCTGACCGTTCCTCTCTACATTTGTATAGATATAAAACCCATACCTTTATCTCAATGATAGGAGGCCACACCGACACTACCTAGTGCGGGTGTAGTTAGTTGCTTATAGTTTGTTGTATGTTTTGATTGTTCATTTTCTTTTTCTATCTTTGGTGTGTATTTTCCCCCCAATATTGCATGTGATCTGCACAGACGTTAGAGTAGATATTCTGCCCAGATGATACAGTCTAAATGTTCTGCCCAGATGTCAGTCATCACTTCCTGCCCAGTGTCATGTTTCATGATCTGTCCAGATGCTGTCAGTTTTGAATTATGTAGGTCAGTCGACCCAGGAGTGAAAAGGACACTGCATGGACATTGACAAGGCGCTGGGGACCAAGGTGGACGCTCACTAATCGGCGCCTGCTGTGGATGACAGGTGAACAGCGTGCTCTGAGGGCTCTACAACTTCACCATCAGACCAAGGGGGGAATGTAGGTACCATGCCTCCACAGACAAAGGAAGGGGGGTGCTCCCCCTAGGTGCATGGCCCATATCAGGACGGATGTGGAACTACGTCATCAGACGAATCCCCTTTAAAAGGGGGGATCCCCCTTTGTTCGTTCTCTCTACCTGGCTGCATCAAAGTAGCTACCTAGAGACGAAGAGCGCGCACACCTTCGAGAACAAAGCGGTACTGGTTCTGCACTCGGGCCCGTGCAGCACGCGAGCGACGCAAGAAGTAACTAGTTCGCTACTTTTATTTCTTTTGCGGAGTTCGCTAAAATCCAATCGCTTCAGCTAGCCGACGATTAAGAACTGTTTGAACATTCGCGCGACCCCCGGACCTCCGCAAGTTCATCTTAACGTCGACAGCGATAACTTCCCCGGGACACCACGCAACGGACCACCGAGGGACCGCTGATCGAACGGCCACCGCATCTTCCCCTGGACGAAGCAACGCGATCCAGCGGAACCTTCTCCTCAAAAGCGCACGAAGGAGTCCTCCTCAAGAGGCTACCTGGCCTACTGCGCGGGCCGCTGACTGAACAACTCAAAGTAAGACTGTGCATCTGGGCAGACTTAGAACAATATCTTGTTTTACTCTTTTCTGTGTGCTTAGACCGATATTTTGTGAAGGCTTATTTGCAGTGGTGTTTATAATCACGTTCATGTTAAACCGTACTCTGTTTAAGGCTTAAAGAGATATTCTGTTCAAAGCTTAAATAGGTATTCTGTTTAAACTTGTTCGGTTATTCACACTGATTCCTTTACTTCATAGTTAATATCCAGTTCCTCGTGTACTTGTTAAACGTGTGTCCTACGTTACGCTCGTTGGGGCTGTATAGTGACTGATGAAACCGTGCCTTAGTTAGTTAGAGTAAATTTGCGTTGTGTTCGTGACCGTAGTGAGAGCTCGGTTTGGTTTTCGCGCCATCGAGTTTCTCTTTGTCTAAAGGATCTCCTCCCCTATACGCACGTCCACACGCACGTACCCACGCACGCGCATCCGCGCGCACTTGAATACACATCCATACGCACACGCACGCACACACACACGCACACACACACACGCACACACACACACACACACTAGCCTCCCCTTTTGCCCCCTTTGTTTGTGATGTTTTTAACTATTATGCTTTGTGATTAATAAATGTTTTATGTTTAAATGCTGTCGTTTGAGTCGTTGTTTCTCTGTTACAACCTGAAGCCAGAACTATTATTTGAACTGTAACCTTCAGATTTATAGTTTGTTAATCAAACAATTTGGGCTACGGGAGTTGACCACAATTAGTGGCGACCTTAGTTAAATGAGTTTATATAAAATTTGGGTAAATTTAACACGGTCTGAACTCCCACCATTTCGTAGGTAATTTTATGAGACTACTTAGTATGAGATTACTAAATAAATTTGGCCAGCACCTACATTACACATCACCCTTAACCAACATTTAACCCTTAATAAAATTTGCATTTATTTGCTGGGTTAATCTGGAATGTGTTAGAGTATGGGGGGAGAGCATCTGCATTTTTTATTGTATTGACAATAAAATCATTATTTGGTATAAATGAACAAATCACTTGAATGACCTTCTGAACTTTAATTGCTGTCATAGGATTAAAACAGTGCCATTGCTTCAGTGATGCTTTTTAGACGTTGCTGTGGCTTCAGTTGTCTACCAGAAGTCACCGTCACTGAAGCCTTGAAGATTCTAATCACAATTGTTAGGAAAGTCTCAGAGCTTCATGAGGCTTCACTTGCCCATCACTATTGTCAGCATCTGCACTGACAAACGACATTAGTGAAATATCTAAGTAATGCTACCAAAGCCGAGCCCAGGTGTCTACAAGCAGTGTGGGAACTCAACAGGAAATTCTAGACATTTGCGCAGTTTAGAAGTGTATAGTTTTTGACGGTCTTGCCTAATCTGTAGATACCAGTTGGACCTGCGCACCCTGCACACATTGAATATTGCAATTACATCAAAGTAAAAAACAAGGCATTAGCAAATCAACACCCGGAAACCACTTCCTGTCAGGTGGGCCTTGTGACAGAGTTGTATAGGGATTTGATACCAACGGGGCTCTCGCTACCACAGCTAACTTTACCGCCTGGAGACCTCTTATCAATCTCCACTCCTCCGGTACACCAGGCCTCCTAAATCTCCCTCAGGAAAAATTGGAATTAGCACATGGAACAATTACCCCCCCCACCAATGTCTCAAAGACTGGTCGTATCCCCTTGACCGCTTCAAGGGATACTGTGGTTTACAAGGCCTGAAGTCAGACTTAGGTGTGCTGCACACCGGCTCACACTCCCTGATTAAGCCTACGTCACCCTTTCCTTTTGGACCACAGAGTCTGCGGGACTCCCTCCAGTCCCACACACACACCCTTTATCTTTGGACAATGGAATGTTGGCAACATGCCCAGATACAGCTGTACTCCTCTCCCTACCCTGACTACCCAATTCAGTGGTTTTAGAAAAAACGTCCATTGATGGACTGTACCGCACACAACACTTGCTCCAGCCACTCCCCCAAATCATCCCACTGCATCAGTGGGTTTGGCCAAAGAAACATGTGCCACACTGTTTACCCTTTGAAACATAGCCTGCTCCGCTCAAATTAACCTCCCCGCGCCTATGTGTTGACCCCAAACATCGGTTTTTACATCAACATTTCACCCTGCACACGCTCTCTGAACCAATCAGCAGCAGCATTTGTCTCATAAAACAGCATATGTCCCCCAGATGACAGTTCCCCATTATTTTGCGTTTAAAGGCAAAAGCATTTCTTCATTGCAGGGCATACTTTTTTTTTTTTAAAGATAATAGAATAAAAACAGCCTCAGTATGAGTTAGCGGAAGCATTTCTTCGTTGCAAAGCATAGGAAAAGTTTGTGTCTTACCTGACCCTTCCGGAACATCACCAGTCGACCCCTCCGACTGTCAGTCCCCACCATGACTTTGCTGACCTTGCTTCTCCCGCTTATCCCGCCTTTGCGGACACTCCCTTGACCAGTGCCCTTCTTTTCCACAGATGTAACAAGCGTTGTCGTCATCATCCCTTCTGCGGTTCTTCACCTTTTTAGTCCTCTTCTGCCCTTTCCAGTCTTTGCCTTTTCCATTGCCCCTCACCACTCGAACCATAGAAAGTTGTGTTTGTCGCGGTTCTTTGTCTTGCTTCCAGGGACTCACCTTCTTCTGTCGCTTTTCCGCGTGGATAGCATGTTGCACAATCACCTCCATCTTGGCTGTCTCCCAAGTGATGCAGGTGTCCTTCAGCTTCTCGGATATATCCGGCTTCAGACTATTGATGAAAGCATTCCGCAAATGAGCCTCATAAGGTGTGACTGGCCCATTGTCCATCCTGTCGGGCTTGTCCATGCCGCAGTGAGCATCATGCACCTGGGTGAGCCGACACAGGTACTCCTGCACAGTCTCTCTGTCATCCTGCTTGCAGTTAGCTATCTTGGTTAAATCCATCACAAGGGGAAAAGCATCCCGTATTGCTGAACACAAGTCATGTAACATTGTCCGATACGGTTCGTTACCTTCATGTGACCACTTGCTGTTCACCAGCTGAATGTTCTTGACTGACCAGTCCATCTGGATCCTTGCAACCTCTACTCCCAGTTTCAGGCCCAGGAGTCGGTGCAGCTCATGTGACGTCGGCCTGAACTCACGGCAAAACATGTCCAGTTCATCTGCAAACTTACGCCCCCCAATGTCTCCAGGGTGCTTGAGCTGCTTGATGACTTCCTGTAAATCTGCAACAGTCCATGTTCTCATAACAAGCATAGGTTCATCCTGACCCGCCACTTCCACCATCGGGCACATCACCTGATCGTTGGTCGTTTCCAACAATCAACAACTTTCGTTCGCCACACCCCCCCCCCCCCCCCCCCCCCCCCCCCGCGCTCAACAAAATACACTCGCCACCGGCTCCAGGTTAAAATCTCACTCCAAGCGAACGTCAAAAGTTGGCAACCCTGTAGCCATGGTAATTCGGAGCTAAAATAAGTTAGCCAAAGCTAGTGTCTGCATCTGCCCTTCGAGTGTGCATGGTAAATATTCGAGTTGCCGTGTTTGCGAAAACTGGATAATTTGCTGTTTGCTCCCAACATGAGTCAGCGTGGTTTTTGGGGCCTCACCATCACTGTATTTTGTTTGCTTGAGGGCAAACCCATCATCCTTGAAGATTCTCGGAAAATCCTCAAACAATGACTAGCGAAATGGATGATGTGAATAGCGATTCTCGTGATGGCCGCCAGGGTGCTAACAGCTAAAGGAAGAGAGCAGACTTCATTTTATCACAAACACCAGATGAGGTAAATTGAGCCAATTGACTGCCAATTTCAACGAAATAGAGCAACTTTTGAATATTCGCTATGTGCCAAAGATGTGCAAACCGTATTCAAAGTTCATCAAAATTTATATGCCTGAACTAGTTGAATGCAATGCTGCAGTAGCTTCATGTTTAAGCGACGGTGAAAAGGAGGTTGACCAACGACATTGATTTCAACTAAAGTCTGATCAGTGCAGGCAGTTTATGGTCGGTTAAAAAATGGATTGAAGCCAAGGCATGTGATGAAGACATTACACCGATGGATAATATACCTGAGGTGTCAGAGACTTCAAAGGTGTCGAGTGCAACCACAGCCTGTATGCAAGAAGAAGCAAATAGAGCCACATTAATGGTGCAAGTGGCAGCTTTGTAAAAGAAACAGACATTAGAGTTGAAAGAAGCTGATATTAAAGCTGCAAAGGAAATACTGGAAATAGAGACGGTGCTCATGGCTTCTGCTGCCAGAATGAAAATATATGAAGAGAGTGAAGAACGGCAATCGCAAGCAGATAAAAGAAAACATATTGCAACATTACACAACGTCTCAGATTACGATGAACATGAGGATATGCAAAGCAAAATGGCTACCAGATCAAATCAAGCTGACAAGTCTGCATTGGATCTGGATAGGAACCTGATATGTCATATAACCTTGTTTTTACATAACCATGCTTGTATTGTGAGAAGACACATACAATGCAAGAGAGTTATAAACTTAGGGAAAAACCACATAAAGAAAGAGTAACATTCTTAAAGAAAAATTGATTCTGCTTTGGGTGTCCATTGAAAGGTCACTTGAGCAGGGAATGTAAAAGGAAGATGACATGTGAGATTTGTGCTTTGAGACACCCCAGTATGCTACACATTTCAAGTGAGGAGAGAGCTACAAAGGAAAGGCCTGTTGAAGCTGTGACTAGTGATGCCAGCACATCCAGGGTTCCGTCAGCTCTTCCTCATGAGACAAGTGTCTGTACTGGGGCTGGAGAAGATTGTGTGCTTGCCGTAGTTCCTGTTAGAGTGAAGTCCAGAAAGAGTGACCGAGTTGTAGAAGTCTACGCATTCATAGACCCTGTCAGTTCTGCCACCTTCTGCACTGAATCACTGGTAAGACAACTGAATGTTCAAGACAGACGAACTGAGCTCATGTTGAGTACCATTAACTCTCAGAGTAGAGCAGAGTTACATTATCTCAGATTTGGAAGTCGGCAATCTAGAAAATGATGATTTTATTGCGTTAACCAAAGTCTTCACACAGAAAAACATTCCAGTGTCCAGAAAGAACATACCAGTCCAGAAGGTGCATGTGTGTGTGAGTGAGACAGACAGTCCTGTTATCTTGGTGCATGTGTGTGAGAGACAGACAGTCCTGTTATATAGGTGTATATCTGTGTGAGAAAGACAGTCTTGTCATCTTAGTGTGTATGTGTGTGTGTGTGTGTGTGTGTGTGTGTGTATGTGTGTGTGAGAGAGAGAGAGAGAGAGAGACAGACAGACAATCCTATTTAGGTGCATGTGTGTGAGAGAGAGACAGCCCTGTTATTTAGGTGCATGTATGTGAGAGGGAGACAGTTCTGTTATTTAGGGTTGTGTGTGTGTGTGAGAGAGACAGTCTTGTTATCTAGGTGCGTGTTTGTGAGACACAGTCCTGCTACCTATGTGCATGTGTGTCTTAGTGAGATAGACAGGCCTGTTATCTATCTGCATGTAAGTGTGAACAAGACAGACAGGCATGTTATCTAAGTGCATGTGTGTGTGTGAGAGAGACAGACTGTCCTGTCATCTAGACGCTTGTGTGTGTGTGTCTGAGAGAAAGACAGTCCTGAGACCATCTACCTGCTTATTGGATCCCATACCAACAGTTCTCCTCAAATTAATTGTTCCCACTGTGAGTCCAATCATCACTCAGTTTGTGAATCTCTCATTGCAGACTGGCCAAATCACGTCTTCCCTTAAAACTGCATCTGTCCTACCCTAAAGAAGCCTTCACTAGACCCGGAAGTGCTTGAAAATTACAGGCCTATTTCCAACCTTCCTTTTTTCATATATTCAAAACAGTGCTTGCAGAATCCTAATGAGGGTCAGAAAGTATGAACCCATCACCCCCATTCTAAAATCACTGCACTGGCTTTCTGTCTCATCCCGGATAAATTACAAAATCCTTCTGCTTACATAAAATGTATTATTGGTCAAGCCCCATCATACATACAAGAACTTCTCACCTACCAAACATCAATCCGCACCCTCAGATCATCAGGCAGCTCCTTCAGGTGCCCCCCACTAGGCTTCGAACTATGGGGGACCGAGCCTTTTGCTCAGCGGCGCCACGACTCTGGAACATTCTCCCAGTCCAACTGTTTGTGTGTGTGTGTTTGTGCGTGTGTGTGTGTGTGTGTGTTTTCTTTAAGGTGGACCATGCAGGGAAGATCAGACTCAAATCTGAAAATGTAAGCAGCAGTTTTGTAGTTAATACATGCACACAAATCCATATACTCATACACACACACATACACACACACACACACACACACACACACACACAGATACATATATACACACACACACAGATACACACATACTCACACAGTATTTGTGTGGTCTCCTCTCTTCTTGTGTGCAGATGCGCGTGAGCTCACACTGGACCCAAACACAGCACACACACGTCTCTCTCTGTTTGAGGGGAACAGAAAGGTGACGTGTGTGAAGGAGCAGCAGACGTATCCTGATCATCCAGAGAGATTTGATGACTGGTATCAGGTGATATGTAGAGAGAGTAGAGAGACTGTAGTGGAGATGCTGATATAGCAGTGACATATAAAGGAATCAGCAGGAAAGGAGACCGTGATGACTGTGGGTTTGGCCGTAATATAAAGTCCTGGATGCTGCACTGCATTAATAACAGATACTCTGTCCTGCACAATAATAACTACACTCACATCTCTGCCCCACCCTCCAGCTCCAACAGAGTAGGAGTGTATCTGGACTGGCCGGCCGGCACTCTGTCCTTCTACAGCGTCTCCTCTCACACACACACACTCACACACTTACACACACTCCACTGCACATTCACTGAGCCCCTCTATGCAGGGTTTAGGGTTTATTCTGACTCCTCAGTGTGTGTGTGTGTGAGCTAGAATAACCTCCTGTGTACTGGATCAACATCTGAGTATCTATGGAAACACACACAACTGGAGAACAAAACCTCTCTCTCTCTCTCTCTCTCTCTCTCTCTCTCTCTCTCTCTCTCTCTCACACACACACACACACACACACATGCACACACACACACACACACACACACAAACCTCTCTCTCTCTCTCTCTCTCTCTCTCTCTCTCTCACACACACATCTTTTTCTTGCCTCACAGTTTCTGTCTTCTCTGGATTTCTAGGTTTAGGGGTAAATAAAGTCCTGTGATTACATGCAGATTAGTTAACACTAGAAGCGCCGCGCCTCCTTTACATACTTATACCTAGAAGCGCGGAGGGCCGGTTATCTGACCGCTTTCACCACCTCCTACTAGCGCCGTGTTGTTTTCACCTACTTAAAGCGCGCCTCGGGCGGTCAAAAGACCGCTGAGTCTTTACACAGGGGAGCTGGTACTGACACATAATTAACGCTAGATGGCGTTTTGCACAAAAGGAAGAATGAGCCGCCCAAACAAAATATTCGTAATGGTGATATTTGCACGTAATGTCAATATATTAACAAATTAATGTGACTAAACCTTTTAGAATCAGTGCCTTGTGACCTTGTTCTCAGTAGCTTCCCCATTGCCAGTTTTGTTTAGTTTCATATTGCATTTCCTGGTTTGTGCGAAAACGTAAATGCTAAATATTGTTTCAGTTTTGTTTCTTGGTTAGTGTAATAGTTTGCTTGGTTAGTGTAATAGTTTGCTTGGTTAGTGTAATAGTTTGCTTATTTGTCTGTGTGTTATTCTGTTGGCATATATGTCACTAGATTATCATGTTCGTTCGCCACACCATTAACCCACTGGCCTGCACCCCCACTGTGAAGCGTTCACGTCTTTTGTCTTGCTAATGCTACAGACTGCGCTGCAGCCTTCCACCCCCACATCCACAGAAAGCTTGTTCGATACTCAAGAGTAGCAAAGTGAAGTCCACAGACCAAGCCAAAGCAAGTTTATTTGTATACTCAATTTCAAGTTTTAATGTCTAAAAGTTGTGTATGTTAGTGAATTGCAGGCTATGGTGAACATAACAAATCTACAAATAAATGTCTATAATGTTTTGTGTTAGACAAAGAACAAAAAGCACAAATAGGCAAAATAAATTACAAAAATATCATTATAAAAGGTAGGCTATGTACCTTTGCGTAACAAAATGCAAAATTATTAAAATTATACTTTTGATGGCTTCACGAATATAGTTGCCTCTCTCCTCACGTCCTAACGACCGTGTCACCAGTTGTTTGAAGATAGAGGTTCACAAGCAGCGTTATCACCATTTGGTGATTTACATTTAGCTTATATTGCATACGTTTCGTTCCCTACCTCAAATTAAGTTCCATTTATGTAGTGAATTGTGAACTTGAGAATAAACCTCTGTCCATTGTCCACCATTATTTGCAAATAAATTCTTTAAAAGTCAGACAAAATGATTTTCTCAATTTTTTTTTCACATTTTGTCTCTCATAGTTGAGGACTACCTATGATGTCAATTACCGGCCTCTCTCATCTTTTTAAGTGGGAGAACTTGCACAATTGGTGACTGACTAAATACTTATTTTCCCCACTTATTTTCCCCACTGTATTCGAGATGAACATAGTCAATCACTGCACAATCACTGTAAAAAAACTAACATTTGATGGCAATATCAATCAATCAATCAATCAAATTTTATTTATATAGCGCTTTTTACAACAGTTGTTGTCACAAAGCAGCTTTACAAGTGCCGAGTCCTAGCCCCCAGTGAGCAAGCCAAGGGTGACAGTGGCAAGGAAAAACTCCCTAGTTTTTTTGCATGAGGAAGAAACCTTGAGAGGAACCAAGACTCAGGGGGGGGGGAACCCAACCTCCTCTGCCCGACACCGGTCACCATGACAACAACAACAATTTAGACAGAAAGAAATAAAGAAAAGGAAAAGATGTAGTATTGTCCATCATGGTGTAGGCTTATCCGGTCAGGCAGTAGGTAGCTGGCACTGGATAAATCGCTTGTCTCTCCTCATCTCATTTTTCCTCGAGCAGGCGGGCAGCCATGTGGAGAAAATAAAACAAGGAAAATTAGCTCTGTATGAGGACATATACAGGACAGATGATATTAAACACATTTCTGGAGTGTGGCAGCAACTCCGGCATTAAGTTAAACTATTACAGCCTAGCTAAAAAGGCAAAACCAGGAGGTAACATAGGTTTGGGGGCATTCTGAGACAATGGCATCCGTCCACTGCACTGTCAACAAACTTGAGTGACCACGAGCAGTGACAGGACGACAGCACCAGCACCCCAGTCAACCATAAAACCCTTCATCTATGAACCCCTGGATCTGTACCTTTATCTAAGGGGGGGATGTTAATTATCAAACGCTAAACTAAATACGTGGGTTTTCAAACTAGACTTAAAGATTGTGACTGTGTCAGAGTCCCGTACGCATTTTGGAAGGTTGTTCCAAAGCTGGGGGGCCTTATAAGAAAAGGCTCTTCCCCCTGCTGTTACCTTATTAATTTGTGGAACTAATAAAAGACCAGCACCCTGTGATCTTAGTTGACGTGGGGGTTCATAGTAGGAAATAAGTTCCTGGAGGTATTCAGGAGCAAGCCCGTGTAGTACTTTATATGTTAATAATAGAATTTTAAAATCAATACGAAATTTAACTGGGAGCCAATGCAGGGCTGATAGGACTGGTCTAATATGCTGAAATTTTTTAGTTCTGGTCAGAACTCTGGCTGTGGCATTTTGAACTATACACAAACAGTATTATATGTAGGAATATTTTACTCTCCCAGCAAACAGACATTTTACAGTAACATCTGTTGTTTTCTTAGTCAGTTCATTTTTACTGCAAACCGCTTCATTTGGACTTTTTTTTTCCAAATGTACATTTTTGGCAACATACTGTCTACACAATGAGTGATGTTTACTGTTAGGTACTATATGGAATGTAGATTAGACAAAAAAGGAGTCAGTAACAGTTTTGCAGTAAAGGTTATATTTTACTGTATTAGAGACATTACTGTAAATTGAGGCCTAACCCCAAAAATAATTACTGTAATTATAAAAATAATTAGCCATGGTCCCATATGTGTAATATTCCCAAATACACATCTACAAAAAAAAAAAAAACAGGATATAAAACTGAACAGTCTTCAGCAGTTGGCCACATGTTTTCATCCACATCACATCTGATGTTGGACCTTGTCATGCACCTGGGATAGAAAAGCTTGGTATGCCTTATTCACTCCTGGCAGTCTTCAGCTAAAATGTCTCTGCAGCTGGGATCCATTGCATCCAGGAGGGACTTTTGGTCATGGGGCCGATGATCATACATCTTCCACCTCCAGACTGAAAAAAATTTTTTAGTGGGGTTGAGGAAAGGTGAGTAAGGGAGGGAGGAAAAGGAACATCACTCTTGGACGGTCTATAAAGCAGTTTCTGACATGAGAATGACAGAATCCTACATTGTCCTATCACAAATGTCTCCGTGTTTCCTCCCACCTGTTCCATTTCTGCTTCTGGAACCAGTTTTTGGTAGAGTTCATTCAAAAACGAAAGAAGGAGGTCACTGTTATAGGCACCAATCTGGCATTTGTGAAGGACCAAACCAGCACTTGAGATTGCAGGACAAATTGTTATATTTGCTCCTCTCTGACCCGGTACATTACTGTACTTCATTTTATTTCAATGATCTATATGTGCAAAACATATGTATTATAGTAATAGCTTTTCAGCTGCCTTTGTTTTTGCAGAACTTTGTATTTTATACAATATTTAAGGTTTTGAACCTTAGGTTTTGATTTTTGACATGCTGTGTGCAAGCATTTGTAAATAAGAATAAATGATCCAGAATTTTGTTATTGGATAACCTTGTGTGTATAGAAAATGTAAGCATTATAGAAACATGTAAAATGACTGCATTTTGTGCTAAAACAACATGAATTGTACTAATTGTATAGCCACTGAAGACTAATGTTGTATTTACTGTGTTTAGAGTTTTGAAAGTGGGACTACAGATTGGACAAATGCATGTTAGCAGTCATAAAAAACTGTAATAAAGGATAATCTTATCTTTTCCATTTATTATGAAATTTTCTGGTAGTTCTGATGTATGTCCACTAGATGGCAGCAGACAACCAAATATTGATATATCACAACTGGGCAAAGTATAACATTCTGTGTTGATTTTTGCTTGTTAACTTGCAAATAATGTAAATTGTTTTATGTGTTGGTGTGATGTACATATTCTTCTGTCCATTAAAAAGAAAAACTGAAATTTACCCGTGTCCTACCAGTAAGCAGTGGGTTATAGTAGAGGCTTAAAAAGTTTAAAGGTCAAATGAGGCATATCTCCTCTTAATGTTTTCTGATACTGATGTACATAAACAGTAACGTAGCACAAACGAAAGAGACCAGTTTGGAGTGATTTGGACATGGAGGGGGGGGGGGGGGGGTGGTGACATCACGCGTATGAAAAAGATCCGGTTATATTTAAAAAACCATAAAAGCACAAACGTTCATTTTAACAGCACAAACGGATGATTTTTCGTTTTTATTTTTCACTAGTTTGGAGTGATTTGGACGTGGAGTGGGGTTGGTGACGTTACGCGTGTGAAAAATGAAACGACTGTAAACGACTATAAGCAAGTGATTAATTTTGACGGCACAAATGAGCACAAACTCCGTACATTCGATTGATACTACTTTGGAGAAATTTGGACATGGAGGAGGGGCTGCGTGACATCACAGGTCAGAAAATGTATTTTTTAATTACTCAAAAGTCTTAATAGAACAAATGAAAATATTTAGAGCACAAACGGGCACAAACGAACTGCAGTGTAATTTCAGCATTTTGAGTTTGAGGGGAGGCCAGCTTCACGCAGGTTGATCAGCCATTCATTTGGTTTGAGCTGCACCTAGGTTAGACCTATTTAGTAAGTTAAAGTAAAATTCATTTATATAGCACTTCTCACAGGCACAAGCCACAAAGTGCTTTACAACGGAAAATAAAATAACAAAAAATAAAAACACAAAAACACACTATAAAACAGAAATAAAATACAGTGCACAAGGTCAACGGCTGCAACCTTCACCACTAACTAAACGCCTGCGTAAAAAGGAAAGAAAATTTAAGAGAGGGTCTACCATTTCTCTCTCTCCCCATGATTTTCTTTATTAAGTGAAACCCTTACATACATAAAGTGGAAACAGGTGCATGTCTTAATAATGAGGACGAATGAGGAAGTTGTCGCACAGAGTTCTGGGTATTGTAGTCCTCCTGGTCATGCTGCATGACAGTCCTATATTCCTTTTTTGAGCTTGATATACTCCCGGGAGTTTGAAGTCCCTAGTGGACAAACACGCATTCCCCCACAGCGTCCCTGAGGTTAGATCCTGTAGTAGGCCTGTAGTACCTGTATGGGGCAGTCATGGTCCTGTGGTAGGGAACTGGTCTTGTGGCCGGAGGGTCGGGAGTTTGATTCTCAGGCCTGAGGCCATGACCAGTGATGGCTAAGTTACCTTGAGAAAGTAATCCGATTACTGATTACTGATTACTCCTTTTAAAAGTAACTTAGTTACGTTACATATTACTTGATTTTAAAAGTAACTACGTTAGATTACAAGTTACTTTAGTAGTTACATTCAGCAGCAAAATAAATTTTTCCAATACTCACTTTATTGGAAGTGCATTTTTAACAGTAACAATGTATTGAAGCAGGTTCGGTAACCGAGGCAGAAACTGCTTAATCCAAAAATCCCGAGGAGGGAAACTTTATTGATAATGCAACCCTGGCGCACGCAGGCTCCGCGAAGAAGTACTTAGCGCTACGAACGTTTCGGGAAACCCACCCCAGTTCAGTCAGACAGCTTGTGAAACGAAATACCATTACAATTTCAAGCAATTTAAAGTAGGCGATGTTAGTCAAAATTCCAGCACTTTTCAAACGTGGAACACAGTGCAACATTAAAATTCTTCAGGTAAATGTTCCTTCCCCTGTTTTTGAGGGGTATTTCTTTATACTACCACATATCATTACGGGAGGACACTGCACAGAATTACGTGTAAAACGCGCTCGCGCTCTCACAGGGTCGCGTGCAGCGTGCGGAGTCGAGCGCTACCGTCAGACGCAAAAGTAGAACTGAGCCAAGAAAAAGCAAAAATATATATTTTTACTAGGGAAAATAAAAATAGTAACGCACAGTTATTTGGATAAGTAACTTTAATCTGATTACTGGACTGGAAATAGTAGCGCGTTATATTACTCGTTACCGAAAAAAGTGGTAAGATTAGAGTAACGCGTTACTAAGTAACGCGTTACTGACATCACTGGCCATGACTGAGGTGCCCTTGAGCAAGGCACCTAACCCCAACTCCTCCCCAGGTGCCAGGCTAGGGCTGGCCAGAGCTCTGGGCACGTATGCACCACAGCCCAAGAAATCACTATTGTGTGTTTGTGTGTGTGTTCTAATTGCACAGATGGGTAAATGTGGAGGAGACATTTTGATTGCGCGGTGAACAGTTGACAAATATGGCACATTCCATTCATTTAATTTCATTTCATTCATTCATTTCATTATGATGTGCTGATGTGTCTCCTCCCATACCTGCTCACTTCACTTCATCCACTCCTCCACCGCTGGTACGTCAGAACTGTCAGTGGTCCAGAGAGCCATATTGGGCTGATAACCTAAACAACTCAAATGGAGTTAGGACTGTTGTAGAGCTGATGAGAGTTTTGTACCATCTCTTCCCAGGGAAGGAATGACAGTTATTTGGATTATTGCAGCAGTTCACATGCAGGAATTTTCCCAACTCTTGGTTCACCTGCTCGTATTCCCGTATGATTGGGGATAATAACTTGACTTGAGACTGACAGCCACCCCTAGTCTCTCTAGGAACGAGGACCTGGGAGGTGAACTGAGGACCCCGATCTGAGTAGATCTCCAGAACCCCAACATTTCTAAGTACATGTTGAATCTGCTTCAGCTGTCTGAAAGGCGGTGGGTATGTTAGCAAAGGGGATTAATCTAACTCCACAAGAAAAGTAGTCCGTGACTGTTAGTATCGTTGTGAAACGCTGTGACACCAGTAGGTCAGTATCGAAGTCCAGTGCCATGTGTGTCCATGGGTGTATCGGCACAGGAAGGGTGGAGTTTGCCAGCTGGTTGGGTTTGTGGCGTCTTGCACTGCGAACAGACTGAATATCATGAGACATAATGGTGTACATCACTAAACATGGATCCCCACCAGTAATGTCCAGAGAGCCGTCTCACCAGGATGACCTGCAGTTAGGGATGTATGTGCCCAGGTAAGTAGTCAGTCCTACACTCGGCTGGTACATAGTGCTTATCGAAAGGGCATTCTGATGGTGTCTCCCTATTGCTCATCAGGGCGTCAATCTCTTCGTCCTCCACCTCATCAGTGCTCTGGTCCACCTTGGTGTTGTGTGAACCTGGTCTGTAGGTGAGAGTAAAATTGAAAAGATCAAAGAAATGTGACCATCTCGCTTGCCTCGCTGAGGTCTTGTGGGTATTATGCATGTACTCTAGGTTTAGATGTTCGGTGATAACTTTAAACGGATGGTTGGCCCCCTCCAGCCAATGATGCCACTCCTCTAAAGCAAGTTTGATAGTCAATAACTCCCTTTTCCCAAACCTGTAGTTGTGCTGTGTGTGAGCTAATGGGAATAAAAGGTGACAGGTGTGAACCCTCCAACCTCAGTGACAGCACAGCCTCTACTTGTGAATGTCCACTTCTACTATAAATGGGGCTGACGGGTCTCTGGGTTTAAGTACAGGTGCTGTAGTAAAGGACATTTAAGTTCTATCAAATGATCTACGAGCTTTGTAAGACCATTTAAGTCAGGGGTGCTCCCAATTTTTCAGCTTGCAAGCTACTTATAAGATGACAAGTCAAAATGATCTGCCATCTATAATAATGCAAAACAAAAACATTTTTTAGTGGCATGTGTGTCAAATGTTGGCCAGGGGTTGGGGGGTGATGGGGTGGGGGTTGTTGGCGTGTGTGGATTGTTAATGGAGGGGGGGGGTTGGCGTGTGTCAAACCCTAGACGTCAGATTGGCTACCATGTATGTCAATCAAAATACAACCGTCAGTGCAGATGGACGATAGCCTGTCATCAGTGGCGTGCACAGACATTTTGGGGGGCAAGTTCTTGGAGGGGGGGGGGGGGGGGGGGGGGGGTGAAGGGCACTTTTTAGCGCACGTGGAACACTTCATTATAAAAAACAATTACAAGCACATGTTGAATGAAATTTGACTTTTATTTGTCACATTCTCTAAACGTGAGTTTTCAATGGAGAAAAAGTCACGCATCCAACTGATATAATTCATATCCAATATACAGTCATGTCCTTCAGGTAACTTCTGTTTACCCTCCACTGTCTGCAGGCCTTGTTGCATATATTTTGCAATTGGGTCATTCCAGGATTTTGGTACATTTCAGGGGTGGTAACTTCTGAAAATTTGATCTTCAATTTGATCATTTTAAATCATATATTTATAATCTACAGGTTATAAACTATCAAAAAGTTTGATTCGTCAATCTCAGATATGGAAGAAGTTTTTTCTTTATTAGATTGGTGTGCAGTAAATTGGTATGCAGTAACAGGGTTGCGACTAACAGGGTTGCAAATTTAGGCTAAGTTGTGGTCTACCCCAGGAACAGATGCTCACTGTAAAATTTAACTATGTATACAAGATCAAGGACAAATATGGTTATATAAGTATATAAAGTAAATTTTGACTCTACTTGCAGTGAAGACTAAACTTGAGAGTTAGAGCTGGTCACTGGTCTACCCTCTTTTGCTATATTCAACCCCGGTGTGTCGGCCAGAACACCACTTGAGGCCAGAATGCATTCAACTCTTTATTCTTCAGTTCAAGGCAGGGATATGAATGTGAGGTGTGTGTTACAGGATGGCTGTGTATAGTGCAAATGTGTAGTTGTGTGTGTGGTTCTGAAAATACAAATACAGATATGAGATGTATAATCTCCAATTACAGATAACAAGCACAAATAGAATAAACAGTACAACTGGTGCCTTTGCACCCTCTGGTGGCGAATATATGCAATTGTCTTAATGACTTATTAACGCTGTACAACGAAATATGTAACTACTCATAACAGCGAAATAGTATGCTATGTAAATAGTTATAAGGTAACAAACATACAAACGTAAGGGTCGGACATAACACACATTGTAAAGAAACAAGTCATCATAACTGAACTAACTTAATAATCACGTGCTAACCTCTAACAAGTTAGCTAAACCCGTGCGGTGAACTCAAAGTGCCATGATCACACGAACGCAAACGTGATCATATTACATTACAACTACTACTACATTATATCCTCCGCCATCCAGAACAACAATAAACTTACATTAAGTCATGTACGTACGAACGATGCACTATATACAATCAAAATCCCTCGACGAACATCGCACAACGGGCTCCCCACAAAGACCAACTGAAACGAACTCGTCAACTGCCAGAGTGATGACGTCACGTCCAGCCAGTTAAATGGTTACGCTCCTGTAGGGCCTTTTGTACAGCCGCCCCCAAATGTATAGAATACATTTGCTTAAAACCAGAGGCGGACGAAGTACTCAATTTCATTACTTGAGTCAAAGTACAGATACCACTGGTCAAATGCTACTCCGATACAAGTGAAAGTTGCATGTTCAAAATCTTACTTAAGTGAAAGTACTGAAGTACTTGCTTTTAAAAATACTTAAGTATTAAAGTACACCTTCCTTCACATTTGTAAAAACTTTATAGTCAGGGCTCTCAAGTCTCACGCATTGAGCGTGTGACACACGCATTTGACCGTCTTCACACGCTCACACGCCACACTTCCGATTTCACACGGCGAGAAAAAAAATCTAGTTTATTTACCTCCGATCCATATCTATGTCGCCCTCCACTGGCGATCGATCGCGATATACAAACCCCCACCCCGCTCAACAACTCACGTTCGCCGCTCACACTCTGACATGAATCCAAAACTTGAGAGCCCTGGTTATAGTTTAAAAGTATTATACAACCTACCAAATCCATTTTGGGCATAATAATCATACAGTCTTTGATAATAATCCATAAGGCATATTCCAATGATGTACATCATTCAGGTAGTGGTAGCAGAAAAGTTTTAACCTACATTTTAGTTTAAGGAACAAAAACATTTTCTAAAACCATAATTCACTGATTAGCCTAGCCTAACCTGTTTAAGCAAATTATGTTACCATATTAAAAGTCAATAATAAAATGACGGTTTTCTCTCTTTGCTAGTTAGGTATTCAGTCATCCAATACAACATTATGCTACAGTCAATATTAACAAAGACAAAGTAAAATTAGCAATGCGGCATCTTGGTAGTCTAACCTTGCCACAACCTTTTGCAGTATGGCTAAAGCCCGCCAACTCCATGCCACCCAACATGCTAGCAAACTCTTTTCAAACTAGAAATCACAGCCACATTAGAATTATTGACATTACACTGACATTAGAATGGAAACATTATTTGACAATATTCGATTAACCCACACGTTTTCCCTTATTGATGTTTCCGTAGTTTGCTTGCGTAGTTTTTCGTAGTATTCCGTAGTATTACTTGCCAATATAATGTTAACATTATTTATAGTTATCCTAGCAGACCTAGCAGTGGAGTGAGCAGGCAAAGTCATTTCACTAGCCTTACTGCAAAGCTCCTCTGACTACATAGAAAATGGTCACTTAACAAAACATTTAGGCTGCATATAATATGCTTCCTCAGGTGGGACAGTGAATTTTTGTATGCAGTGATAGCCTATAGTTTGTTTTTGGCAAACAAAGCATGCATTTAAAACGATAGGAATGATTTATCCGTTCAGAAAACTGAACATTTTGTCGAGATACGGCCATGGGTGCAAGTACTCGAAAAAGCATGCCAGGGTTGCCAGCGTGAGACACACGCATTTGACCATTTTCACACACTCTCGCGCCACACTTCCGATATCTCACACCGAAAAAAAATCTAGTTTATTTACCTCTGATCTATATCTATCATCCACCGGCGATCGCGATATAGTACTTAATTTGTGTCCATTTTTCACCGCCCCCCCCCCCCCCCCCCCCCCCCCCGCTCAACAACATACGTTCGCCACCCCCCGATCAACAATTTACACTCGCCACCAAGTCCAGGTTCAAATCTCCCTCCAAGCGATCTTGAAAAGTTGGTAACCCTGGCATGCTCCATCACCGCCGTCTCCGTTCATGTTGCTTGTTATTTAGGAAAAGAACGACTAGCGACACCGAACTTGATTTTACACCTCACAGACACATCCTTGTTTGCTGATAGGCTGTCACCTGTGAAAATACTATCGGGGGAGGGGAGGAGAGTTGTGTGTGGAAGTAACGAGTAACGAGAGCTGGACAGAAATGTAGTGGAGTGATAAGTACTGTATTTGTTATTCAACTGTAGTGAAGTGAAAGTCATAAGTATTTTAAAAAAATCAACTTAAGTAAAGTACAAATACTCAAGAACTGTACTTAAGTACAGTACTTAAGTAAATGTACTTCATTACTGCCCACCTCTGCTTAAAACAAAAGGGCTCTATGGCTGCACACTGGTTGGAGCTGCGGGACTCTTCTCATCTTCATCAGATGGGAGAGCTGGAAGGAGGACCAGCCTGGCGACAGGTCGTGTGTATACTCTATCCTTTACCTGCACATCAGCCGATCTAATTCGTCCATCTGGACTAGGGTGGACCTTGATGACCCGTCCAATTGGCCACAGAGCTCTGGGGAGCTGGGGGTCGACAATCATGACTACAGAGTCCTCTGTTAGATCCGCTAGTGTAGAACGCCACTTCTGGCGTGACTGAAGACCAGGTAAGTATGAGCGGATGAAGCTCGACCAAAAGTAGTCTGCTAGTACCTGGGAGTGCCTCCAAAGTCAGCGGCTCAGGAGCTCATCCTTAGGGTAAACCACCTGCGGGAGAGATCCATCTGGCCGCCCCATCAGGAGGACATTGGGTGTGACTGGATCAGGGTCTCTCGCATCAGAGGAAACGTAGCCCAGTGGCTTGGAGTTGAGGATGCCTTCAACCTCAAGTAGCACAGTCCGTAAGACCTCCTCTGAGACTGCCTGTGCGCCCACTGTGTAACAAGCTCACAATAGGTCTGCTCCGGTTAAGGTTTTATTGTGTTCTTTGTGTTGTGGGTTGGGGGATGTTTTGAACGATACGAAGAGTAACGGTATCGCATCGCTTTATCCCTTACACATCCATTGAGCCCTTGCCACCTCATTCACAACGTCACGGGCAAATCATCGAATGGGAAGTGAGGAACGTGTAAATAAGGACGGCACAGTTGGACGGTGGGAAATACCTGTCGAGAGAGCTAATTTTTCGGAGTCGCCTGGCGTGCACACCGAGAGTTTTGGATTGTTTTACTGAGGGTGATCCGGCGCGGGATAACCAGCTCGGAGCTCCGATCGGACTATGTCGCAGAAGTTGTATCTTCCTTGCTGTGGGTGAGCCGACGGATTTTGGTGAGGCCGCCGTGCCTCCCATTCAATTCCGTTCTCTAGCTCTCTCTCCTCCATCTCCTATGTGTCTGTGGAATCATTGACTGGGTCGCGCGGCGATTAATCAGGCCGCTGGGGGAACGGACTTACGCACTTACACTCATACATAAACACGCACTCACAAACATGTTGAACGGACACACAGGGGACTAAGATCGCCGAGTCTTAGTGGTTTCGTTTGATTTATGGTGTTAATTGCTTGATATGTATATATGTATGTATAGGTGGGGAAACAACGGGAGGGATTAAAATCGGTCGGTTGAAACTGTATTTCGTTGTACGAGCTCCAAGCATTACTCTCCGCCCTAACCTTAAAAGGTGTTTGTAACGTCTCGCTATAAGAGTGGATCCATTAGCAGAGAGTGTTACAGTGGTGGCCCGTATGGGGATATAGGAGTAGTAACGTCTGGGGCAGGCTGTTCAACCTGTTTAGGTTTTTTTTTTTTTTTTTTTTTGCTTTCGTGAGCAGGGTAGTTTCACCCGTTGGGTTTTTGAACTCCTGTTAGAACACACTAACGAACGGACATACATCCTTACCCAGACATGGAGGAAGCCGATAGGCAGGTAGCACCCCCTCAGCATGTAACACATAGGCGGCCCTGAGGGGATGTTACGGAGGTATCCAGCCTACTCGAACAGCTGTACTTGGATGACCCTAAGGCACCCGAAATACAGGGTGGTAATGAGGAAGAAGAAATTGATGTCTTAGGTGCGGTTGAAGAGCGAGTGAACCCTATCATTGAAAGGATGAATGCCTTGGAGACTCGCTTAAAAGACATTGTGGACTCATCCCTTAGTAGAGAGGAGGGGTTGAGAGAATCATTTGATAAGTTATCAGTACACATGAAGGAGTATGTAGAGGAGCGGTTTAACCATTTGGATCAAGCCATTGTGGAATGTTTGCGGCGCCGTGATCGTAAGTGGGACGAACAACTGAGGGAGACCGTTCGCAGGAGTTCCCAGAGGAGGTGGGGTCCCGTAACAACATCTACTCCAGCTTCCAAGTCCTCGCCTAATGAAACCTGTTCAGCAGCCCTAAACGCCCTATCCACCCCCCCCATTCGTCTGGATTTCCCCAGGTTTGGTGAATCCACTAGCTCTGCGGATGTGATAAATTTTATTGAGCAATGTGAGAACTTTTTATCCTTACGGCCCCTGAGCGATGTGGAGTTATTAGGGACACTTAATGCCGTATTGCAAGGTTCCGCCCGGAGTTGGTGGTTGGCTACCAAAAATAAAGTTAAAAATTGGAGCATGTTTAAAGCAGTTTTTATAGAAGCATTTTTGTCAGAAGATTACTCTGTTGAGATAGAAGAACAGCTGCATGCCATGGTTCAAGCTCCTAATCAGCGACTCAGGGATTTTGCATATGACTACCGTGCTCTTTGTCTGAAGTGGCGACCTGAGATGGCTGAGGAGGAGATGGTACGACGGATCCTCAACGCTTGTAATCCTCGTCTAGCCAGCGGCCTGAGAGGCACAGTGACCACCGTAGACCAATTGGTGAAGACGGGCTCTATGGTTGAGAAAGATTGGGCTTCTTCCAAAGATTACTGGACCCGGGTGCAGAATGTTGGCTCCAGCGAGCGCTCTGGGAAAAGACAACAGAAAAAGACTAACGAAAAGGGAACAAGTGATGGAACACTGGCCACAGTAGTGGTAAGACCTACTCTCCTTGCGGTGCCCGTCCGGGTCCGTGGGGCAGAGGGAGACGCTGTAGTGGACACTGGCAGTACTTACACCCTCATCCAGGAAAGCTTATGGAGAGAGCTATCCAGAGAACATGAAGTGTTGTTGCCCTGTGGAAATCAGGCGTTTATTATGGCTGATGGGCAAGAGAGTAGGGCAGTGGGCAAATATCCCCTCATCTTTAATCTCCATGACGTAGCGTATAAAATTGATGCGTACGTGTTGCCAGATGAACGTCTGTATATGCCAGTGTTACTAGGTTTAGATTTCCCCGTATTAAGCAAGATGACCCTTCAACCACATTTAGGCTGTTACACCATGTCTACTGGCAAGAAACACCAGTTCCTGGTAAAAACGAGAGGAGCCCTCCGGTGGACCTGTGAAGGGGGCAGGATTAACACTAGAAGTCCCAGAGAAGGGTCTTTCAACACTTCTACTATCGGAACCCATAGAAGGGTCGAAAGAACTGAAGGATTTTAGCTAACACCCTATTATCAGCTGCGAGCAGGCACTTTTGTTCTGTAAATAAGGCCATTACTGGCGCACCACAGGAGGGGGCATGCTTCAGCTCACAACTAATTGTTGTTTTTCATTGAGTTTGGCCATTTAGTTTCTAGTTAGTTCTATTCAGTTTATTGTATTTTATAATATAAAGGTTATATATATTGTATTTAGTTTAGTTTTATCTGAGCAACAAAGCACAAACAATAAATTATTTTTTTATATTTTAAATAGAAAATTAGAAATTTTATAGCCAGGTACATGTGAGTAATGACCAGAAGCATTTGTGTCTAAGTCAGGAGGACTGAAATTTCAGCATGAGAAACATACAAAAGAACAACTGTTATGTTTCCATGCTTTTTTATGTTCCATGCTTTTTATTATTGCCATAAAATTATACAAAAAATACAAGGAATAAAACAATTCCACACATATTTACAATAGGCTGCAGTGCAGGGCTGTGCGTGTGTGTGTGTGTGTGTGTCTGTGTGTGTGTGTGTGAGTGGCATGTCCTTCTTGTGTGACTAGCACTTTAGCAGTCACTCAGCAGTCTGTCAGAACATGCCTGGCACTGCCAGGGTATCTCCCTGGTACATTTGCCACACGTGTATCTGTAGCAGTCCACACATCTCACATTTGCACAATTGTTCATGAGTGTTCTCATCAGAGCATTCACATACAACTATCTACCCAGTCTGCCAGTCCCTCATTTGGGGAGAAAGCTACAGTATTGTGGCTATTCCCACTTTAGTGACCCCATTTTGTTTCTCTTTCACTCAGACAATAAAATATTCCAATACAGTGAGGACATGCACCTAAGACGAAAATTTCAGACCCCTCCATGATTAAAAATTGTCTAAATTGTCTAAAGTTGGGAATAGCCACAATAGTGTAGGTTTCTCCCCAAATGAGGGAGTGGCAGACTGAGTGGATAATTGTAGGTGAGTGCTCTGTTGAGAACATTTCAACTTTATTGTATATATTTCTAAACTTACATCATGTCCTCTGTAGCTTCTGCTCTCAGCCAGGCCCTCTGACTGCCTCTCTCACCTTATGCATGTCCCCTGCACAACAATGCAGCTGGGGGATGGGCAGACACACTCAGGACCAGCTTACAGACTTTTGCATGACCTTTTTTGAGGTGGATCAACACAATTAATTTGGTAATTTTTTTCAAAATTGTTATTTTGAACCCACTTATCTTTTTTAGAAGAAATACATTACTAACATTACTACATTTCTACCTGAGCCTGCCAAAAGCCAGTGCTGAGGTATTTTGGATCATGAGGCCATGAGGCCATCCTTTGTCATGCAGCCACTTCTAGGTAGACGGGGGGATGGGTGATAGTGTGAGCTATGTTGATCCATTGACTCAGACGGAGAAGAAAAGACCCTTTCAGAGAAATCTGAACTTTAGCTATTTTGACCAATAATCATGTCACCTTTTGCAGTGAGAAAAAAATCCAAAATTAGTACAAAGGAGGCAGACTTGAGATGTTTTGGAATTATAGTTCAAATAATGTCTGTCAGTTTTATAATAAAGAGAAAGATGACTGTAGCCACCTACATGTGGATGGAAATTCATGTCACCACACATTTCACTTACTCTGTTGACTGAGAAGCAAGGATAGCAAAGGTTTCCAGTACACAGCAGGCTTTGGACATGATCCTGGAGGGGCCGTGGGCGGGTGGGGTTCCCTGGTCTTTCTCTGCCTGCCTCTGGCCTCTGGGGCCTTGCTAATAAGTACATTCTGTACATTTATCCTATGTTGCACTTACATAAACACACACACTCACACACACATACATCAGTCATTTGTGCTGTATGTCTTACTTTCTGCTCTTCATTTAGTAGCAGCAGTTGGTGAATCATTTGAGCTGTTTTTTCTGCTCTTCTGTCTTTTCCCTTTTTAGTTTCTCTCCCCCTCTTTTCTCTCCTGTCCTGTATGGTTCACCTAACCCCAATTGTTTTTATCACTATTGTACTGTATTATACAGAATTGTTTTCTTTTGATCCTTACATGAAAACAAAGTTGTCCTCCAAAGGTGAAAGGGTGGAGGTGGGCCAAAAAAAAAGTTTGAAAAGCCCATATGAAGCAATTTTCAAGCCTAGGGTCACAAACGTCACACACAACACATTGTTAGTTTTCAGAGAGTAGTGAAAATCTGTAGTAGTGATATCTCTTTTGGTAAGATTTCCTAAATTTCCTATTTTTGTTTGCTGGTTATGGCTGTATTTGGAAGAGACACACATGCGAAATCTTGATCTTGAAGTTAAAATTGCTCAATAATATTATTCTATTTCAAGTAGCTGAGGGTTTTTTGTATACATTTATGTAAAAACATTTTTACCTATTAGCAGTTTTTCAAAAGACAAAACTACTTAAAATAAGGTTAAAAATATCAGAGCCATTTTGACTAATCAATATGCCACTTATATGCCATTATAATTCAAATATTATGTTTGTGTCAATTTCACATTATTTCAACCTTTCACAAATCAAATCTCAAACATATGGTTCTGTAGATGAGGAGACTTCTTGCAAGAGATCTTGCACAGTCTCATATGGCAGCCAAGGAGGTGCAAGCTTTCAGCAGCAACCACCCATACCTGACACACGCCTCATTTACATAACACTGGAGGCAAGTTCAGCTCTTCTCCCCCCTGCTGATTCCTCAGGCAATGGGCACTTTTGCAAATGAATGGATGTTAATTGGAGCCACCAGAGGTGTCAGTTTGGACTAAGGTTCTTTGGACCCTCTTTTGGGACTTCAGGGGGGTGGTTGAAATTTCAGGGACTTCTAGTGTTAACTTCTATATGGCCTCTGAAAAAAGGGGGATTGGCGAAGATGTTATCACAGACCAACCTGAACATGTGCAGGCTCTCTTAAGGAGGTGGCCCACAGTATGGACCAACAGACTGGGTGCCACTAAGATGGTTGCACATCATATCATCACCACGGATGAAAATCCGGTGAGGAAGAGAGCTTACCGCACTTCAGTCCAGAAACAAGAAATAATAAAAGAACACGTCCAGAAGATGCTAAAAGATGGTATCATTGAGCCTTCCGCTTCCTCGTGGGCAGCGCCTGTCGTCTTGGTCCCTAAGCCAGAGGGCACCTTCCGTTTCTGTGTCGATTACAGGGGTCTGAACGCCAAGACCCTGCATGATGCCTATCCTATGCCTTTGGTGCATGAGATATTGGAGTCCATGCAAGGCGCCGCTTTTTTCAGCACGTTAGACCTTCAGAGCGGCTATTGGCAGGTGATGATGGATGAAAACAGCAAAATGAAGACAGCAGTGATTACCCCAATAGGATTATACCAATTCAAAACTATGCCGTTCGGGTTGCGCAATGCTGGCGCCACCTTTCAACGTCTCATGGAACAAGTGTTAGGAGAATTGAAGGGAAGGATATGCTTCGTCTTTATAGATGACATCATTGTGTTTTCCCGCACGCCAGAGGAACATCTCCAACACTTAGAAGCTGTCTTTGGTAAATTAAAGCAAGCCCAGTTGACGCTGAATGTGAAAAAATGCCGCCTTTTTCAAACTCGGCTTACCTTTCTGGGGCATGTTGTATCTGGTCAAGGGGTGGAAGTGGATCCAGAGAAGGTTGCTGCTATCCAGCAGTACCGAACCCCTACGGACTTGAAGAGTCTGCAAAGGTTTTTAGGTCTAGTGGGGTGGTATCATAAGTTCATTCCCCGTCTGGCTGACGTATCTATCCCATTGAACCACTTAAAAAAGAAAGGTGTTAGTTGGGAGTGGACAGAAGAGTGTCAACAATCTTTCCTGAAATTAAAAGCAGCTCTCCAATCTCCTCCGGTGTTGGCCCAACCCCAGCGGGACATCCCGTTCCAAGTCCAAACTGACGCGAGTGATGCGGGATTGGGAGCTGTGCTTAGCCAGGAGATAAACGGAGAAGAAAAGGTCTTAGCCTATGCCTCAAGAGCACTCAGAGGGGCAGAATTGAGATACTCCACAACTGAGAAAGAATGTCTCGCGGTAGTGTGGGCTGTGGAAAAATGGAGACATTACCTTGAAGGCACAGTGTTTGACGTCTTTACAGACCACAGTGCACTTACGTGGGCCTTCAACTCTCCAAAGCCAGTGTCCAGATTAACAAGGTGGACACTTAGACTGCAGGCTTTTAACTTCCGAGTCCACTACAGGAAGGGGTGTTGCAATGTAGTACCGGATGCGCTGTCGAGGGCCACATCTACCACAGAAAGTAGCGTCTGCATAGCTGCAGCATACTGGTGTGACCTTCCCTGTACTCTCTCAGGTATTGAAGCCGCGCAGAAAGGTAGCGTGGTGTGTGACCAAGTAAAGGACACCTGCACAAGTACCAAGATGGGGCGGGTGCAATATCTAGAGCAACAAGGCGTTCTCTACCGTGTAGTACCTTCCAGGTTTGGGGGAAACAACCATCAATTAGTAGTCCCAGAACAACTGACGAACCAGTTCTTGGACTACTTTCACAGTAGTCCTTTTGGAGGTCACTTGGGGAGAATGAAAACCCTCAGAAGGATCCTGGAGGTGGCTTGGTGGCCTAGTATGCGCAAAGATGTGTGGAAATACGTGAAGGAATGTCAAATATGCCAACGATATAAGAGCCCGAATGTGAAACCTGCGGGTTTTATACAGCAAACCGAAGTCAGTCAACCGGGGGAGATGATCGGGGTGGATTTTATGGGTCCCTTCCCGAGAAGTCGAGCCCGGAACACTATGTTAATGGTTAGTGTAGATTATGGATCCAAATGGGTGGAATTGTTTCCTTTACGAGATGCCAAGACTCCACAAGTTTGCAGAATACTCAAGGATGAAATATTCACCCGCTGGGGTGTCCCTGCGTTCATTGTGACGGACAGAGGACCACAGTGGACCAGTGAAATGATGGCCAAGTTGTGTGAAGCATGGGGCGTTACTCAAAAACTGACCACAGCATATCATCCCCAAACAAACCTGACTGAAAGGGTGAATAGAACCCTGAAAACCATGATTGCCTCCTTTGTGGGTAAACATCACCAGGATTGGGATCAGTGGCTACCTGAGTTTCGTCTATCCATCAATACTGCAGTTCATGAGTCAACTGGTGTGCAGCCTGCGGTGTTAGCTTTGGGGCGCTTCATAAAGGGCCCATTTGAACGCCTCATTGCTGTGGCTCCTACACCATACACTGCAGCCTACAACACTTTACATGACCACACAAGGTTGCGTAGGGAGGTAGAAAGGCATCTGGGTGTAGCTAGAGCCAGACAAGCCAGATACTACAATGATAGACGCAGATGTGTACAGTTTGTAGTTGGCAGTGTTGCCATAGTTACTTTGAAACAGTAATCCGACTACTGACTACTGACTACTTCTTTAAAAAGTAACTCAGTTAAGTTACTGACTACTTGCTTTTAAAAGTAACTAAGTTAGATTACTTTTAGTTACTTTCAGCAGAGGCTGATCCCCCGCCCCCTAACATGAAAATGACTACCAGTTCTGCCAATACTCACTTTATTGACATGTATTTTAACCGGAACATCAAAAATGACACTGGCATTTGTAAACTTTTTCTTGAAATAGGCTTACATGTTTTTTAAATAAATAAATAAGACAGTCTTTCTGTTCAACCCCGCCCACTTACAGGGTTGCCAACTCTCACGCATTGAGACACACGCATTTGACTGTCTTCACACGCTTACACGCCACACTTCCGATATCTCACGCCGAAAAAAATTCTAGTTTATTTACCTCTGATCCACATCTATGATTCAATGAGTTACTAGTTCGATCTGGCGCCAACCACCGGCGATCGATCGATCGCCATATAATACTGAATTTAGTCCATTTTACACCCCGCCCGGTAACAATTTACGTTCGCCGCCAAGCCCCGGTTTTTTTTCAGGTTTGACGTTGTGTTTTTGAAAGTAGACAGCACTCTGTCGCCAGCACAGAGTGTACAACGGACCTTAATGTTGTCTTCCTTATTGTTCACATCTGACTTTGGCGCCGCAGAGCAGAGATGACGTAACCGCGTAAGAAACGTGTAGCCAAAAAATAAGAATGAATAAATATAACCTACGTTCCCCCAAAATGCAGAAATAGTAACGCACGATGTTTTAGATAAGTAACTTTAATCTGACTACTAGTTTTTAAATAGTAGTTGCGTTAGACTACTCGTTACTGAAAAAAGTAGTCCGACTACAGTAACGCGTTACTAAGTAACGCGTTACCGGCATCACTGGTAGTTGGGGATCTGGTTTGGATCAAGACACACCCTCTGTCGAATGCAGCTGCTAAGTTCTCAGCCAAACTTGCGTCCAAGTGGAAGGGACCAGCTCAGGTTGTGAAGCAATTAGGCCCGAATAATTACAGAGTGAGATGGGGTGACGAGAAAGTGAGGACTGATAACATTAACGTGGTTGACCTTAAGCCCTACTATGGCCCTGCTATGCCGCTGGCTGGGGGGGGGGGGGGGGATCTGTAACAAGCTCACAATAGGTCTGCTCCGGTTAAGGTTTTATTGTGTTCTTTGTGTTGTGGGTTGGGGGATGTTTTGAACGATACGAAGAGTAACGGTATCGCATCGCTTTATCCCTTACACATCCATTGAGCCCTTGCCACCTCATTCACAACGTCACGGGCAAATCATCGAATGGGAAGTGAGGAACGTGTAAATAAGGACGGCACGGTTGGACGGTGGGAAATACCTGTCGAGAGAGCTAATTTTTCGGAGTCGCCTGGCGTGCACGCCGAGAGTTTTGGATTGTTTTACTGAGGGTGATCCGGCGCGGGATAACCAGCTCGGAGCTCCGATCGGACTATGTCGCAGAAGTTGTATCTTCCTTGCTGTGGGTGAGCCGACGGATTTTGGTGAGGCCGCCGTGCCTCCCATTCAATTCCGTTCTCTAGCTCTCTCTCCTCCATCTCCTATGTGTCTGTGGAATCATTGACTGGGTCGCGCGGCGATTAATCAGGCCGCTGGGGGAACGGACTTACGCACTTACACTCATACATAAACACGCACTCACAAACATGTTGAACGGACACACAGGGGACTAAGATCGCCGAGTCTTAGTGGTTTCGTTTGATTTATGGTGTTAATTGCTTGATATGTATATATGTATGTATAGGTGGGGAAACAACGGGAGGGATTAAAATCGGTCGGTTGAAACTGTATTTCGTTGTACGAGCTCCAAGCATTACTCTCCGCCCTAACCTTAAAAGGTGTTTGTAACGTCTCGCTATAAGAGTGGATCCATTAGCAGAGAGTGTTACAACTGTAGTATAGAGAGCAGTCTTCACCGAACGTATCTCCCTCTCCCATGCACCCCCAAAGTGAGGTGCAGCTGGGGGGTTGAAATGAAACGAAATCATCTGCTTGGATAGGTGTTGTTGCAAGACTGGAGACAACGTTGTGAATGCTTCTCTAAGCTCCCTCTCACCTCCCCGGAAATTGGTCCCTTGGTCTGAGAACAGCTCCACAGGTCTGCCTCTTCGTGCGATGAATCTCCGAAGAGCCATCAGAAATGAGTCAGTATCAATAGAGGTCAGGATGTCTAGATGCACAGCTCTAGTAGTCAGGCATTTAAAGACAATCCCCCATCTCTTCTCAGCCCGCCGCCCCACTTTGACCCCTAGTAGCCCGAAACAGTCCATTCCAGTGGAATAGAAGGCGGGCTTGAACAGACGAAGGCAGGCTGCAGGGAGGTCAGCCATCTTAGGCACAGCAGGTTTCGACTTCCACCGACGACAATCAGCACAGCTGCTCTGGAGACGGCGGATCGCCTCGCGTCCTCGCAGGATCCAGTAAGAGCGGCGGATCTCAGCGAGCACTCGTTCTGGACCTGGGTGTCGCAGACGTCGGTCAAAATCCTGAATCAGCAGCTTTGTCGTTGGATGTGCTGGCTCTAGGATGATTGGATGTAGGGTATTAAACTCTAGATGCTCCAATCTGCGAAGTCTCCCCCCCACGCGGATAAGCTCTACGCTTCCATCAAACTCGGGAGATAAAGCTATCAGTCGGCTGCTCTTGGGAATAGGTTTACCATCTCTCAGACGGTGGAATTCCTCTAGTTAGCGCAGCAACATCCCAATCCCAATCTATTAAGTGGCCAATTGACGGCCCCAAAGGGGGGCTGCGCGCCGAAGCCCCCAGATTTTTGCCGGGTCGGTGACCTCCAGAAAAGTGTAATTTAAACGAGCCCAACACAGCCTCAGCGGAAGTTGCCCACAGATAACACACAGCAAACTAATGCCGATGACCGGACAGAACGGCGTAGGGCAGCCAGAACGTGCATCTGGCAGTGTCGGCGCCCTGAATTTAAAGCCCAGCCCTACGTAGGATGCCCGAGCAGCGTGATGACGCAACCCATGACGCGGCATGGCTGCAGCACCCGTAGTGGTGCCGAGGCACCCTACACAGACAACACTGCAAATAATGTGACGCGTCAAGTATAAACGAGGTGTGCGGAGTCGTGCTACGGTGACTCGCGAAAGTTTATTCCAGTCTTGATTAAGTTTAACCAGTCTTAATGGTCCAATGAAGGTAATTTAAAAACCAGTACATTTCCTCATATATATATATATATATATATATATATATATATATATATATATATATATATATATATATATACACAATTTTGTATGTGTGTAAATTGTCCTCTTTGTTACGTGTGGAGCAGCCAGGCACCGATGAGTAACATGGTGAACATACACTTTTAATATTGACACTGGTGAAGTCCAGCGCGATAGCGCAAGCACACAAAACGGTCAACTCACGCAGGCATGAACTTAAGACAAAGACGAGCACGAGACATTGCGCGAACGCACATTAAATGAGTGCAGAACACATTCCTCAGTGATCACAAGACAAGGCACAGGTGAGACCAACGAACACGCTCACTAACGACCCACACCCATGGAACTACAAACATGGACATAACTACACGCAGACAACGTAACAACACCGGTGTTCCAGTCCGATCATGTTGTCTATACCAATATAGACTATGTTCCAATGTCTAGGCTACAATCAGCATAGAACAAGTAACACTGCAGTGCACTCCCGTGCAAACGAAGCCCACGAAGAATAAACAAATCAGTAACTTCCGGGGCACACAAATGGGTCAAGTAAAAAAATCTAAATCAAGTTCAGCTCCAAATCTGTTTTTTAATTTTGCAATTTTTGTTTGGATCATAAAATAAAAAACAGAAAAATACAAGCCTTATAGGTCCGTGTACGTTCCGTCCAAAGCATTTTCGTTTTTTAATTAAGTATTTGGAGAGCGCGAGTTGACTGGATTTTATTGTTTCCTTCACTTTGTAGTGTGTTATATTTGGAAAATGACATATTATATTTTCCAGAATTATTTTATGTATGAAAAATGAAATTATAAAATAAAGTCTCAATAGATTATTTAAAAACGAACTGATTCTGAAAATTATTCTGAAAAGTTTTCTCATAAACCGGATGTACTTGCAGAGGGGTATCTTTCAAACATGGATTCTCCAACGTTAGAGCCTTACTATGAGGTTATCCGAAATATGTCCGAAAGCGGAGCAACAGATGCAGAAATAACGCGCCGTTTACTTTCTGAAGGTGTTCGTAACGGAGCGTCGGAAAGGAGTATACGAAGATTTCGTTCAGAGCATGGCTTAATGAAGAGGACGGTCACAGATGAGCATCTTGAGCTGGCTGTAGCATCAGCTGTTAGAGAGGTTAGATTATAATCACGATTCAATTCGTCGGTTCCATACATTTATGACAAAATAGCCATGTTGCTGTCCTCACATCGATATGGTTTCTTGTATTGTTTTACACAGACGGGATCAACTTTTGGCCGCAAATTAATGACAGGATATCTGTCATCTAAAGGTCTTCATGCATCAGAGGGGAGAGTGGGGAGAATACTGCGAGCTACGCATCAGCCTTATCATGAAGCACGGTGCCAAGTGAGCTGCCTGCCATTCTAAACATCTCGTTCAGCATACCCAAATGATACTTCTGCCCTTGATATTTCCTAGAGGCCAGTCTTGGCCATTCGCCATGTTTAAAGTTGTTGGTTGCTACAATTCAACCCTCTAAAGGAGTTTGAGAGAGAGTGAGGATTTGGAACAACAGGTTCTTGAAATGCCTATACTCTTACCTTTCAAGATGTCAGTACATTTGTACTGTTTCTAATGAACATTTTTATATATAATTTTAACCGGGAAGGATCTTCAGAATGCAGTAGCAAAGAACTCCATGCAGCACTTGACAAGCATTAGGAATGTTAAAGGTGCAAAATGTGGCAGTGGGCATGTCCCTGGGGCTGTGATTTTGGATGTTTACTTCATTTGTGCCTCCTGAGAAAAGTAGATATGTCACACTTCCTCTTTCTTTATTACTCAGGGTGCAAGAAACCTCAACCCAGTGCCCTATAATGCTGAATACATGGGACATAAAATCCATTTGGACCAAAATGAAAAGCTTGTGATGTTTGGGGTGACTCATGTGCTTGCAGTTGATGGATACAGCAGCAAAATTGTGGGGTATTCTACAATGCCTGTAAAGAATAACCTAACAATATATGGAGAAGTCTACAGGTAATGAGCATTATGTGGTTAATTATGAACAATGTACTATTAACCAACAGTCTGGAATTTAATTTAAATATATATTTGTCAGCTAAATGTAAGTGTTGTGTTATAGACCAGCGGTTCTCTCCTTTGGGTTATGGGACACAGTAAGAGTTGATTGTGGAAAAGAATTCTACCTCACACTTTTTATGCAAGAACAGCTTGCAAAGTACAGATACAACCAAGCAAGGCTGCCTTATTTGCAAACTCCATCAACACAGGTAATTTTGGGATTGCCCAGCAAATTATTCAAAGTATTTCTTCTACAACACTTAATTCTTACAACTCTTAATTCTTATGTATACATTAATTTATACTAGTACTGTTTTTGTTGTATACACAAACATTTTCTTCCAACAGAACCACACAGTTGAGAGGATGTGGCCCGAAGTAAATAACCGGGTTAATTACCCAATCAAGGAGGCGTTAATTCAGTTAATGGACAAAGACGAATTGAACATGGAAGATAACGTGGTCAGATATTGCGTATCCAACCTGTCTTGCCAAATAGCACATCTTGGACTCACTCGAGTAGTTCAGGCATGGAACGCACACAGGATTCCAGGTGAGTATTTTTTAGCTACAATAAATCTATAAAATACATTACAACCTTGCATATATTTACATTACTATTCAAATCATGCATTTCAGGGAAAGGAATACCAAATGTTTTAGCCAGACATGGCTGCTACACTAAACTTTCAGAAGACCTCTTACCAGATGCCTCAACTGCAGCAAATCAGTACCAACTGGAAGTGGGGTCTTCCCTGACAAGAGTGTCATCATTTGCTGTAGACCCTTTCCCCTCAGACACAGACAAAGAACAAGCAGAGAGGCAGTTTGGGGAGAACTACCCAAACATGTTTTATTTGCTAGAGAGCACTGTGAATCATCAGAATGGACATTTACAAGAAGCTTTGAAACTGTTAATAGACATAACTCGAAGGAATATATAAATATTGAATTGAAAATTAACCCATTGGAACAGTATGTTGAATGTTCAGTACATGCATTTTCTATTCTGTTGCAGTGTCATTGGTCAACCTGCAGATCTTTTTTTTTTATGTATAAAAAAGTGGTTCATAAATCCCCACCAAATAAGGGTAACCTAAGAAACAAGAACTTCCTTTGGTTTAAAAACTGTACAAACTATGCCACACTTTTCACTGTAACTTGTACAAATGTTGGATAGCAAAAACACTTAAATGTAAACAACTGAATACACATAATGTTAAATTTCAGCTATGGGTTTTTTTGGGCTCTTGCTCAATCATCAAACTTGAACAATGTCTTGAATCACACCCAAGACTTCAGTGAGCCCTGCAAGCCTATGCACATTAAAGCTGAAGTGATCTCCTCGGCACCTCATGCACTGGTCAGAGGTTTCCTGCCACTGCTGTACACAGACCTTGCATCCAATGAGGCTATTGCAGCATGTAGCAAACATGGGCTCAGCCATGAGACCTGAATAAAGCAAATGACAAAATGCAGTACAAAATCAGTACATGACAAATCCAGATACATATAACAAGAACACATCATGAACAGTCTCCATATTGACACATTCCAAAATCAAGTACAAGTGTATAAAGAGATTCTCAAATGCACACTGCTGTGCAAAGATGTAGGATGATCCAAGATATGTCATTTATCCAGGCATTTATTTGCTTAGAAAAGACATCTAATACATAATATTGAACTTCCAAGTGGACAGAATTAAAATACGAGTTTTGGAAAGAACACCCAATGAAACTTACTTCACTTACCTTTACACACTACACACATAAAGGCCTCCTTCATGATTTTAGACTGACCATCAGTAACAAATTTGATGGCTTTAGTGCTGTTGGCCACATCTGTAAGGACCTGGATTGATTTGGTCACCTCTCCCAGGTTCTGGGATACAAGTAAAAGCTCCTCAATGTTGTTCTGGACACTCTGGAAACTGGTGCTGTCACTACGGCTAATTAAAAAAGGAAATGTCAATCATAAGTACTTTCTTATGGTGTGTTGTCTATCAACAAGTGTGCCTTTGCGGAAGTACAAAGTTGTCTTACCTCAATCTCTTACGTTTTCCTCGTTCCCTTTCTTGATGTAGGGCCAGAAAGTCCTGCTCCTGAACAGCATAGACTTTTCTAGAGTTTTGCCGCCAGTACAAAGACCCTAATAACAAGAAGAAAAATCACACCAATTCAAAGTTATGGTAATTGTAAAAATATATGCAGGTTTAATCTAATAGCAGAGAGAATACTCTTAAAGCACATAACATACTAAATGTTCTAAACGAGGAGCCTTAAAATCAGGACCTAACGCTCTAGGCCTGTGTTCTTTATGTTATCCCTACCCCACCACCTTATGCAACAAATGAAAAGCTTATTAATTCGTAAATGAGTTGAATTAGGTGTGCTAGATGAAGTAAAGCACTTAGTTTAAACAAAACATACATTCATATACAACTTAGTTTCTAGGACCATTCAGTCCAAGTACAATTTACCTGTTGTACCCTCCGAATCAATTATTTCATTTCCCTGAGAATCAGTAAGATCCAGGGATTCATCACGTCCAATAACATTTTTCACCTTCCCCAGTATCCCGCTGACTGTGGCTTCACTCTCGGTAAAACGAACTATTACCACCCGTGCAGGTATCAATTTACCATCCAACACGTCTGCAATATGTACAGACCTACAAAATTGAAATAAAGAAAGTGTATAACTATTACAGAAAACATAGCACGTAACATCGCTGTAGGATACTCGGAGTTAACACCAACTAGTAAATAATTATTACCAAGGTACCTTTGAAAGGGTCGGGGTGATGCACTCGCTCTTGGTGGACCAACAGCCGCAGAGATAGCAGGTGGTCGCTGAAATGTAAATCGGCTCTGAGTTAAGCTGCTATTGCCGACCACACTACTTGGTCCTGGCTCCACGGTATTGACACCATGTACTTCGTAATGGTGTCCAGGCGTGACACTCAGAGTGCTGAAATAACCGCTGTCTTCCGGAAAGATGGCAATATTATTGTCAGTCGTCAAATAGACGCTTGGCTGAGAAACCTGATAAATAACAAAAACAACATTAGCACGCCACACGAACATGCTACCGGCAAAATATACCTCTTGAATTCGAAGTGTAGCTAGTTACAAAATTATTTTAAATCTAAACATAAGTTGTTCGTGTATATATTAACCTTTAAAATATAGTAATAAGGTAACTGATACCCATCTACATAACCAGATAGTTTAGCAGTCAACTGCCGACTTAAATAGGCTAATCAGGTTTGCCCGAAATCCTCACAAGCTAGACTAAACTTTATGAAGTCTTCATTATAATCTAACCTATAACTTACACACAACTTTAATGGTATTTCACCTGAAATATTAGACTCAATTTGTCTGCTCTCATATCCTCTTCTCTGAGGGAAACTCTCGTTTCCTCTAAATAGAATGTAGCTGTGCTGCTCCATGATGTTGCAGAGGGCACTCGACATCAGCAGCCTCAGAACTCACAAATGGGAAATCTAAAACAGGTATTTAAAAATGAGAAATGAACGCTTTTCTTTTTTTAAATCATTTTATATTCTTACTACCGATTTGCACGAGTTTTCCGTTTTATTAATACGATTAATAATCTTCGATTAAGAAAACGTACTTGTTTTTCCATTTCCACGAAAATGCTTTGGACGGAACGTACACGGACCCTTATACAAGGTTTGTTTTTTTTTGTTTTTATATTCAAAACGAAAAACAAAATAATGAATAGTTTTTTTGATTTTCCGATTTTGATTTTCAGTTGAATATCAAATGAACGAATGATACACGGATTGAAATGCAGCTTCATTACTTGTTTTTTTTTTACTCTTTTATTTATAGAAATTCAGTTATTATACAAAAACTGTTTAAATCCAAACTAACCGTAACCTAGTAAGGTAAGCTTCATTACTTTTTTTTAATTATTTACAGTGTAGGAGACATTGCAGTAAATGAATACAATCAAAAGTAGTTCTAACATTAGGCCCAATTATGTTATTCTGATGTTTGACCTAAAAGGTAAAAATTATACACCACAAAAAATAAAACTAATTAAAACTCATGCTTTCATTTTATTAAGAGTTGAAGCTTTCAAAAATGATATCAAATGTATGATATCAAACATAACAGAGTTAGTGTCAAATTCCCTTCTGCCTCTTTTGGAAAAAGCAAGGCCACTGTGTCAGGTCGTCAAGTGAGCACTGTCCACATTGGGGATTCTTTAATCCCTCGTCTTAGCTGCTTGATCTGTCTTGTGACATGTCAAATTACCTGTTTAGAGTAATAAACAGAAGAGAAAATGAAAAAATAAATTCCTATTACTATTATTATAAAATAAAACTCCAATTAGCCTGTCAGTCGTGGGCATCGAACCAACGCTCATTTTGTCCGAAGCTCTCTTCGCTAACCATTACATTTTTACATTTACATTTCATGGCATTTGACAGACGCACTTAGCCAGAGCGACTTACATTTTTATCTCGTTTTTTTTCTACAAGTGAGCAATTGAGGGTTAAGGGCCTTGCTCAGGGGCAACTCAGTCATGGCCTCAGGTCTGGGAATCGAACCGACGACCCTCCGGTCACAAGACCAGTTCCCTAACCACCAGGCCACGACTGACACAGTTCTAAAACGCGTTGATTACTCTTCTTAATGAAGACAGCTCAGAAGGCAAACAGCTACTCGCCTAGTAAGGAAGTAATAAACTAATGTAATGATTTTATGATAAATATAATATCATAAAGCACAGTGTGGACTGACGGACAGACACACACATACACAGCTACGTTGACTACATAGACTACACTTTCTTGGCGGGTGGAAAACAAGCTGGAGCGAGTTGTGATGGAAATTTGATGATTTCCATTTATGTCAGGCTTTTATGAGGTTGATCACCTCATGTTCACCTCGTGGACACCGGAGTTCGGAATGGGGAATGAGCTCTCTGCAACAGACACCTTGTGTGTGTGTAAATGAGATCTCTGGGTTAATCCATGCTTTGTTAAAATAAATCATTGTACTTTATTATCTAATCCAACTGCTTCTGACTTTTATTGTGCTCACCATTTAAGAGTTTCAGAATTTCTAACAGAGTTTAAAAAAAAAAGATCAGTCCAGCGCAAACCTCTGGTGTGCAACACGTCATTTACTTTCTCTTACTGAATCTTAAAAACACCACAAAAGACAAATAAAAGAGTAAACACACTCACCGAAGAGGAGCCGATCCCATGCGCCGCCATAACGCCGCACAAAACACGTGACCAGTGGAGCGTAATGTGATTGGTTAGATGTTGGTTCGATTGGAGACTTGAATCGATTGCTCATCCTTTGTGTCCCGGATATTTACTCTGAATATATCTGAACTCGTATTTTTGCATGCAAAATATTGCACGCGTATTTTGTGAGCCAAATTTGGCTAATCGAATTTGAGCAACTTGAAAAAAAATCTTTTGAATTTTTTAACGCTTGAATTTTTTTTCATTGTATTTTATTAACCATGAATAATAAAAGTGAAAACGTGTTCTTGAAAATTCAAGCATTAAATTCAAAAGCAACAAAATTCAGATGCATAATTTCAGTGCAAAAAAAATCAGTGCTTCAAATTCAAGGGCAAAAAAATTTCAGTGCTTCATATTCAAATTCAAAATCTGATGAAACAGATTTTCTTCCATACACTTGAGATCTGATTAAGTTGTGTGCTATAAATGAAATGGTTAAAGTAAATGTGTATGAAGTAGACTGTACATTCTGAATTATAAATCATCACTAATATCAACTCCTTACAACCTTTACTGCATCAGGATCAGAGTACACTGGCACCTCGTTAATCATGTTTACACACATATATTATACATTTTAATATACAGTGAAAATGACATTTTTATGGTATTTTTCATTTTGTGTTTACTGGAACCTCTTGCTGCTGAACTGGTTTAGAGGTAAAATCATATCTGAATTCCAATCTCAGTGTGAATTAAAACCAATGAATGTGTTTTCATTGTCTCACCTCCTCTCTGTCTCTCTCTACATTGATCTCTTTCACACAGACACATGACATGTCCACACTGCAGCAAGATACACAATATAATCACCAGTGCAGTAGAGAATAACACCACAGATTAAATGCACTGTGGTTGCTAATGTTGTACATGATGGTATTAAACATAAACCTACTGCAAATATATATACTTGGCACTCACCAATTGTGTTTCTCCACTCACCTATCACACAGATAAATGACACAGCTGATGGGTTAGACCAAGGCTATTCAACTGGCGGCCCAACAAATTACGTTTGCAGCCCGCTCCCCCGTCAACAATTTACGTTCGCTTCAATTTTACATCCACTATGACAGTATTGGTATAGGTCTGAAAATTGTCTGTCCCACAGGTCAGAGCTCTGCCAAATCTGGCCTGCAGAAAAATATAGTTGAATAGCCCTGGGTTAGACTCTAACCCTCTCTCTGTCTGTCTCTCATACAGATATATGACACAGCTGATGGGTTAGACTCTAACCCTCTCTCCGTCTGTCTCTCACACAGATATATGACACAGCTGATGGGTTAGACTCTAACACTCTATCCGTCTGTCTCTCACAGATACATAACACAGCTGATGGGTTAGACTCTAACCCTCTCTCTGTCTCTCACACAGACTCATCCTTGTTGTGAAGTTAGAATGGGCCCATGTCAGGTTATGAATAGAAAGTGCTTTTCATGGGATAACGTTATTTACCTGAGGCTCATTATTCGTTTCACATGTGTGCTATAATAGAACAGACAGGAACAAATAAGACATGAGGTTTCAGTGTGTTTGGAGACATGCAGTATTAGCTATCAGAATGTCAACATATGTGCCAACCATCAGGCTTCCTGCCATGCTAGGCAGCATGCTAAGAGTGTTGGTCATTAGTGTGTCTGTAGCCGGTCTGTGGGTTTAAGCTACTCCCTTCTGCGTTGTGTATGTGAGGAATAAAACTCTGGACACCGGAATCAGCTTCAGTCTGTGTATTCTGTATAAACACCATAAAAAACAAAGCAAAAATATTCAACAGGCATCATCACTAGCTTCAACAGGCATGCCTCTCTCAGTCAGATTCGCCACAGACTCACATGCATGTATACAGAGAAATAAAAAAAATACATATATATATAACCTAATTTCAACATTGATATCCCTAATATTATTATACACCAATTTCAAAATACATTCCCACTTTAATCACTCTTATCTTAATCTGTTTTGTTATCCTGAGATCTCAACTAAAATCACCCGCATTTACCCCTTAATACAAAAAGAAAGAATTGATAAAACGAAAGTCCTCCATTTTGAATACACAGTACATCGACCAAGATCAAACAAACTAAAATGGCAATGAGAGCACTCACCTGTATAAACACCATAAAAAACAAAGCAAAAATATTCAACAGGCATCATCACTAGCTTCAACAGGCATGCCTAACATGGAAAGAAAACCATTTTATCCGTTAGACGATAGAGCTAGGAAGCTACTTTGCCGAACGATTAGCAAAGGGCGCTTACTGCCTGATAAAGAGTGTAACTTTGCTTTTAAAACCGTGTTAAAACTCAGAAATATTACTGGCAACACCGTAGTACATGTCGCTAGGCTTACAGTATCGATGTGTATTAGAAATGCTCACAAAATAACTGTTTTAACACTAGAAGTCCCAGAGAAGGGTCTTTCAACACTTCTACTATCGGAACCCATAGAAGGGTCGAAAGAACTGAAGGATTTTAGCTAACACCCTATTATCAGCTGCGAGCAGGCACTTTTGTTCTGTAAATAAGGCCATTACTGGCGCACCACAGGAGGGGGCATGCTTCAGCTCACAACTAATTGTTGTTTTTCATTGAGTTTGGCCATTTAGTTTCTAGTTAGTTCTATTCAGTTTATTGTATTTTATAATATAAAGGTTATATATATTGTATTTAGTTTAGTTTTATCTGAGCAACAAAGCACAAACAATAAATTATTTTTTTATATTTTAAATAGAAAATTAGAAATTTTATAGCCAGGTACATGTGAGTAATGACCAGAAGCATTTGTGTCTAAGTCAGGAGGACTGAAATTTCAGCATGAGAAACATACAAAAGAACAACTGTTATGTTTCCATGCTTTTTTATGTTCCATGCTTTTTATTATTGCCATAAAATTATACAAAAAATACAAGGAATAAAACAATTCCACACATATTTACAATAGGCTGCAGTGCAGGGCTGTGCGTGTGTGTGTGTGTGTGTCTGTGTGTGTGTGTGTGTGTGAGTGGCATGTCCTTCTTGTGTGACTAGCACTTTAGCAGTCACTCAGCAGTCTGTCAGAACATGCCTGGCACTGCCAGGGTATCTCCCTGGTACATTTGCCACACGTGTATCTGTAGCAGTCCACACATCTCACATTTGCACAATTGTTCATGAGTGTTCTCATCAGAGCATTCACATACAACTATCTACCCAGTCTGCCAGTCCCTCATTTGGGGAGAAAGCTACAGTATTGTGGCTATTCCCACTTTAGTGACCCCATTTTGTTTCTCTTTCACTCAGACAATAAAATATTCCAATACAGTGAGGACATGCACCTAAGACGAAAATTTCAGACCCCTCCATGATTAAAAATTGTCTAAATTGTCTAAAGTTGGGAATAGCCACAATAGTGTAGGTTTCTCCCCAAATGAGGGAGTGGCAGACTGAGTGGATAATTGTATGTGAGTGCTCTGTTGAGAACATTTCAACTTTATTGTATATATTTCTAAACTTACATCATGTCCTCTGTAGCTTCTGCTCTCAGCCAGGCCCTCTGACTGCCTCTCTCACCTTATGCATGTCCCCTGCACAACAATGCAGCTGGGGGATGGGCAGACACACTCAGGACCAGCTTACAGACTTTTGCATGACCTTTTTTGAGGTGGATCAACACAATTAATTTGGTAATTTTTTTCAAAATTGTTATTTTGAACCCACTTATCTTTTTTAGAAGAAATACATTACTAACATTACTACATTTCTACCTGAGCCTGCCAAAAGCCAGTGCTGAGGTATTTTGGATCATGAGGCCATGAGGCCATCCTTTGTCATGCAGCCACTTCTAGGTAGACGGGGGGATGGGTGATAGTGTGAGCTATGTTGATCCATTGACTCAGACGGAGAAGAAAAGACCCTTTCAGAGAAATCTGAACTTTAGCTATTTTGACCAATAATCATGTCACCTTTTGCAGTGAGAAAAAAATCCAAAATTAGTACAAAGGAGGCAGACTTGAGATGTTTTGGAATTATAGTTCAAATAATGTCTGTCAGTTTTATAATAAAGAGAAAGATGACTGTAGCCACCTACATGTGGATGAAAATTCATGTCACCACACATTTCACTTACTCTGTTGACTGAGAAGCAAGGATAGCAAAGGTTTCCAGTACACAGCAGGCTTTGGACATGATCCTGGAGGGGCCGTGGGCGGGTGGGGTTCCCTGGTCTTTCTCTGCCTGCCTCTGGCCTCTGGGGCCTTGCTAATAAGTACATTCTGTACATTTATCCTATGTTGCACTTACATAAACACACACACTCACACACACATACATCAGTCATTTGTGCTGTATGTCTTACTTTCTGCTCTTCATTTAGTAGCAGCAGTTGGTGAATCATTTGAGCTGTTTTTTCTGCTCTTCTGTCTTTTCCCTTTTTAGTTTCTCTCCCCCTCTTTTCTCTCCTGTCCTGTATGGTTCACCTAACCCCAATTGTTTTTATCACTATTGTACTGTATTATACAGAATTGTTTTCTTTTGATCCTTACATGAAAACAAAGTTGTCCTCCAAAGGTGAAAGGGTGGAGGTGGGCCAAAAAAAAAGTTTGAAAAGCCCATATGAAGCAATTTTCAAGCCTAGGGTCACAAACGTCACACACAACACATTGTTAGTTTTCAGAGAGTAGTGAAAATCTGTAGTAGTGATATCTCTTTTGGTAAGATTTCCTAAATTTCCTATTTTTGTTTGCTGGTTATGGCTGTATTTGGAAGAGACACACATGCGAAATCTTGATCTTGAAGTTAAAATTGCTCAATAATATTATTCTATTTCAAGTAGCTGAGGGTTTTTTGTATACATTTATGTAAAAACATTTTTACCTATTAGCAGTTTTTCAAAAGACAAAACTACTTAAAATAAGGTTAAAAATATCAGAGCCATTTTGACTAATCAATATGCCACTTATATGCCATTATAATTCAAATATTATGTTTGTGTCAATTTCACATTATTTCAACCTTTCACAAATCAAATCTCAAACATATGGTTCTGTAGATGAGGAGACTTCTTGCAAGAGATCTTGCACAGTCTCATATGGCAGCCAAGGAGGTGCAAGCTTTCAGCAGCAACCACCCATACCTGACACACGCCTCATTTACATAACACTGGAGGCAAGTTCAGCTCTTCTCCCCCCTGCTGATTCCTCAGGCAATGGGCACTTTTGCAAATGAATGGATGTTAATTGGAGCCACCAGAGGTGTCAGTTTGGACTAAGGTTCTTTGGACCCTCTTTTGGGACTTCAGGGGGGTGGTTGAAATTTCAGGGACTTCTAGTGTTAACTATTAAAATGCACAATTTATGTAGAGCGCTACACAGCATACCTCTCTCAGTCAGATTCGCCACAGACTGAGAGAAAAATTGCGCCAAACGCGACAATAGGGGGAGTAACTACGGGTGCACAGACCGGACAAAAGGAATATACGCACTCCCATTGCCACACAGAACCGTAAAGAACTTTCAAAACAAAATAAAAATAAAGGAGGGATTTCTGTGAAATTAATAAAATAAATCACAAATACAACAAAATATATACATCATTTTTTCCATCTGCTACATTCACCTCTCCTAAATTTCACAGAAACCCAGAATGTATTAACAGTAATGAGAATCAACCACAATACCACATAGGAGCAAACATCTTTCAAAATCCGGTCCAAATTACCTTAAAGGAAATAATCCTAACTTCCAGTATATCAAACTACTTGTAAAACAAGTTCAGATGGAGCAGAAGTTGATCAGGCTTCAGCTCCTTCTTAGGAAATATGATGCCTTTTACACCACATATGACTTGGTACCTTCTTAATCAAATGTTCTTTCCAAAACAAAACTTACTCCAACAAAACCTGTCATTGTGACAACATAAGAATCCCCCTATTGTCCATTTTAAGACAAAGAAAACAAAGACTGTGACCTTCTATGAAGTTTGCCTCTCCGGGTGTTTGTGTGCTGCTTTTGCACCATAGACTCAATTAACCTGCTAACTGCTTTTACTACCCTGCCAGCCCTTGTCCTGACTAAACCTGGTGCTGTGCTAGCATTCTGACTTTCAGCTGCTTCTGCGTCCGTATCCATATCAGGCATTTCTGTCATGTCAGGATCTTGTACACTGTGGTCGTCAGTGTCATTAACAGGTGACTCAGGAATTACATCTAAGTCAGCTAGGTCTGGTGTTCTGTTAGGACTACGATCAACATCAGGCCCTATTCCTCCAGACATTCGTCGCCAATCATCTGGTCGCAAATCATGGGACAGGTCTCTAGTACTTTCACAGCACTCTTCCTCAGAAACGAGCTCCTCTGGAGTCTCTGATAAGGAAGTCCATGATTCTTCAGTGACGTCAGAGCTGTCTTCTCCAGAGCTATCATGGCCAGTAGCCTGAAGTTCATCCACTCTATCTGAATCATCTGAGATCATTTCATCTTGAGTGGCTTCCTGAATAGGCAGAAAACTCACATCGAGGATTAGATTTCGATGAACAACCTTGACTCTCCCGCGGTCGTCTTCGATTTTGTAAATGTGTGTCTTAGGGTTACTGTCAATGATGGTGTATATGGTGGATTCCCACCTATCAGCCAACTTCCTTTTCCCTCGTTCTCCCTTATTTGCAAGGAGGACTCTGTCCCCAATATTCAAAGCAACGCCCTTGGCTCTTTTATTATATTCATGAGCTTGCCTCTGTCTTTCTTTGGCTGCATGCTGTTGTGCAATTTGGGCAGCTTCATGCAGAGTTGACATCAGAGACTTGGCATAGGTGTTGTAGTCAACTATGATTGGGTCCTTTAGCACTTGCTTAAAAACCACGTCTATTGGGAGTCTAGGGACTCGACCAAACATGAGATAAAAGGGGGCATAGCCCGTAGTTTCGTGCACAGTAGCATTATACGCGAACGTCAAAGCTTGTATTTGCTGCGGCCACTGCTGCTTGGACTTCAGGGGCAAAGCACGGAGCATACTTCCCAGGGTTCTATTGAACCTCTCGGTTCCCCCATTCCCCATTGGATGGTACCCGGTTGTACGTGATTTGGTAACCCCTGACAATTTAAGAAGCTCAGCCACGAGCTCACTTTCAAAGTTAGCTCCTTGATCTGAGTGGATGCGCTGTGGGAATCCATAAACACAGAACACATTATCCCATAACTTTTTTGCCACTTGCTTCGCTGTTTGATTGGCACAGGGAAATGCATGAGCTAGTTTGGTATAGTGATCAGTGACCACAAGAACATCCACTGACCTTTGCTTTGCATCCTCTGCACTCCAAAAATCGATACAAACAAGCTCCATAGGGGCAGATGTAACTATACTCTCCAGGGGTGCCCTGGCTGCAGGTTCAGGGGTTTTAGCTAGTATGCACCGCTCACAGCATCTTATATATTGTCTAATGTCCCTTTCCATTCTTGGCCAGAAGAAGCGCTGCCTTGTGAGATGAAGAGTCCTAGCCTGACCTTGATGTCCGGCCATGTCATGCAAACCGGATAAAGCCTGTTGTTTAAGACTTTCTGGAAGTACAAACTGAGACCTTCTTTGCTTACTTGTCACATCTCTTGTCACCCTGAAGAGCACTCCATTCTGGATGCTGAGCTTGTCCCACTGCTTTATTAACATCAGAGCTGCAGAATTCAACATGCTTCTTTCTCGTCGGTTTGGTTGCCTTTTCTGCTCTACAAAGGGGAGAACCTTCGATATTATAGGATCTTGCTCCTGACACTGCCGCAGTTCGTCGAGGGTGAGTGTTTGAAGTGTATCTTGCCCTGGGAATGTAACCTGGGGAGAAGATTGTAGAAACTGGACTGCTCGAGACTCCGCCGCTGCCTCCCACTCAGTGTGAACTTCCAAAAGAGCCTTAACATCACCATGAGTTACTTTATCAAGATCTTCCCCACGTTCGCCGGCCTTCTCTATCATCTGGATACCCTGAACTCTAGTTCGAAAGACATCCTGGATTCCCTCTTCTTCTGTTCCTTCAGCTTCTTTCAAAAGGGTAGTATATGGCTCACTGATTACTCTCCTTCCCACAGTATGAGCAAAGGGGTCCCGGCTGAGTGCATCTGCGATGATGTTCTTTGTTCCTGGTATGTGTTTTAAGTCAAATGTGTAGGGGGCGAGCTTGGCCACCCAGCGTTGTTCGCAGGCATCAAGCTTGGGTTTGGTCATAATATATGTCAACGGATTATTGTCCGTCCAAACTGTAAATGGATGGCCCTTTAACCAATGGCTGAATTTGTCGCAGACACTCCACTTCAGCGCCAAGAACTCTAATCTATGGGCGGGGTATCTCTTTTGGGCATTGCTGAGAGTTTTACTCGCAAATGCGATGGGCCGTGCCTTGGTCTCACCAGCTGAGATCTGTGACAAGACGGCCCCAAGACCATCAAGTGAGGCATCGACTGATAGTATTAGAGGTCTGCTAAAATCAGGATGGGCAAGGACTACACAGTCAAGCAGCTTTTCTTTGAGTGAGAAGAAGGCTGATTCACATGCATTTGTCCAGTCAGAAGCTTTAAGTTTTCTAAAGGTCCCTGCATTTTTGTGTAGCTTTACAGCCTTTCTCTTCCGTTTCTGCCCAGCTGTGAGAGCAAACAAGGGCTTGGCAATAGATGAGCAGTTGGGAATATAATGTTGGTAGTAAAAGACCATTCCTAAGAATGATTTCACCCTGCGCACTGAAGGAGTGCAACCATCATCTTCCATTAGGTCTTTTGTAGTCATCCTGACAATTACATCTACCTTGTCTGGATCAACGGCTACTCCATCCTCGTTCACAATGTGACCAAGGAATTTCACAGATTTCCTCAGGAGATGGCATTTCTTGGGACTTAACTTTAGGTTGTGCTCCCTTAAACGCTTCAGGACTAGCTCTAATCGACTAAGGGCTTCTTCTTCAGATGGAGCATAAATAAGAAGATCATCTAGGTAACATAAAAGGCTGCTGAAATTCAAGTCCCCAAAAATACTCATCATCATCCTCATAAAGGAGGCGGGGCTATTTGAAAGTCCCTGCGGCAATCTGTTATACTCATGAAGGCCTAGAGGTGTAGTGAAGGCAGTATACTTCTTGTCCTCTTCATGCAACGGTAGGTTATAAAACCCGGACGTCAGATCCATTGTGCTGAAAAAGGAATTCCCACCCAACGCTGCCAAACAATCGGACTGATGGGGTAGGGGATGAGCGTCCTTAATGGTTCTTGCATTCAGCCATCTGAAGTCTGTACATATTCTAAGACTTCCATCCTTTTTCCACACCATCACGAGTGGAGAAGCATACTCACTCATTGACTTTCTGATGATCCCCTGTTCCTCCATTTCTGTGAGCACCTGTCGCAGTTTTTGGTAATGCGCTGGTGGCACACGGCGGTATGGCAGGCGAAAGGGACGATCGTCTGTCAGTCGAATGCGGTGTACGAAGTCTTTGGCTTCCCCACAGTCAAGGTGGTGCTTTGAGAATACGTCTTGATATGTTTCGAGCATCTGCACTAACTGAATTTTTGTTGGCAGGGTAGCTTGGCAAGATTCTATGTCGACGTCACCCAAGCCTGCTTTCTGAAGCCTTTCCTTCAAATCAGCTATGCTGGTTTCGTCACTTGTGGGTTCTTTAGAACATGTCTGAATTTGACAAGAGCTCTCAAGAATTGAAAAGTCTTCGGCAGCCAAACAAGGTTGAACATCTGCCAACTTGCAGTTCCTCTTTAAAGTGATGGCCTTTTCTGTGGGGTTGGTGATTTTCATAGGGATCCAACCATCTCCCCAAAGTGGGGTGATAACTCGGCCCACTAAAATATTTCTAGGCACGGACCTTGAGGACGTTGGCTCTACCACCACCGTGCTTCCTGGCGACATAGGCACATCTCTTGGCAGACGACCCCACACCAAATACTCCTGTCTTGGAAGCAGAGTGACAGCTTGGGTCAATTTAGCAGTGCCAACCTTGTCTGGAACCTTCTCGCCTCTCCATCTAGTAAGACATGACATCATTTCAAGGAACTGTTCACATTCATCAGACTTTTGTGTATCTTCTCGTGAAACTAATTTCCAATAGTCACTATCTCTTTTCATTTGATGCATGACATGCTTCAGGACATTGGTGCCAATAATGATGTCATCATTCTGACCGGGCACTACCAGGATTGGTACCATACACTTTACCCCATACAGACTCAATTTGACTTCATACATACATTTGGGCTGCACCTGTTGTCCTCCACAACCAACAAGGATGACTCGCTCTGTTAACTGCCCTTTCTCTGAAATAACATTTCCTCTGAGGAGTTTTCCCTCAGCATCTTCACTCAGTGTACAAGCCATCGAACCTGAGTCAAGCATCCCTTTTAGCTGATACACGTCATTGATAGTGACAGGGGCATGGTATAGTTCGCTGAAAGACTCGATCCTCTGTAAGTTTTGTGCAATTACTTTACAGTCGCTTGGAAGAGACTGACACACGTCCATATATTGTTTCTCTAAATCATTAATGAGGGTTGATTCTGTAACACCCACATGTCCCCTCCCCACATGTAGGTTGTCTAGTTTAACTGCGGCTCCAGGTCCCCACCTTCGGGTGGCTTAGAGACCTCCTTAGATATAGGTCCTGTCTTGCGTTTTGACTTCCAGCACTGTCTTTTCCAGTGGCCAGACTTGAAACACGACAGACACAGACCTTCCTGTCGACAGTGCATGGTTGTTGTGTGCTCATCAGACTCACACACCCTGCATCTCATCTGCTTTTGGGAAGGCTGCACAAAGACTGCTGCCTGAGCCTTCTGTTCGAGAGCACGATCTAGCAGGCCAATCAGAGACTGCACACAGCCACTGTCAATCTGAAATTGTGAGGTCGTAGCCTTCTCAGGAGCCTCGTCAAAAGATTCTTTTGCAACATGGGTCTTCTCACCCTCAGGTAGTGAAGTTTGTAGGTGAGCCCCAACATGGGTTATCTGGGAAGACCTACTCATCTTTGTTTGACATTTGGCCCGTGCTTCCCTCTGATGTTCGGTCAGACGTTCCTGAATTTCACTAGCAGTCCATTTATCAGCTGCCTTGAACTTCAGGATGTTTGAGAGAGCTGGGTCAGGACAATGCTTTACAAACATCATGGTGACCTCTCGACTCGGTTCTTCAATGCTACGGCCCTGCCTTCTAAGGCATTCATCAGCTACGTCCACTGCTTTATTTAGACGAAGCCAGTAGTCCATTACATTTTCAGAAACATGGGGAACGGTATTATAAAAGTCAGCGAGGGGCATGGAAGAATAAGTCACCTCACTATAATGCTGTTTCAGTATGTCCAAGATTATCTTAGGGTTCTCAGACGGGTTTAAAGACGAGTCGTTACGTAACGTCACTCGTACAACATCCTTGGCTCTCCCCATTAACTTAGACATAATCTCCTGAGAATGCTCACTGACTGGAATTCCCCTTTTTCTCAGGTAATGTTCTACAATCTCCTCCCATTCATGTATTGAGTACTTGTCTGACCCATCTCCCCTAAAGAATGGGGGTTCCTTTACATCTGCGGCCATTATTAGTTTGACTCCTGTCATGTTTAGTTCAGCACGTGTTTGGTCTGACTCTGCATTCCGTGTCTGTGCAGTATTATTTTGAGTTGCGTTATTATTTTGCATGCCAGACCCTCCCTGTAGCTGTGAGGCAATGCTGTGTCCAATCTGCTGAGCTAACTGGGTGATGAGGTTCTCTAGGTCTGTTCTGGGTGCAGGCTGACTAGTGGGTGGGGTTTCAGAACATAACTGAGTAGAACAGAAAACAGGAGGACCTGGTGGGCGGATACCCTTAACAGGCGTCTGCTCTACATCTTTCCACAACCTCCCCCTTCCTAACCCAATAGCAAAATCATCCATGACAGGTAAACTATCCCCACTCTTTTCAGTAAAATCTGTCATAATCACAAGGTCTGTTAACACTTGACTTGAGGCAAAAACTTAGTGTTTAGAAAAAAAAACACTTAAACTGTCCATCAAACACACAGATAACAGATACCAGCAACCCTCGGCGATCACACTGGCGATGATCTGGACTGAAGGAGATCCGGGTCACGGCACCAATGTAGCCGGTCTGTGGGTTTAAGCTACTCCCTTCTGCGTTGTGTATGTGAGGAATAAAACTCTGGACACCGGAATCAGCTTCAGTCTGTGTATTCTGTATAAACACCATAAAAAACAAAGCAAAAATATTCAACAGGCATCATCACTAGCTTCAACAGGCATGCCTCTCTCAGTCAGATTCGCCACAGACTCACATGCATGTATACAGAGAAATAAAAAAAATACATATATATATATAACCTAATTTCAACATTGATATCCCTAATATTATTATACACCAATTTCAAAATACATTCCCACTTTAATCACTCTTATCTTAATCTGTTTTGTTATCCTGAGATCTCAACTAAAATCACCCGCATTTACCCCTTAATACAAAAAGAAAGAATTGATAAAACGAAAGTCCTCCATTTTGAATACACAGTACATCGACCAAGATCAAACAAACTAAAATGGCAATGAGAGCACTCACCTGTATAAACACCATAAAAAACAAAGCAAAAATATTCAACAGGCATCATCACTAGCTTCAACAGGCATGCCTAACATGGAAAGAAAACCATTTTATCCGTTAGACGATAGAGCTAGGAAGCTACTTTGCCGAACGATTAGCAAAGGGCGCTTACTGCCTGATAAAGAGTGTAACTTTGCTTTTAAAACCGTGTTAAAACTCAGAAATATTACTGGCAACACCGTAGTACATGTCGCTAGGCTTACAGTATCGATGTGTATTAGAAATGCTCACAAAATAACTGTTTTAACTATTAAAATGCACAATTTATGTAGAGCGCTACACAGCATACCTCTCTCAGTCAGATTCGCCACAGACTGAGAGAAAAATTGCGCCAAACGCGACAATAGGGGGAGTAACTACGGGTGCACAGACCGGACAAAAGGAATATACGCACTCCCATTGCCACACAGAACCGTAAAGAACTTTCAAAACAAAATAAAAATAAAGGAGGGATTTCTGTGAAATTAATAAAATAAATCACAAATACAACAAAATATATACATCATTTTTTCCATCTGCTACATGTCCACACACATCCCAACCACCAGCTTGCAAATCATGCCAACCATATGCTAACCATGTTAGCCACCAGGATGCGGCTTGGGGCATTAACGGTGAAAGGAGATGAAGAACACCTCCATAGCCCAAATCTCTGATGATTAGGGACTCAGTCATCAGAGATGTATGGAGCAACAGTGTTAAAGCCTTTTGCTTTCCTTGTGCTACTATTTGTGAAGCGATACACATGATTCCACACATCACGGACGTAGTTTTGGGGGGAGACGGGGGGGACATGTCCCCCCCACTTTTTCAAAAGCCGGTTTTGGTCCCCCCAGTTTTTACAGTTAAAACCAAATATTTAAGTAGCGATGAAGTCATGTCCCCCCCACTTTTTAACGGTTAAAAAAACAATATCCAAATAGCGACAAATCTAGCACTAGGATCATGCAGCTCTGAGCCCCCCCCCCCCCCCCCCCCCCCGCTCAACAATTTTTGTTCACAGCGCTCAACAATTTTCATTCAACCACCCCCCCCCCCCCCCCCCCCCGCTCAACAGTTCGCCACCCTAGGTTGTGTCCCCCCCACTTATGAAATCAAAACTACGTCCATGCCACACATACTGCATGATCATCCAACCATGGAAAGACTGGTTGTGCATGTCGGCTCTTGCAATGATAACAAACAACAGTCTGTTAGCAATGTTAACAACATTGTTAGCAATGTTAACAAACAACAGTCTGAGATTCTGAAACAAGATTTTAAACACTGCTCGACATTCTGGAGTTTTCCCAGTCTGAAGTGTTCATTTCTGCACCGATACTAACTGCAAGCCTGGGTAGTGGTCACCTTACCAGACTGCTGGCTCTAAACAGCTGGCTTGCTACAGCCAGTGAAAACATTTGAAAAACTGTGAAACATTTGAAATAAGAGAAAACTGAGCAGATTACCCAGATAGTGAGAAGTGGTGGTGCTGCCCTCTGTGGTGACCTGAAGTAAAATCTGACCAGATAAGGTGACGTCTGTGGGACTATCCATGATAACACATACAGACATATGACAGACTGACTAAGATTAAGGTGATGTCTCTGTGCTCTCCATGATGACACATACAGACATACAACAGACTGACTGAGATTAAGGTGATGTCTGTGGGACTATCCATGATACAGACATATGACAGACTGCCTGCGATTAAGGTGACTATTGTCAAACTGTATGAAAAGGGTTAAACAATAGTAAATGGTAACGTTTTATATTTGTATATTCAGTAAATTATCTTAAATAGTTTTGTCTTGTTTGAATTCATTCCATTCCATTGTTCAATTGTTCCATATCTGAAATGTTTTGGTTTGAGTCTTTGTGTATTTGAGAAAGAATTGTTGGTCCCAACAGGTAAGATTTTTTCACATAAAAAAAAAAAAAAACCTTTGAAGACCTCAGCTGAAATCAAACGAGCCACTATCTCATTTTTTTATTTTATTTCATATTTCATGAATGAACTGCATTGTGAACTATCCTGCTGGTTTCACTGGACTTTATGAACCGGGATATATTTCACTTGCTTCCCCATCTTAAAGGAATATTTTGCCCAGCTAAACCCGGAGTCTGGTATACGGACTGTATTTACATTGTTTTATGGACATTGGAAGGTGAGATATTGGGGTTTGGCCGCATCTCTCTTAGAATCCAATGGTGCTCACACCAAACTCAAAGGATGATGGTGTCAGGAATGTTCCTGAAATTGTGACAGAGACTTATATCTGTATGTACTGTAGGTTATACATGTTTGTGTTGGGGATGATGGGGTCGTCAAATTAAACTCTTCTGTGAGTTGGTTATCAACTTGGCATAGTCTCCTCCGTTTGGTCATTCCTGTGGGTTAAAGCCTTGGCAGTAGGATATAGTCACAACACTGTATATGAGAAAGGATAATTGGTCCTAAGTGCAGTATAGGATGTTTCAAACATATTTACGTTTTCTGTGTAGGTGGTTACCACCATCACCTGTTTAACAAAACAACACAAACGGGTAAAACAGGTAAAGTTGAGATGGGCGAGACAAGTTGACCAGATGGGACATGATTAAACCGAAAGTAAACCAGAAGAATCATCGCATGAACGCAGGTCTGTGACATACGACGGTGAGTTTATTAACACTTATACTGAGAAATTATACAAATGTTACATTATGTACAAAATAAATTGTTTAATTGTTCAAACAATAAAGGGGCATAATCCAGTCTGAATACGAATTAATCTGAGTCTTACTGTGAGATGACAAAATGTCTTTAAGATTTTAAAGCCCATAAAGTTTAAAGATCTTCAAGATCATTTCAGTCAGTCCTCTCATATGTGACCTATTATGTCTATAGAATGAAAGAAACCAGAGGAGCTGTAACAGTTTTCGTCATCCTGAAAGGAATATCTCTGACGTTGAACGACATTTTTTTCTGGAACATCTTAGAGGAACATTGGTTAAAAAAACAAATAAAAGAAAACAATATGTAGTTAAATAAAGTGCCAAAAGATGGCGCAAGTGTTATCACAAGTGTCAGTCAAATAAGCTTTCAGGTACATGTACAGTACTTTATAGGATCTGAAAAGTGTCATGAACCACATACCTATGAAACATTTTCTTTTCCTGTAGTGTTACTGGGCTTCTGTTAGGGAGAGACTCATCCTGCAGTGACATCAGGTTCATTATAATCAGTGTTTCAGTGTCCTGCTCCTCCTCTCTATGATGAACTGTTGACAGGGAACAGAGAGCAGCATCTCCAGTGTCCAGCTGTGTGTGTGTGAAGAGGAACAACTCCATGATGGAGCCTCATAACTCCAGCAGTGGAGGAGGAACCTCTGACCCAAAGTGAGGAGTTTTACATCAGCACTTAATCTGAGGAAACAGAAAGAGGGAATATTCAGGATAAATGAGATGTAATGAAGGATGTAATTACTTAACACATTCCTCATTTTCATCAGGGTAAAGAGAGCAGCATCTCTAATACTCAGCAGTGTGTCTATGGAGAGTGAATCATCTCCAGTACCCAGCTGTGTGTCTATGAAGAGTGACGGGTCCATGCATCAACCTCTTGCATTCAGCAGTGGACCTGTGACCTCTGACCCACAGTGAGTGACATTGCACACTCAGAGATCCTTTCATCTAAATTAAAGTGTTTTGAATCTCTATTCTCCATCTTGTACAATATTACCTCTACAGTTTAAACCATTGAGAGTGTGAACAAGTTATGTCTTAGGAGCACAGGAGATGCTTTCAAGATCATGTACACACACATAAATTCTTCTTCTGTCTTAAATTTAATTCTGTATGGTAAACCTACAGTGTCTTACATTCCACATTTATGTGGCGATGTGATCATTGTAAAGTGACAGGCATCCCATAGCGAGAAGACGGAGACATACGCTGAGCTGAGCGAGTTTTATTAGGGGCAAATCCTTTAACAGAGTCGTTGTAACAGTCCGGGTCAATACCAGAGGACAACCAACTCGATTAGACATGACTAAACTGAACACTACGCATAATAAGGAAGAAATGAAGGCAAAAAAAACTAACAAAAGATGCCAGAGAAAGCTGCAACAAACTCAAAACCCTTTCCAAACTAAACCTAAACCCAGACAGAGAAGTAACAGCGAAGGAAAACTTGCGAGGCCAGGAAGTGGCACAGGAGTAAAGTACTCAAATAAGGCAAAGAGGGAGAGAGCGAGAGAGACACTAGTGATGAGACACCTTGCAAACACAACTCGAGACTGAGGGAGAACGGCTGACAAACATGCAGTATGAGGGCTTAATGATTCAGCAGCGAGATACTACGGCTTCCTTACGTTAGGAGGATGACAGCTGTAGATCATCGCTGCTGATTGCGGGAGCTCTGCCTAGCGCTGACTCGTGGGCTCCTCCTAGTGGAAGCAAGTGGAATCACCCTGGAGCCTGACATACAATCAGTACACAGGCAGTAGTGAACATAGCTCCAAAGACTCCAAACACGGAGCTTAAATCACAGGACATAATGAGAAACCAAAGTAGAAACAACTGAGGTGGAGACACAGAGCAAAATGGAAAACAAGGAAAAGCAGAACAGAGCCAGGACTAGGACTAGTGATGAAGGAGGTAGACCAGATCTGGGCATTGTGAGCCTCATCCGGCCCTCTGACTATCTCTGACCGGCCCGTGTGACAACATAAAAAAATTAGAAGTCAAATAGTAAATGTGTAACTACGACACATATTACAGTGTGACAGGTGCAGGAAATACAACTGCACTGCTTTTATTTTGAGAGTAGCAGTTTTGTTTTTGTTTAAAAGATTGCCTTCTGTCTGGTCATTGAACTTACGCATCTTCACTCAAATGTGTCAGTGAATGTGTTGGATCGCGTTCAAGAAGCCATCGCTTAGCCCAAGAAAGACTGGTATTAAATGCAGAGTTTTTAACAGAGCGTGGTCTTCTAAACAGTGGAGGTTCTAGACCATCTGAACTGGGGGGGGGGGGGGTTAGATTAGAGCCAGTACCAGTAGACCGTTTTATTTATTTTTTTTGAAGCGTTTTTGTCTTGTTCTGGATGAGAACTGTTGTCCATGATACAAACAAGTTAATGATTTTTATAGTATAAATGTGATTATAGTATAAAGAATGGTGTCATCAGCGCCCTCTATTGCCACAAAATGGACTATAGTCTGTAAGAGTAAACTATAAAATATAAGTTAGGGACATAAATTGTCCAGTGTGTGTAGATCCGTGGGTACCGTCAGGGCCCTCTACGCCCTCTCAGAGGGCCTAAAATATTCTTAAAACATATATATGTTGTGATGCCGAAGGCGTCGGGACAGAGGCAGCCGGAGATGTGGGTGGAATAGAAGGGAGTTTATTCTCCATGACTACAAAACAACGATGCCCAAGTAATGCTGTTAACGCACACACAAAATAGTGATGCAAAAGTAATGCTCGCAGCGCACACACAGGCAAAGGACAGCTAGTGGAATGCTTGCCAGATCTAGAGATGCTCTTGTAGCGGCAATGTACAGCACTGGACCGGACGACCTGCGGGCTTAAAAAGAGCAACGTAATAGAAAACAGGTGCATCAGTATACTGGTGATTGCGATGGTGGGAGTGGTTGCGTGCTCGGGGGTGTGTGCTGGGATTGGCTGCTGGCCAGGATGCGCGCCCAGTTTATATTTCACACGGAGCTGTGGAATCTTACTTTGCTTAAGAAGTTATCTAGTACATATATTATTGTTTATTGTATGTCTAAGGCTGTACTGTCGTCTCTGTTTTTTTCTTTATTGCAGTTCATTATGAGAGGAAACAATTTTTATTCGTGGGGTGGATGTTAGCGGGCCCAAGTTTATTGGTCACGGGTCGCTGCTGGTGTAAATATAAGGTGGTTCTAATAAAGTGTACAAGGTGTTTCTATTAAAGTATCTGGTGAGGCTCCATTCACATAAACATTATTCTACTTCATCACATTAAATCAAATCAAATCAAATCAAAGTTTATTTGTATAGCGCTTTTCACAACACATGTTGTCACAAAGCGCTTTACAGGATTTAAAAGGTTAACAATACTATGGGTCCAGAACCCTAATGAGCAAGCCAAAGGCGACAGTGGCGAGTCAGGGGCAGGGGCAGGTTCTCTGTGTTTGTTCCACTGTCACTACAGCATTTGGGTTCAGTCTCCCTCAGTCTGGGAGCCCAGTGAACCGTGACATGTTCAAGTGTGTTGGGTTATTCTACATGTATCACATCAAATGTATTCATGAATGTAACATACTCATTAATGTAATGTGTTCATGAGTGTAACATATTCATGAATGTAACATGTATTCATGTCTATAAAATGTTGATTTTCCATTAAAGCTGTTCTTCTGTTTGTCCCCAGTGCCCAAAAGAAACTTGTAAAGATTTCTAAAGACAAATTGGAGTCAGTATTCAAGGTGTGTGTGTATGTTTGTGTGTGTGTATGTGTGTGTGGGAGAAGGGTGTCATGGTGAGCTCCACCCTCTCCTGTCAATCTGTCTGTTTGGTCCCTCTAGCCCCGCCCAGCCTTTCCCTGTTTATACTTCCCATGTGTTTTTCATGCCTGTCTGTCCCTCCTTCCATTCAGTAACTCCGCCCTGTGATTATCAGTCCCACCTCTTCACAGTTGACTTCTCTTGTTAGTCTGTCCTGTTTAATTTCTGTCCCTTCTCTTGTTAGTCTGTCCTATTGAAGCTCTGTCTATTCTCTTCTTAGTTTGTCTATTTATGTTGTTCTGTGGTGGTTCTTGTATTGGGAGATATTGTATTATGTTATGTTTTGTTTGAGCTCTGCGGTTGTATTTTGTGTATGTGGTTTGTGTTTACTGTGTGAGTGGGTGAAGGGTCTTATCATTAGAGTGTGTTTACATCACAGATCATGATGAGACTCTGTGGCTTTACTGATTCATGTTTTACTTTAATGTCTATTTGTAATTTAGCTGATGATGAACAAAACTCAAATGTATAAAGCTGTGTGTTATGCCATTTTATGGCTTTATAAAACTACCTACAATTGAATCTTTAATTTTAGAATTATGTACTAATAAACCATAATGTCCACAGGACCACCCAGTCCCTCTCAGTTCAGTCCTCTCTTATGTTTAATGGATTATCCTGTGTTATAATCATCTGTGTGTAACACTGTAGTTTTACTGATACTGTTTATTCAGGAGCTGGAGCACAAAATCATCTCTCTGGTGAAAAATGAGCTGAAGAGATTCAAGAATCTACTGAGTCCAGATTACCCAGCATGCACTGAGAGACAGGTGGAGGATGAGGAGGATCAGAGCTGTGTCAGAGAGGGGGCGCTGAAGATCACACTGCATGTCCTGAGGAACATGAACCAGGCAGACCTTGCTAACAAACTACAGACCAGTAAGAGCTCTGGATCATGACATCATAACATCACTTTATTACTTCAGAGGGTGGACACTGTTGGTGATTCTCAGTTCACAATGTGGATTTTAAATCAGTGTTGGTCTGTCCTCAGTTGACCTCCCTTCAGTGTAGTCTGCTCAGGTGCAGACATAAAAACATTTATCACTTTTTATCACGTTTTGAGGATACATTGTTATTCTTTAGAATTGAGATTTGACCAGTCAGATATGACAACAGGTCACTGTCTCATGATGTCTCCAGCTGCTGTAATGGCTTCCTCCATGAACCCTCCTGTTCTCCATTTCAAACTTCTGATCATTCAGTGTTATTGATACCCAGACACTCTATCCTACCTCAAATTTAACACTTACAGTACTTCAATTTCCTGAATGTATCATGACTAATCTATGAGGGCTAAAATGTATTCATAATGATGTCCATTTTTTGTATTTCTTGTGATGAGTCTGTTATGATTGATCCTCAAGACATGAACATGTGTGCTGTTGTCTTCCTCTTTATCAGAACTGGCCCCTGCTTGCCACAGAAAGCTGAAATCCAAACTGAGGGAAAAATGTCAGAAAATTAATGAAGGAATCTCACAGCATGGAACCACAGCACTTCTGAATGAGATCTACACAGAGCTCTACATCACAGAGGGAGGGAGTGGAGAGGTGAATAATGAACATGAGGTGAGACAGATTGAGACAGCATCCAGGAGACCAGCAACACAGGAGACACCCATCAAATGCAGTGACATCTTTAGACCCTTACCAGGACAAGACAAATCCATCAGAACTGTGCTGACTAAAGGAGTGGCTGGAATTGGTAAAACAGTCTCAGTGCAGAAGTTCATTCTGGACTGGTCTGAAGGAAATGTAAATCAGGATGTTCTCTTCATATTTCCACTTCCTTTTAGGGAGCTGAATTTGATGAAGGAGAAAACGTTCAGTCTGGTGCAGCTTCTTCATTGCTTTTTTCCAGAAACACGTGAATTAAAACCAACTCACTATACATACTACAAAATCCTGTTCATCTTTGATGGTCTGGATGAGTGTCGTCTTCCTCTAGATTTCCAGAACAATGAGAGCTTGCAGGATGTAATAGAGTCGACCTCAGTGGATGTGCTGCTGACAAACCTCATCAAGGGGAATCTGCTTCCCTCTGCTCTCCTCTGGATAATCTCTCGACCAGCAGCAGCCAATCAGATCCCTCCTCAATGTGTTGACCAGGTAACAGAGGTGCGAGGGTTCCGTGGCCCTCATAAAGAAGAGTACTTCAGGAAGAGAATCAGTGACCAGAATTTGGCCAACAGAATCATCTCACACATGAAGTCATCAAGAAGTCTCTACATCATGTGTCACATTCCAGTCTTCTGTTGGATTGCAGCCACTGTTCTAGAGAGGATGTTGGGTAAAGCAGAGAGTGGAGAGATCCCCAAAACTCTGACTCAGATGTTCACACACTTCCTGATCTTTCACATCAAACACACGGACCAAAAGTATGATCAAAAAAGTGACACTGACCCTCAACAAACTAGAAAACATGTTTTGGCACTGGGAAAACTGGCTTTCCAACAATTGGAAAGAGGCAACCTGATCTTCTATGAGGATGACCTGAGAAATAGTGGCATTGATGTCAGAGAAATGTCAGTGTATTCAGGAATGTGCACTCAGATCTTCAGAGAGGAGTTTGGTCTACAGCTGGGGAAAGTGTTCAGCTTTGTACATCTGAGTGTTCAGGAGTTTCTGGCTGCTTTATATGTGTTTATTACCTTCATCTCCACCAACACAAATGTGCTGCAACAGCAACAACCAAAACACACAGACAGACAAAACACATTGTGTGACTTCCTCAACAGTGCAGTGGACAAGGCCTTAGAGAGTCAGAATGGACACCTGGACCTTTTCCTCCGCTTCCTTCTGGGTCTCTCACTGGAGTCCAATCAGACTCTTTTGCAAGGCCCACTGACACAGACAGGAAGTAGCTCTCACAGCAAAGAAGGAACAGTCAAGTATATCAAGGAGAAGATCAGGGAGAATCCCTCTCAAGAGAAATTCATCAATTTGTTCCACTGTCTGAATGAACTGAATGATCATTCTCTAGTACAGGAAGTCCAAACATACCTGAACAGAGGAGGTGACACTCGTCTGCGTAGAATCAGTCTCTCTCCTGCTCAGTGGTCAGCTGTGGTGTTTGTGTTGCTGACCTCAGAAGAGGAACTGGATGAGTTTGACCTTAGAAAATATGACCCATCTGAGGAATGTTTAATGAGACTGCTGCGAGTGGTCAAAGCATCCAGAAAAGTCATGTGAGTATTTTTATTTAGAGAGAGAACATGAGAGAGAGAGAAGGGTAGAGAGATCCTACATTACCATGTCAGTAGTTTATTATAAAGCACAGGATTAAGCCTCCACTACAGTTATTGGCCACTCTAGCGCCCCATACTGGCTGCTCTGATACTTTTTAATCTGTTCATGCAATTAATTTCATCCTATTTTCCAAGATACAGAAGACAATTTTATTAGCAGTTCAGATTCTGGAATGCAGCATCTTCTGATTGATATACATTTTGTACTGTATTTACTCCTCTTTTACAGACTGTCTGGCTGTGGTCTCACTGACGAGTCTTGCAAATCTCTCACATCAGTTCTACAAATAGAAAACTCACTGAGAGAGCTGGAGATTAATAATAATGACCTTCAAGATTCAGGAGTAGAGCAGCTCTGTGCTGGACTGAAGAGTTCAAACTGTAAACTGGAAATTCTCAGGTGAGGTTTCTGTCAATTTAATTTGGAATTAACAGGATGAAGCCTTCACTACAGTTACTGGCCTCTCTAGCGCCACATACTGGCTGCTCTGGAAATGCATAGCTCTCACTGTCTCTCTCCCTCTTTTTCCCTCCATTCTGCAGATTGTCTGGTTGTTTGGTCACAGAGAAAGGCTGTTCTTCTCTGGCTTCAGCTCTGAGTTCAAACCCCTCACACCTGAAAGAACTGGATCTGACTTACAACCACCCAGGAGACTCAGGAGTGAAGCTGCTCTCTGCTAGACTGGAGGATCCCCACTGCAGACTGGACACACTCAGGTATGTAGGAATCCCCTTAAACACACAGCTCACACTAAAGAAATCAAGCATTGCACGTTAGCAAGATATACGCAAAAGGCGTTAGTCACTGGTTCCTGGCGTAGTAAGAGAAGGCCGCAGATAATGTGACACACGGAGCTCCTGATTAGCGCAGGGTGAATGCACAGCGAGGACTGGCGGGACCTGCTGGTTTATAAGGGGTGAAATGAGGGACTGGTGCACGTACTAATCAGTACGTGGGTGATTTTTAATGAGGGAGTGAAGCAGAGGCAGAGTGATGTGAAGTGGGCGGCTCCCCTGTGGAGCTGGCCCTGGCTACCATGACACTTGAGATAACGAGAAGACATTAAGGTTCTGCATTTTGAAAATAAACTACCATTAAAATGTAATGGTCGTTAATTTGATACTCTTATCGGGCGATATAAAAATTATCGCCGTTAATCTATTCTTAAAGTTGGGTTGGGAACTGGGTCAAAATGGATAAGCAAACTATGATGACTTTCAACTTGATAGTTTAGCTAGGCTGTATTCCTAACCAAATTGCACAGTAGGGGCGAGAACGAGTTTTTAAACCTGTGAATTACAAATCGTACGTGTTTTTACATGGATGCAGCCACGAAGTCGCCAGGTTTGCTTCATGGAAAATTCATTTTTAGGAACGTAAAGTGTTACCGGAGCGGAGCTCGGAGCGGTCGTTTTCTGCATGGTCCTAGCGCTAGATTCGTCGCTATTTAAATATTTATTTTTAACCGTTAAAACTACAGAGGACCAAAACTGACTTTTGAAAATTACGTCCGTGAGGTTAAATGTACTAAATGTTGGCTTACATTTCAAATATTATGTTTAGCTGAATAAACATGTTATTTAATGTAGTATGTAGGCTTACAAATTCATGTTTAACTGAATAAACCGTTGAACACGAGTAGCCTACATTTTATTGAGCATGTTTTTTTTTTCTTCAAGTATCAAAGTAGAACAGCTTCCTCAAGCAGTCATTGATGCATTTTGGAAACAGGAGATGAGCCCCTGGTTTAATGCACCCTCTGTATTAAGAAATCCTATCTCAAAAACTGACTTTTAGTCATTACTTGGGTAGCACGCATATGAGCCATTTTAATTTAGATTAATTTCAAGATTTCAGTGAGATTAATCTAGATTAAAAAAATTAATCTATGCCCACCCCTAATATATATATATATATATATATATATATATATATATATATATATATATATATATATATATATATATATATATGCTAGCTTGGTAGCTAAACTCTGGACACTGTGCTGACAGACACAGCAAACCTTCTTGCCATAGCATGCATTAATGTGCCATCCTGAATGAGCTGCACTACCTGAGCAATGTCTGTGGGTTGTAGACACCACCTCATGCTACTTCTAAGGTGAGAGAACTGACAAAATGCAAAAGTGACCAAAACATCAGCCAAAAAGGATGAGAACAGAAAAAAAGGTCTGTGGCAGGGGTGGCCAACCCGTCAGAGACCAAGAGCCATTTTTTTACTGTGTTACAGCAAAGAGCCACATCATACACATGGGCATGCTTCAACATCACACATCCCTTCCTCTCTCTCTCTCACACACTCACACACACACACACACACACACACACACACACACACACACACACACACACACACACACAGACCTCCACTCAGATTTATTGTAAATGTTACACATAAACAGTGTGGGGGCAGTCATTGTCTGGTGGTTAGGGAACCCACTAGGTAATACAAAATAAAATAAAACACTTACAGTTGTGATCAAATTTATTCAACCCCCAATGCTGCGAAGGGTTTTATGGAATTCAGTGCACATTTGTAATTGTGTTCATAATTTACAATTTCTTTACACCTTTTTTTTGCACTACTCCAGTTTTTTTTTTTACATGGATTTCACCAAGATGCATATTTATATTTATTTTCTTTGTACAGTAATTACTAGCTCATTAGCATATTCAATAATGGTATGTTCTATGCTAATGCTAATGAGCAGATCATTTGTATATTTGATAACAGTTTGTTTGTTTGCACTAGCTGATGGCAGTAGAGCCTATATGTTTTATTTGATGTAATGTAAACACAGTTAAATACAAAATGCTCCTGTGGTGTTTTGATATTTGCCTAAGCTTCTCCATCATCACAGTTTAGACAACAAAATCAACAAGGCTTTCCAAATGCAAATGAGGAGTCTGCCATGTCGAAGAATTTTTATTCTAAATCTCTCCTTCTTCTCTGCCAGATCTCCAGCGCTGGGCAAAGTACACTTCTCCATCAGTGAAGCTCTCATCCAGGAGGAGACCTTCACAAGGCAAGGTAACTCGGACAAGCCACGTCAGACGCTACAGTCAAAAACGTTTGTTGTTGTTGTTGCTGTTGTTTGATAGGCTTTTATGAACAAATGGATTTACAAATTTCCATGGTGCCTTTCAATATATGCAAGGTCGCTTTACAATTAACACAGGTACATGGTGTATTATATCTCAAGACAAATGTGAGGTCTGATGGGGGGAACTTGGAATTTGTAAATCATTTCTGGGACATGTACCAAACTCATACACTGATGTTGTTATAGAACCAGCAGGTTATTCGTCTCTGGGTTCTTGGGAGGTTTCTGAGTTTTGTGTCCTAATGAATCACAACCAGCCAGATAGCATACAGCCATCAAGCAAAGGATTTCCAAACAGATTCCTTTTAATCCCAAAATACTGAAATGATACAGAATCTAGAGTAGATCCCATTGTACATTTATACCTTATTAAACTTAAGACCCACATGATGTAAATAAAAACACTGACTATATGTGTCCTAAAAACACCACAGTTATTTTTCTCTGGTACATCATGCATGTAATAGGTTTAATAGATATTTGAATATAGTCTCACAGGCAATGTTTCTCTCAGGTTTTTTAACATGTGTGTGTTCTTTACAGGAGGTCCACGCCGTTTCCCTCAAATCAGAAGTGATGCCTTCATCTTGAAGTCCCATCATGAATTTTTCAGTTTTTGCTCCATCTGTTACCACGTCTCAAAACAGCAGCGATCTCCTCTGGTTCGAGTGTAGATCTCCTGCCTTATTCGTTTACATCACATGTGAAATCATCAACTGTGTTCTGGGCCTGTTCTCCAACATTTGGGTCATGGTACTGATTCTTCAGGACTGGAAAACCCTTGCAGTTCAGGAGAGCTTCACCCTCAGCCTGGCCATGGTCGAGATCATCCACTGCGTTCTGTCACAAATACTCATCCTCAACTATGTCATGACGAGCATATCGTTTATGAACAACTACTGCTCGCTTGTCTACATTTTCAACTTTATTGGGCGGTCCTTGTTCCAGTGTGGAATGAGTGTGGAACGCTACATGGCTGTGGTGCACCCGGTGTTCTTCTTGAAATACAGACAACCGAGGAACAGGGTGACGGTCGTGATCGTTCATTGGCTCTTCATTATCTTCATGTCCACGTACTGTTTCTTAAATCTAGAGTTCTACAAACTCTGCAGCCTATTCGCGATCATTGTAGCGATTGACACGTTCTGCGCCGTGTCCATTCTCCGAGTGCTCAGGCAACCTGGTCCAGGAACGGGGAGGAAGAGGAGTGACGAAGGTAGTCTGATGAAGAAGCGAGCCTCACAAACGGTCATAATCATTCAGGCGTCTGTGGTGTTTAACTACCTCCCTATTTTCATTGGGGCAGTCATTGCCAATTACATTCCCATATATGTGTACACATGTGTGTACAGGCCAATAGGGTTTTCATTTGGTGTGATGGGCAGCTTTGTCCAGCCATTTCTTTATCTACAGAGGTCAGGGAAACTTCGATGGACAACCGCTGGACAGCCCGTGCGGAAATAAGCTTACAGGCTTCAAACATGCGTTCTGTCAAATGCAAATTAAACGTAGCATTTGTGTTTAAGTATGTTGCTTTGGGTTTGTGCAGTTTACATACACACTGAGCTACATTTCAATGTGGGCAGCTCAAAGTCCTTAGCACAAAACCCTTCTTCCCAAATCTTTTATGCTTTAAAAAAACAGCAAACTTAAAAGATTATTTATCATAATGTAGCCACGTGACTTTTCTGTACATAATACAGCAGTTATTGAATTTATGAACTTAACTATTCATTCATTTACAAACATATTTATGAGTATTCATCATCCTTGTTTTGTCGATAACTGTTCAACATTTGGATCTTTATTCCACATTCTGGTCCTTCTTGTTATGACAGTGAGTGAATGATGATGATGATGATGATGATGATGATGATGATGAATGGTGGCCTCACAAGCACAAACCAGGAGGCTTTGCACGAAAGGGTCCAAAAATAATATTGCTTATGCACATTTGCGTGCATTTAAATTCTGTATGAATTGTGTGATGCATATTTGCGTGCATTTAAATTCTGTATGAATTGTTTGATGCATATTTGCATGCATTTAAATCCTATATGAATGTTGTGCTTTTTTTGGTTATATGGTTTATCTCTCTCGTGTATTTTAGTGCCTTCTGAACTTTTCCTGTGTTTATTGTTTAACTAGAATACATTTAACTTCATGTTATTTGTAATGCCGGATTAACAGAGGCCTCAATAGGCTGTGCATGGAATATGTTTTATTATCCGTTGCAAAAATGAATAATGCTGAATTTGCAGCAAAAGAAACACAACCAGGAACAATAACAAATGATCGGTCTCTAAATGGCTGGTTGCCAAGGTTACAGCACGCTAGCTGAAGTCCTCTGGTATTTGTCAGCGCTGGCTCATAATGTGTAGCATGAATAGTGGGTACCTGTGGGCTTAAGCAGCACGCAAAGAGACAGGAGACAGTGATTCAGGAAACAGCTGACTGGGATGGAGGGAGTTGCTGTGGGTGAGTGGGAGTGTTAGAGAGTGAGTGACTGTTAAGTTTTTTTATTTATTTTATTAATACAAAAGAGACTGTTTAGTAATGAGAGTGGGCGGAGTCCCTGGCTCTCTGAGACGTTAGTCATTTAAATCCATCAAATACATTTGAGTTGCACTTAACATTCCTCAGAACGGTCAACTGTCTGCTTTTCCCTGTGTGTAAAAGTCACAAGATGTTGCTTTGTGTTTTATTTTCAGTGCATAAAGTTTAAGATGCAAAAAAAGAGAAAGAAAAATTCTGAGGGTGTGTCAGCAGGTGTGGAAATATTCAGAAAATTTGCAAAATTTAAAAAGGAAAGTATTTTTACATGTTCTTGCCCTCACAGTCTGCATTGGAATGGACATGATGTGTGTTGCTAAAGAAATAGATTAGGCAAAGTCATGTATGCAAAAAATTATTTTCTGTGTATTTGTGTATTTTAATGTTTACATGCGAATACTGTGCAATGAAAGTTGTGGATTTAGGCTTGAAGCATTTCAAAGCAGTTTAAAAAAATATATATTTTCATTTGAATTTCTCATACCCATACCTACCATTAGTGCCATAAACAACAGAAAGTCAGCATGCCAATAAAGCAAGTGCATTTCTGTAAAATCCTCTTTGTAAGATTAACTGTTAATAGCGTATTAGACAATAAAATAACTGCATTCACTTACTTTTTTAATTCCAGAGGTAACAGTAGTTCGCACATGGTTGAATTCAGGCCATAGTGGATCTTAGCAGATTACTGAACTGATGTCTTCATCACCAACACAGGAGGAGCATGTCAACGCTTTTGTTGTCTGATTTGCCTCTTGGGTTTAGTTTATTTTTAGTTTGTTTAGTTTGTTAAGAACAGTGTGCAAAATACATGGATCTCAAAAAGAGAAAAGATGCTTTGCCCCAGGTTTAGCTAATAAAGTAATTTCCATGTGCATTACCAGGGCAGGTAAACATATGACTAATACTAAAAACACAATACAGAAATGACAAAAACAAGCTACAATAAAACCACTGTTATCAATTAAATATATTGCCTAATTCAGATTGGGCAAACTATATTGCGCAAACTACGGCCCGCGGGCCATATACGGCTCATTAAGCTTTTTAATCCAACCCACTGAACTTGTCCAAATTATAATAAAAACCTCATTCATTTCCCCTTTTCACCATTTCCCCTGCAATACCCTCGTTTCCCCAATAGATGGTGCACTAGTCCAGACACATTGTCCTCTGTTGGAGAGTAACTTTCTCGCTGCCGTTTTTGCCCTTTGGTAAAAATGAGCAGACCAAAGAAAAGTGGACACTGAGTGCCGAGTGTTTAAAAAGGAGTGGACAACAAAACATTTTTTCGACTGTATGTATGATACAGAGCCGGGGTGGCTAATCGGGAGATTCGGGAGGATTCCCGATGGGCCGGCTCATGTCAGTCTCTAATTTGGGCCGATTGGGAGGGGAAAATAATTTTGGGCCGGATTTGGGCATGAAACTCCCGGGCTGAAAAAGTGTCCCACTCCGGCCCTGGTATGATATGCCAAGAAACGGCTGCAGTTTTCAAAGAATACAACATCAGCCGTCACTTTGCTACAAAGCATGTAAACTACACTAGCAATCTGTCAACAGAAGGACCAGCTACTGCTCAGAGGTTTGCAGTTTCTCTACTGTGTTATGAAAAAAATGCATATGGAAAGTTTAGAGGAGAATTTTTAAATTACGCGCAATGTGCGCATTTACACACAGCAGGGGTTCAGTAGCTTAATTAACACACCGCACATCGCTCTCAATTTAAAGACCCCTTTCAAGTTTCTGCTGCAGGCAGGATATTTAATGCAGTCTATCTCTCAGGACAATCCATACATGATTTTGAGGGGTTTAAAACAATTAGAAATGATTTTGTTAGGTAATAATATGTTTTGAATATTGAAAGTATTCCACTTATCTTTTTCCAGTAAATGCTGATTTCATTAACTTTGCACATTTAATTGAAATGTATAAAAGTAATAAATTAAAGTGCGTGTCCAAATGCTCCTGACCTGGCCCGTCTGTCAAACCCATTGTGGCCCGCAAGTCAAAAGTTTGCCCACCCCTGGCTTAACTCTATCTTCACCTGCAGATAAACTGCAAAATGCAGTCTTAGGTTTTATATAAAATCACTTTTATTGTCGTCACTAAACAGTATGCATGTGAGTTAAAATTTTAACTCACTTAAGATCCAGACTGTAGTGTAGTGCACCAACAGAGAATTGCACACTGCGCTCTGGTATTGAAGGAAGGGATCCATTTGATCACTGCACTCTGGTATTTAAAGAAGGGATCCATTTGATCACTGTGCTCTGGGATTTACATTTACGGAAGTATTCAGACCTCTCACTTAGGCCTTGGATGATAACACATGTGGATGTGGACACCATTACAATGATCGTCAATGTGTTGACCACAGCTTTCCTTCACATAATACAATGAATAAGCTGTAGAAGCTCGGAAAACCTTGTACATCATCACCAAGCCTGGTGTTGATGGCACCTGCTGTGCAGAAGACTACATTTGTATAGACGAACATTGGCTTGGTCTTGGTAAAGATGCCCTGCGAGTGATCACAGTGTTTTGCACTGAGTCAGGCACCAGGAGAGATCATGTATGCAGCAGTTGATGCACCATTGGCCGTCTGAAGGTTGTACACAGCTGGCTCACTCTTAGGTTTTTCCCCTGACATACTTCAGATGCCCTTTCTCTCGCAGCAGGTATGTAGTGCACAGGGAGTTTGCCTGTTTGTTGAATAAGTCATGACATCTGTAATTAGATTCATGTGCTTTTAATCTTCCAGCAGTTGTTGTCAGGGTTCTGCATTCTGGAATCTCTTATGGTGTTTATTGTAAATGTTCAAGCACTTTTTCAATTGCGTAGACTCAATTTCAAATTTTTATTTCAAAATTACGGTAAATTGCACCTATAGAGTTTGTTAGGTCTAGATAATGTGCAAAGTTTTTCTCAAGTCATTTCACTTTTGAGTTGTGATTAAAACCTTCTTTAAAAGTCAGTAAATATATGCTTGTGTATAATAGAAAATATGCTTGTGTATAATAAAAATTCTTCAAGTTTATACACCAGTCAGCATTCAATTATCAAATATAATACTGCGATTGTTCAGAGTAGCCATTATTCACTGGGACTAAGCAGAAACATTACTGGGAAATCAGTTCAGGCAATTGCCAGGGGTCTGAGATTCCTCTACCATCCTACAAAATCTTCTCAAACTACAACAAAAGCAGATTTATATGCATTTGCTCCTGAACACATTCAGAACCACCAGTGTCTGTCTTGTACAGTCCACACATACATATCACAGGTTCTGTTATTATGTGCATCACTATCTGTTCTGGTTTCATAAATTCAAGACTACTATTGTTGCCAGTAGGTGACAAGCCAGACTGCTTGCCTATTGCTCTAGGGAGGTTAGCCAAACTGCTCAATGTTCAGAATTTACAGGAAGTGGTACAGTCCGCTGTACATCTCTCCTTCTCAGTAAAAATGAGCATCAGAGCTTATGAGATAACCAGCAGACATTTTTTTTTAACTAAACTGAGCTGAATTCACCTGCGTTGCACCCCACCTGCTGTTGGGGGAAACCTCGTGTTCCACCGAAACACACAACGTGCGTCTCACTTTGTTAGTTAAAAGAAGTCTCAGTGGACTAATGTATAAATGCACGACATTTGCATAGAGGGAGCTTCCTATACTGGGTGACTGATATACTGTAGCTTTACAAAAGTGATACCACAAACATACAGTATGTATAGAGAATAATCTGGAGTTGGGAGAGGCAGGATATCTACTGTAAGGTAGCAACGAACTTCAACCCTGCAGTCTTCTGCGCACATCTCTGCATTCACACTGTAGGGTCCCGTTACCACTGCAAGGATGAACACCACCACAGACCATCTTAGCCTCCAACTTAATGGATGACCAACTAACTGTTTGGATCCTTGGATCATATCTGTGCAGGCTGTTAACTTCTTTCTAGGTATTCCTTTAAACATCTACGTCGTCCGTCTCCTCACCCGAGCTGGGGGATGGGATGAGTCTGTGATTTTTACTCTAAGTATATGCGCTGTGGATGTACTATATGCTCTGTCCTTGCCAGTAGACATCCTGTGTGCAGCTGACATCTGTTGGCCTGAGCTAACGGGGGTTCTTCTGGGAATCTTCATGTCTGCTCATCCGGTGCTCCAGTGTTGTGTGTGTTTGGAGTGGTACTTGGCTGTGGTCCAGCCTGTGACCTTCATGAAGTACAAATCGGCGAGGTATCAGGTGGTGTGCTTGATTGTGGTTCTGCTCTATACACTTGTTTGTGGCTCCTCCATGATCTTTGCGAACGAAATGTCTGCAACGACTACAGGAAGTGTCTACCTCGTCCTGGTGATCATGGACCTCTTTTGCTGTTTTTCCATCCTAAAAGTCCTCAGGAAGCCAGGAGACAGGAGACCAGGAGACAGGACAATTGAGAGGCCAGAAAATGGACCAGACAGCAGGAAAAAGAAAGCCTTCAAAGTCTCCATCAACGTAGTATCCCTTATAATAGAAATGGTTTTACTCTGTGTGGTTTACATCCTACGATACGTGTCCACAGTTGCCTTGCCATTTATAGTCTGTGTGTATCTGATAGGTTGTATTACTATCAGACTTATCATGGCATTATTTTATGTCTGTAGAGTTACCTAAAGATATTTTTAGAAGCATATTTAAGTCAGATGTGTATTGAAAACAATCTACTGTCTATTAGGATATTGAGTGTATTGCATATCTACCATGGAGCAAAACAACATTCACATAAAATTTTCTAAAAGTCAACTAGAAGTCTTTTGCTGTTTTTTATTTTTTATTTATTTATTTTCACCTTTGAAAATAACCCTAGCCTGAACCTGTCTAAGGACAAACATGGTGTTCATCTGTTAGCCAACTTTGAGTCAGAGTGATCATTTTTTCTGTCTGTGTTGTGATAGATATTTGCAGACATCTGTCAGTTTGCATATGAAACATTTTCATAAAGGTCAGACCTCGTGTATGGTAATATAAGACCACTGTGAACCTCTTACTCTCTAGTATTAGGTGTAATGTCTCAAAATGGTCTACATGTATTACATTTTATAGAGCTTCACTTTTTTACTGAAATTCAGGGAGACTCTTACAGGTATGTACTGTTTTCATCTCACCAGTACACCAATGGAATACAAAATTACACATTTCCTCTGCTTTTGTGATTTATAGAAGTGTGTTTGAGATTTTTTTTTGTTTCATTCTGTAAACTGTTGACAACTTCTCCAGGAAAATGCAAATTTCATAATTTTACATTATGTATTTTCAGGAATGACAAGTGGTCAAATGGCTAAATTGAAAAAGAAAATTGAGTTTTCAGTACTCAAATAAAAATAAATTTTAATTGTAAAACACCACAAAACTAATGTCTTAAGAGTTCAGAAAGCAATATTTACTTGAATAACTCCAATCTGCAATCACTTCAGTGATGCTAAATTTGCGTCTCTAAAGCAGAGTACAACAGAGCATGTTTACATGCTAAGTAAGGATTTGACATGAAATACTTTGTTTAAACTGTTTTAAAAAACAGCTTGGAGAAGATTATTTGGTACTTTAATTTATTTAATGAACCCAATATAGACTAATATATGTATTGAAAAAAATGTTTGTCATTGAGTTAAGTCTGGCTAAAATATGAGAGATGACATGGAGATTTTTTCCAATTAGACACAGACATCATGAAAGTATATACATCAAATATATACATTGGTTTAATGGAATACTAACAACACGTACTTTGTTGTCTGTATTTGTTGTCTGTTTGTACTGTTAGTTTCCCTCGTGTCGGTACCATCCTTGCACGTGTCTTCCTCCTCCCTCACTCTGTGGAAACCTCTTGTCCAGTGCAGAGAAATGACAACCACCACACGTGCCGTGAATCTCATGCTCACAAACTCAACTTTACAAACATTGAACCCTCTGAATCCCTTATTTACAAGTTTGGCATCGATCTACATTATGTGCATCGAGATAATCAACTTCCTTCTGGGCATTCCTCTGAATCTATGGGTCGTCACCCACATCATCAGATCGGGAGGATTGGATGGGCCAACGTTTTTCACACTGAGTCTGGCAGTGTGTGAAATGCTCTTCGCCCTTTGTGCGCCTCTGTTTATATTGTGTCACGTAGTTGAGATGAACCTCTACATGTTAAAAACTTTACTTTTTCACTTTGGCTTCTTCTTGGATTGCCGTTTTTTCTTACCGGTTTGTGTGTGTTTGGAGCGCTACGTAGCCGTGGTTCATCCTGTGATATTCATGAAGTATAAGTCTATAACCTATCGATTAGTGATCTCTCTCATAGTGTACCTATATTCAGGTATCAATAGCTTTCTGTTTCTGCAGTCATCTTCAAAAATGCCTTACATCCTTTCTCTATTTATGTATATTGTTATTTTGTGCACGTATTTGTTCTGTTTTTTCTCCATTCTGAGAGTTCTGATGAGGCCAAAGCCAGGCGGGAGAGACGAGAGAGCGTCGAGAGGGGCCAAGCAGAAAGCTTTGAACGTCATTATCTGTAATCTGCTGATATTTTTCATTCAGACAGTGCCAATTACCGTAACATTGGTTTTGGAAAAAACATTGGGTTCTGGTGATTTTATTCAGACATTTGGCATCTGCATAGATCTCAATGTTGCCGCTGGGTGGCTGCAACCAGCTCTCTTTTTTTACCAGACTGGTAAACTGACATTCAGGGGTTGAGTCTGAAGCAGAGCCAATGTATTTTCTACTGTCTACTGTTTTTTTCATTGTAATTGCAATGTTCTTTGTATTCTGGTTATTTGTAATGGAGGTTCAAAAGATGCAGGAAGTGATAAACCCACAACAGAGAGATACATTTACCTGCACACTTTCACAACAATGCTTCACCGATAACAAAACAAGAAAGCAGGCAAGCAAATGGTTTTTTTTCCTCAGCATTCATGATGTTGCATTCCTTCCATACATCCCCAACTGGTGTGCAGGGGTGGGGGAGAATTTTCAAACCACCTCAACCAAATGACTCAAAGTCTACATTGTGAAGCAATTTCTATTAGTTTTGTCACTATGCCACTGTTCTTTGTCATGAAGTTATAAAGGTGAATAACTATCTCTCTGATGGGTCCCCACCACATCACATAGAATGATGTTTTAAAGGCACCACGTTTTGCTAACAGAGCATTTTCATAGTCCTTCATAGGGTGGCATGTGGACTTTTTGTAAAATAATCATTTAATTTTGTAGTCAGAGGTTCGATGTATTCCCTTAAGTATTTATAGTGAATATCCTTCTATTAAAGATAGCATGGTAAAATGGTCAGCTCTGTTATTTTATTGTAATTGTAAACTATATTTGTATCTCTCACATTCAACGTCACTTTTGTTTTCATGTTCTTGTCTCGCGGGGTGGGTCACAAAACAACTGCCGTGAATATACAATGTGGTAGCCCACAGGTAAGCTAACAAAAAGAAAGCCAAACAACAGTGTAGATTTAGACTAATGTATTGTTTCAAGATAAGAGAGCCCAATTCCAAAATAACAAACAAAAGCCCCACAGAAAAGGAAAAAACAAATCCAAATCCATACACTGCTTAACCCACACACAAAATAAAACACACAGAGAACGACCCCAACTCCATATCATAAACAAAGACAAAACCCACACCCAAAAGTCAATCCCCATAACAAAATACAAAGTGTTTGCAATATTTACAACAAGCCACATAAATTGAACGAGAAACAAAACAAGGTTATACACAGATATCCTATAACAAGATTCTAAGTGATTTCAAACTCTTAACACACAACACAGCAATCCATCTCTATGATAAACAGTAGCCAATAGCATGACAGCCATCTTCTGTTATGGGAGGAGCCTTTAAACAGTTGAACTGGTTTATATGAAGACCTGGAGTGTAATAGTACCGAGCCCGGGAGGGGACATGGGTAAAAAATAAAAATTAAACGAGGGAACGTGTTACCATTCGAGCGCACGTTTTTGTGCTCATGATTTATTAATTTGTGCGCATGATTAACAATTCGTGCGCACGTTTTGTTTTAATCGTGCGCACGTTTTAATTAAACTCGTGGTCACGATTTAGTATTTCGTGCGCACGTTTTGTTTTAATCGTGCGCACGTTTTCATTCATTCATTCATTTGCAAACCCTACTGGCCTAAGCGCATACATTGCAGATACAAGGAGAGAGGCAGTAACAGTTCCCTGAAACTGTATATACTTTGATTGTTTAGATTTATGCCACAATGAACAGAGATGCGTTTATTAGGTCTTATTTGCTCATGAGGACATTGTAGCTTCCCTTGCACAGCGGGGAATCACAATCAGTAAACGGCATCTGAAGCGAATTCTAAGCCTTTTAATGAACATTTATGACGAATTTTAATGTTGCTTTGTGTTTCAGGTTTGAAAAGTACTTTAACTGACTGAACAGTTCTCTTGTATTACGTTAACAAATACGAGCCTCTTGTAATTCCAGGATGAAACATGAGAGGACGTGAAGACGTTCAGATTGGGCATTTTGAAAATAAACAACCATTTAATAATGTGATTAAAAGCGAATTATTTCGAATCATTAGACAGGGTTGCCAACTTTTAACATTTGAGTGTATTTTGTTGTTAACCGGGGGGGGGGGGGGGGGGGGGGGGGGGGGGGTGGCGAACGAAAGTTGTTGGGGGGGGTGGCGAACGTAAAATGGACACAAATTCAGTGTTATATCGCCGATGGATGGCGCCAGAGCTAGCGAACTAGTAACGTATTGAATCATATATGTGGATCTGAGGTAAATAAACTGGATTTTTTTTTTCGCCGTGAGATATCGGAAATGTGGCGTGAGAGTGTGTGAAAACGGTCAAATGCGTGTGTCTCACGCTCAATGCATGAGAGTTGGCAACCCTACATTAGAGTATATTTATCGTGCTGGGAAATATTGAACTGGACCTTGAAAGTGACGTACAAGTGCTTGAATTCCATCTTATAAAGGTGTATGAACCCTGCAAACATGACTTTGTTCATTGCGCTGAGACGCGGTGCGCGCGAAGCTACACAATTCGAGAGGTGCACGACCTCGCGAATCGACAGCGCGCTAGACCCTCGCGCACGGGCAGAGCCACAGCGCGCAGACCCTCGCGACGCGTCAAGTATAAACCAGGCTTAAGTGTCAGTGATCTCTACCAAGACGATATGCCATTAAGTCTTCCAGAACCTTGAAGCTGGTCAACAAAGTCAATAACTTCCTCTATGTTAGCTATGTTATAAACCAGGCTTTATACTTGACGCGTCGCGAGTACTTTTCAAACCTGAAACACAAAGCAACATTAAAATTCGTCATAAATGTTCATTAAAAGGCTTAGAATTCGCTTCAGATGTCGTTTACTGATTGTGATTCCCCGCTGTGCAAGGGAAGCTACAATGTCCTCATGACGCATAAGCAAATAAGACCTAATAAACGTATCTCTGTTCATTGTGGCATAAATCTAAACAATCAAAGTATATACAGTTTCAGGGAACTGTTACTGCCTCTCTCCTTGTATCTGCAATGTATGCGCTTAGGCCAGTAGGGTTTGCAAATGAATGAATGAAAACGTGCGCACGATTAAAACAAAACGTGTTACGAATTACTACGAATTACAACGAATTACTAAATCGTGACCACGAGTTTAATTAAAACATGCGCACGATTAAAACAAAACGTGCACACGAAATAATAAATCGTGAGCACGAATTACAGAAAATGTGCACTCGATTGGTAAAACGTTCCCTCGTTTAATTTTTATTTTTTACCCATGTCCCCTCTCGGGCTCCGTAGAATAGACTATAGAACCCGGAACACACTAAATGTACAAAAACCACATGCATACTCATTTCCTGAAAGTGGTTGTGGGTTGTGGTCAGTATGGGTTCTGAGCTACCAGCAAGGTCCACCTCAAAATACTGTATCGACAGGAAGAGTGAAAGAGCTTCCTGTTTGTTGTAGACTCACTAGTGTTTAATTAACTTTTTAGAGAAATAACAATGGGCTCCTGTAAGAGGACGGCACCAGTGTCATGTGCGGTAGCTTCAACTTTTTATAGAGTTTAAATGTGTGAGGTAAATCAGGGACAGCACAGACAGGCAACAAAGCCTTTACGAACATAATATCAGAAGAATTCATACAAAAATATTTGTAACCTACTTAAATTTGACGGGAAATGGAAAGTTTAATTTAGCGATTGAGCCCTCTGCTAATGTATGACTGAAGCAATCTGTTATGTTGTTACCAGTCTTCCTGCGGATGAGCAGCAGAGAGCCGGAAGTTCTGTTTGCACTGCTGCAATTATTTTTGGCAAATAATTTTATGGCAAGAGCATGAAAATCAAAGCAGTAGTCTGAGTTATCATGAAGTCCACATGGCGAGACTTTATCATGAGTGGTGCAATTGACATATGTCGTTGTGTTTCTGTTAATTTTCTGTAGTGGTTGATTAATATGTGATGCAGTTTTTCTGTTTGGTTGTCATTTCATTTGGATAGTATGTTGGATTGAGCGTTTTTACTCTCACAGCAGTGGGTAAAAAGGTTTCATTCTATTTATTCAGCAAATTACTCCATTTTTTTGTTCTTGTGCTAATGATTGAAGCTAATGCCATGTGGGCAAGATTTAGTTTTCGCCTTCAAGAGAAACTGCAAACTCTGAAATTGAAGACAAACGTGGTAATGGAAAAAAACCTATATGATGCTTTTTTGGATATGCAAATACATTGGAATGAGTTGTTTAGTGTGATGGAAATGTGTCGAGTGCTAAGCTTGTGAAGCCGTGCCGTTCCTGTGGAGAATTTCCAATGTGCGATGATACTGTTACCATGTGTGAGGCGATATTGCATTCACTACTTTTTCTCTTTATGCTCTCTTTGAGATTGAGTAGTGACCAAATTCTCTTTGAATTATGTAGTCTGTTTTTTTATTTCATTCAATTTCCAAATTTGAGAAAGGGAGGGAGATGCCAAGCCAGGCGTTGTGATTTCGAGTACCCTATAAGCACCATGGTCCAGGTAGCCAGGGACACACACTTACACACACACACACACACACACACACACACACACACACACACACACACACACACACACACACACACACACACACACACACAAACAAACAAAAGAATAAGAGTGGCTGTGAAAACATACCCTCAGGAAATCAAAGGAATTAATTTGCGTTGATATCCTGAGGGCGGCATGTGAGAGTCTGATTTCTGTGTTGCAAAGAGATCTGCTCTAAACATCTGATCAAGGAAAGTGGGCGGAGGAGACATGATGGGCCGATTTATGAACAGACTCAAAATCAGTAGGGTGACACGAACGCATCTCGATGACGGTAGAAACATTCTAACATTTCAACCAGGGTTTCAGTTGTATTCGGTAGAAATGTTTTTTGGGATTTTGGGCTGGAATGCCAACACATTCTTCTTACATGCAAATACAGTCCATGTCTGGTCAGGGTTTTCTTTTTTCCAGCTAACTAAAGTTTTTGCCTTTATAACCCAGGATGATGCAATGTCAACGGTGCATCAATGCTGGGATAATAGGCTTCTCAGAAGCCGTACTTGGGCTCGTCAGCACCACCTACTGGTTTGCCTCAATTCATACAGCCCAAATACACAGTGGCTACAAGTCACACTCCTGTAATCCTGACTTGGCAAACAACTCTGTGGTCAGAATTATTTAGCATTGGTGCAGGGCACCCAGTGAACCTGAAGTTGTTTGTCTTGTGCAACCTTAAGGAGTTTGACTTGATGAAAAGGAATTTGTCTTATTTTAAAATGTCATGCACTGGAATACACTCCATCTGTCCGACATGGTTCACTTACAGATCTCAAGCGAACAGAATGGAACAAGAATATGAAAAGATACACGCAGACCTCTCCTGAGGTATCCAACACATGCAGGTGCATGTGGTATACTCCAACTGCATATGTATATCGAGAGATTTTGCCAAATTAGTGTGATGGTGTGAGATCAGTGGCAGATTTCCTCCTGTTAGGTAGGCCAACACACCAAAAAAAATAAGACTTGGAATGATAATGGATCTTAAAAAACAAACAAAAAAAAATAGAATATCAAACTCCGAGAGCAATTTCAGATTAACAAAATGTGCATATATAAAAATCGTCAGAGCACACTTAACCCCTATTGTGCTGAATTAGTAATAAATATTGGTCATGTTTAGGATTTTTTTTCCCCACAAAAGATTAGAATGTCTGCATTGTCATACCTCTTCTACTTGTGTAAGCATCACACTTTCTGCATATTTAATTGTGTCTGTAAAGATAGTCCCGCCTCACCACCTCAGTGTTTTAAGGACCTAAAAACAGACATTCATGCCATAATATTTTCCCGTGTTGACTACTGCAATCCCACTAACTAGGAGTACCTCCGATAAGCTCTGCACACCTGCGATTGGTCCGAAATGCAACTGTGAGGTCTCAAATTTTAGAACATTTACAGATCATGGTTTCATGATTATGTTCTTGATTCTTTCTGTTCCATAGTCAGTTTCTGGTGTCTTCTGATGTTCCGTTGACTTCCTTTGATTATTTTTCTCCAAGTTAAGGAGATAAGTTTTCATCTTAGCTTTATAAAAATATTATTCTGTATAATTGTGCAGCTTTTGTGGGAGTCATTTTATTTGTTTAAATCCATGTTTATTTTAACTGGTCAAGTTGTGCAGTGGTTGACATCTGATGTATTTAAATACACACTATACAAATAAAGTTGTTGGTTTATCAACTTTTCTAGATTTGCATTCAAGACCATGTTCGATAGAGTGATGTGACTGGCAAAGACAACACAGGTGCAGTCGCCTGTAGGAAGGTAAGGCACCATCCACAAATGTATAGCTGGGTATTCAGAACAGAGGATGTAATAAATGGGAGAGGAGTCATTCTTCTGCCTTGTGACAGGCAAGTCAAGTCTTTTCAGAGCTAGCAAGATGCATTTATTGGCTAGAAAATTAGAAACAGCTGACCCTGCTGTAAGTTGTAGATGTAGATCATAAAGGATGCTGGTTTTCTCACTTTGCTTTTATGACCTTGGCAATTTAGTTTATAACCTTTGGATTTTGTGTTGTGTATTATTGGTTTGTGTTATGCAGTTTGACTAACCTTTGTCAGCATTTTTGCTTTTGCTTTTTGTATTCCACATACATTTCTTTTCACTTTCTGTTATCCTCAAGAAGAAATGCTGGATACAAAACAAAACATATGGCTTTAAAAGCAGCCAGGGTCTAAGACCGAGACGGTTCACTATGGTCACTAAAGAATCTGGAATATTTATATATCGATATACCGTAGTCCTGACATCTATGCTCATGTATATTTTAAGAGTTTCATGTTCTCCATGTTTCACAGAAAAAGCACAGTGAAGGGCCGACTTCTCTTGAGGGACACATTATATGTTTAATCAGAGAGGAGCATCGTCTAGTTGAATCAGGTGAGATTTTTATATTTGATTGTCTTTTGATTAATGAAGGGGTTCTTGCAGAAACAATGCAGACTGTTGCTGTGAAAGGGTGTTATATGTCAGTCTATATGATACTTATTTTCTCTTTGTATGTCCATCTACACTTTCAACGTTTAGGACTTGTTCGTTCTCATTAAAAGTGTTCTAAACTGTTTGCAGCACTTAATAAAATGCTTTACTTATAATATTTAATGATATGTCCACTGCAGAGCGGAATGATGGAGAATGCCACATCCTTCAACACGACCAGTGAGCTGTGTTCAACATGCCCATTGAGTTTCTGGGTCATACTGATGCTGGTGCTTGGGACATTAAACTGGGTGCTGACACTACCCACTGGGTTATGGGCCGTGTGGCTGCTAACACATCGTTCGCGCGCCTCTGTGGAAAACGAGTTCTTTATGCTGAATCTTTACTGCACGGACCAGGCCAGCGTGCTCATATCCCTCGTCACGTGTTTTATTGTTTTAGCGTCACCTTCAGATCAATTGAACCCCGTTCTTTCCTTCTTATACAAGGTTTCCCTCTACAGCCAGCCATTGTTCCAGTGCTGTGTGTGTGTTGAGTACTACCTGGCGGTGGTGTGTCCCATCGTCTTCCTGAAACTCCGCTCCCGCAGGTACAAGGAGGCTTGCCTGGTCCTGCTATGGCTCGTATCCCTGGTCTCTCACCTTATGGAGCGCTTCCTGAGCAGTTCTTTGCCACTCATTGTGGTCCTGCTTGCTGTTGTGCACATGCAGTTGTTCTGTAACCTGTCTGTCCTCGCCGTGCTGAGGCGTCCCGGTCCGGGAGACAACCAGGGGGGGGCAGAGGGTGAGAGGGAGCAGGGCAGTGGCATCAAGAAAAGAGCGTTTCTCATCATCTCCCTGCTTCAAGTCAAACTGCTGCTGAACTACATGCCTCTGTTTGTAGCCACTTCTATCAAACAGCACATCTCTAACCCGGTACTCAAGAGAAACCTCCTGATCGCTGCTACAAACATGTGCTTCTTGGGCACCTTCATTCAGCCGGTGCTGTACCTGCGCAAGGTTGGGAAGCTTTAGCGTTCATACTGTTTATCTCCAACACGTGCTTCAATGCTTTGTGATTTTGTCTTCACAATGGTAGATTCAGCCTATACAGTAGGTCATTCCACAATTTGGGAACTCCTACTGAACACATGGTCTCCCTTGAATTTCACTCAAGACCTCAGGATTGTATGCAATCATTTGTTCAAAGAATTAAGGGACCTGTCAGAAGAATATGGGCAGAGCCAATCACAGATGCACTGTGGTGCCCCACAAAGCCTTAAAATCAAACAACAGAATTTTCAAGTGAGATGTAAAGTGGAGCTTTAGAATGCACTGGAAGCTGCATCACATCACATCCAGGTGAATGAGGACTTATAAAGATTTATAACTTCAAAATAATCCAGGCATGTGATATAAAGAATGTTAATCTCCAGATCATGGCACAAAAAAAGAGGCTATAATTTAGCAGCAAGTTAACTCCACAAACAAACAACTCTTTGCTCCTGTACTTGCCTGTGAAATTTTAAAGAGGATGCCAAGATTCTTAACATGAGTTAATGTATTCTGTATACTCTCTGCCAATTCAAAGTAATTTTTCTCATTTAATTGGAAATGAAAAAAGAGTAAAAAAAAAACTTGTTCACTTCAGAGTTCAAAGGGTACAACAATGTGTTCTCCATTTAACAATGATTAAAAAATACTCAGCAGTGAGATCGAGCATAACTAAAATGGTACATTTAGTCCAGAGTTCAGAAAAGGGTTAGGGTTGGGATTAAGGTTAGGATTAGAGTTTTGGTTAGGATTACGGTACAGTAATCTGTACTGTAGGCCGTAAATCTCAACTGAAGCTTGTCCAAAACATTTTTTACTCTTTTACATATAGACTGAAAAAACACATTTTCCAGTGTTTTTGATAAAGGATGGTTCATAAAGTGGAATATGAGTTATTCAGGTCCAGATTAGAATTTTTTATAAGTGAATTATGGATTGTTTAAAACAATACAATACTGCCAGCAAGACTACTGTTTGAGTCACAATTCTTGGTCCAACTGTGCCACATACTAAGAAGATATTAAGACACACTATCATAACACAAAACAAGAAATGCAGAACTTGTGGGAATCAAAGACTTAGAAATGACCAGTGTTGGGAATGTAACTTAAAAAAAGTAATTAGTTATAGTTACTCACTACTTGTTCAAAAAAGTAACTGAGTTAGTAACTGAATTACTCTATAATAAAAGTAAATCGTTACCAGGGAAAGTAACTATTTGCGTTACAATTAAAAAAAGGTTATATGCCAATTAAGTTTTTTTTTTTTAAAGCAGTTTTCAGTCAGTTGAAATGAGTAGATCAGAAAATTGTTTAACTTTTGATATTTATTGCACATCCACAGACCAGTGCAGGATAAAATCCTTTAAAATCCCAAATCTTTGTAAAAAAAAAAAAAAAAAGCAAAAGTAAACAGTTACACTATATAAAGTGCATTTACATCTATGAAATTAAATTAAATTCTCTCAACCTGAGACAACTGGTTTGTTTACAACAGAAGTAAACTTAACAATAAAACCTCTATTCTTAATTAAATAAATCAAATACCCAGTCTGGTAGACATTCAGGAACTTCAAGTATTTTCTTAAATAATGTTTATATCGCCTTGAAAGTTCTAGTTTTCTTCGGCTTGCACCTGACGCCATTTCGGCCTCTTCTCTGTTTGTGTCGTGTCACTCGCGTGCTTCGGCGCGCGTGTAAAAACACTGGCTCTGATTGGCTATCATAACGCTGCCTTAGCCAATCGCTTACTGACTTGTTAAGTTAAACAGGCATTACACCGAGAACTGTGACCTATCGAGATCTGTTACTCCTCACTAGCCTGGGCAGCGGTCCGCTCGCATTAGTATATCAATATATAGTAACGCACCGCTTTTAATGACCAGTAACGTAAACGGCGTTGTAACGACAGGAAAAGTAACTAATTATATTATCCCGTTACTGACAAAATGACGACGTTACCTAACGCCGTTATTTTTAACGGCGTTATTCGCAACACTGGAAATGACAGACAATGTGAGTGCTTAAATACATTAACACTAACCACACACATGCAACACATGACACTAACAAAAGGAGAGACAGGTGGAATGAGTAACACGGACACACACACACACACGGATAGACCTGTACAAACACACAAAGACAAGGGAGGAGTCAGGGGTGGCTATGGGCGCTGCTCCCAGATCAGCGGACCATCCCTTCCGGGGGCAAGGTTAGGTTGACTAGATCATGCCAAATGATCACTTCTGTTCTTTATTAAAAGCTCTGTAATGAGCTCTATAACACTGTTATGTCACTTTGACCCATCACATAGTCCTGTAGGAGGAGCCAGTAGTCACCTCAGCCTGACGGGCTTCCATCCGCTCGGGGTGGATCTAAAGACTCATAAAGACTCATAAAGTTTCTCTCATGGCTTCCTGCCAGCACTCATTCTACCAGCATGGACATCGAGCTCCTCACCCTGCTAGCGTCAATGTGACCGGCGTCTTCATAAACCCGGCGTGGACAGCTCGACCATGCTGTGGCGGAAAGGCTCTCCAGCAGATGAAGTGTGCTCAGGTTCACTCGTTGAGTTCAGACGTGTAAATTCTGTGACAGGGCACGTCACGGAGATGCAGTTTTCACTATGGAATATTCTTGTCAGACTGACAGGGGTGATTGATTGTAATGGTAGCAGAAATGGAACTTCCTCCGGTCGGAAATCCACCAGAGGGCAGAGATAAACCTCAGCTTGGTGAAAGGAGGAGGAAGCTCCCTAAGACTCACACACGCAATCACACACGTGGAAAAGACTGCACCTGTGAGTCATTAGTAAGCATATGTATTCTTTAGGTTTATATGTAATAAAAGTTTTTAGCTACTAGCTACGACACATGATGTTTCCCCTGCTTTCTGTGCGTTACTGCGCTGTCAGCATCTAAAACTCAACCTGGTAGTGTCCTGCCTTGGTTGTTAGCCCTGCCTTCAGTGTTATGAGAGTGCTGCGTGTCCTTCAGCTGTTATCACGTTTGGTTTTTACGTTCAGCGCTTCTGCCACTCACGTCTGGAATGTCGCCAGATGCTTGTTATGCTGATACCTGATCAGAGATCTTGATGAAACTGCAGCGTTTCTGAAGGCTTTTATCAACAGAATTTTGGTTACTTTTGCATTTCATTGTTCATCATCTTACAGAATGGTAAGGGAGCATGAAATAAAGTCTTCACTTATTAAAAAATCATCTGATGAAACTTCACTGTCAACCAAGTTGCTTAGAAAGATTTAAAAAACTATAAAATATTGAATCCTGTGCCATTTAATGGCTAGAGAATTAAAATCCAACGTGTTTCAACACACAGAACTTCAACAGGCCTGAGGGGAATAATCATAACTAGTTATACACATAACAGGAAGACACAAAACAATCAATGAAAAATAAGAAAGAGAGATGGTACGGAAGAGGATCATTTTGAATGGGTTTACCTGTCTGACTTGTTAGATGTACAAATAGCTGTGAATTCTTGTTCTACCACTGTGTGCAGAGGTATGTCGACACACCCTCCTTCATAAGGTCTTTACTGAAAACAAGCCAAGCAGAACAGAACTTCTAGGACAGCGGCAAAGGAGAACACATCTGGCAGCTCTGAAAGGAGAGTGAGGACTTTCAAAGATCGGGAAGAAGAGGAATGAAAGGGAGAGAAACACGAATGCTGGGTACCATATACGAACCTTTTTAAAAAGGAGATAAGGTGAGAACAAGAAAGGGAGACAGCAAGACAGCAAGTAAGTCAGAAGACGGTTAAAAATAATCAGAAGAGTGTCGGAGCATATAAAACATATCGGTGTTAGCCTATTGGAAGGGAACACATACAGGTAAGTCTACACTTCTGCACCTTTGTACTAATGTTTTACACTTGTTCATTAGCTGAGTTAAGGACTATTGTAGCCAGACTCAGATATAATTAGAAAGACATTGCATTTTGCAGTGTGGCTGTTTTACCTTGGAAACCGACAAGCTTAAGTGTTCGCCACTTACTGACCTGAAATCAGATTTGCATTTGCCTCCTTTTAAAGGTAGATACTGATAAGGTGTTGGGAGGACTGAACCTATATCAGTCCCTAAAAGTATTGTTTGCAGGGTTTATGGCAGGTCTGGCTACATTCCGGAGTTCCAGACATGTATTACACGTTTTCTGTCTTGTGTCTTAATGCGCTGACGTGTGACTAGCAGGAACGTGTCATATTTCACTCCTGTGCATTCAGCTGGGTACTGACTGTTTTTCTTTAAATGGCCAAAGAAAAGTGCTGTGCCCTCAACCACAGGGCGGGCCTGACCCTTTTGGCAAGAGCTTGGCTTCTGTACGGTGCAGAGGCTGCATTGGTTATGGTCCCGGGATGTAATTTAGCGCTGTTTCTTCATTGTTTGTTATTTTTGCTGTTGACCAGTGTCCTTATTTTTGCACTTCTTCTATCCCACAATTCTCAGCTCATGCTCATGCAACCCGCGATGGCAGTCCCCGTGGAATACATGTCAGAGGAGCAGTTCACTTGCTCCATATGCCTGGACATCTTCACCAACCCGGTGTCAACGCCGTGCGGACACACCTTCTGCCATGCGTGCCTCACATCGTACTGGGAAGGCCGGACCAAACCCTGCCAGTGCCCGCTCTGCAAGGAAAGCTTCCGCAAACGCCCCGACCTCCACGTCAACCATGTCCTCAAGGACATCACTGAGCAGTTCAAACGCATGGCTGGGGCTTCGGGGGCCGTGGGGGGCGCCACACCACCCCCACGCTCCCCCCCCAGCCCAGAGAGGAAGCCGCGGGTGGCAGCCCGACCCGTGGTGCTGCCTGGCGGACTGCTGACTGAGATGAAGAGTCGCTTCCATAGAGTGTCCTCCAGCGAGAACCTGTTGGAGACAACGGAGACGCCGTTGTCGCCCCCGCCGTCGTCACCCCCGCCGCCGTACAGCGCCCCCCAGCGGAGGAACTGCGCCAGCGCAACTGCCGTGGCAGGCTCGGCCGGTCCGCAGTGCCCCGTACACGGAATGATACTGGACATGTACTGCAGGAGTGAGCAGGTGTGTGTGTGTGCTGGGTGCGTGCAACACGAGCATCATGGACACATGGTGGTGCCAGCCTCGCGAGAGATGAACATTAAAAAGGTGAGTGATGTGTGTCGGGCAGGTGCAGGCATCACACCTGTGATGGTCCTGCAGTTTGTGGTGGTGGTGGTGGTGGACAGTGTGTGCTGAATAGGTTTGAATGAATCATAATCTGCACTGATCTCTTTTAGTCTCAGCTGGGGATTGTGGAAGCAGAGGTGCAGGGATTAATTGCAGCCAGAGAAAAGAAAATTGAGGAAATCCAAACTTCATTGGCCGATATTCAGGTGTGCATCTCAACATCATGCTGGCCACAGGCCAAAAGCCAAATCAAAAGATGTTTGGAAAATTTGAAAATTCTTACCTTTTTCAAACTCTGATTTATGATTTTTTTTAAATGTCATATCTCTGTATTTCTTTTTATTTTATTCTCTCTCCCTGTCTCTCTGTCCATATTTCCCTGTCTACTTTCTCCCTGTCTCTCTCTGCCGGTGTTTCATGCTCTCTCCATCTTTCCCTGCCTCTCTCTCTCCCTCTCTACCTGTCTCTCACTCACTAACTCTCTCTCTCTCTCTCTATCTCTCTCTCTCCCTCTCACTCCTCCATTCTTTCCTCCACCAGGCAAACGCACAGCAGGAGGTGGAAGTAACCCTCAGCATGTTCCGGGCCCTGGTGGGGGCGGTGGAGCAGGCTCAGGCGGAGATGGTGGAGATGGTGGAGGTGGGGCGGGTCACCGCGGAGCTCCGCTCCCAGGCTCTCATCAACGAACTGCAGCTGGAGATCGATGACCTGACAAAGAGGAGCAGCAACCTCACCCTGCTTGCACGCTCCAACGACCACTTTAACTTCTTCCGGGTCAGTGCCTTCACTAAGAATGATAGCCGCAAAAATAGAGAGAGAAACGTCATATCATGTTTTCCACATGATCCTGAGTCACACAGTGGAGTCTTGTTTTTTTATTCTTCTTGGAAAGAATTAACATGTCTTCTTATTATCTATAAGGAATAAAGACTCTAGATTGGAGTATTTTCCTTTTCAGTTAAAGTTCACATGTCTCACCAAGGTTTATGGGATTGATGTATTCACTTTCCTCTCATTCATTCATAGTTGAAAGAATTTTCTCTTTTGATCTGTGCAAATGATTAATTCCATGTTGAATAATTCCTTTATTTTACTAAGACTCTTCATGCTTGGCTTGTCTTGATTAATTTAATAGGACTGTGATGACATGTAAATGCATCTCAAATGCAAGGTTTCAGAGAAATTAGAACATTCTTACTGCTCTCTCTCTCTCAGTGTGTTTCAAACTTTGTCATATAACTTATTGCCACAAAAACATTTGTCATATAAACCACAGGATTAATCACTGTGAGCTGGTGGAGAATCACACAGAGTGTTTACTATTATAAAACTGCTTCCTTACATTGTTACTGTAATGCAGATCAATCCCCTTGATTTATTTGGATTGATTTAATTAATCTGTTCTATTCACCCATTCCTGTGTTTCTCTCTGTTCAGCTAAGTGGTGCTTTATTGGCATGACAAATATTCACATTCATATAGTTTAAACACTGATGCAGAATTTAACATGCAAAACAAAAGGGAGAATATTAACATGGTGAGCAAAGAGTGGAATAGACCTAAATTATTATCAGCAAACAACAGGCAAGTATAACAGGTAGAGATTACACTATCTCTTTTTTATTATATTCTCTCTCTCTCTCTCTCTGCAGACCTATCCATCCCTCTGTAGTGTTCCCCAAATGAAGACCTGGGAAGCAGTGACCTTGACCCCTGACGCCACAGCTGGAGTAGTCATGAGGAACGTCACTCAGATGGTCGAGAGCCTTCAGGAAGTTCTTAAAGGACTATCACAGACCTGTGAGACAATGTTTTCTCAATCATTCACATAAAGTTAAACTCTTTGGGAGAAAAGAGCTATTAGTGAAGTTAATAACCCATGTAGTGTTGAGGAACCCATCTTAAAGCACAGTGAAGTAGATGCAAGTCGAGCTTCATCCATGCTACACAAGCACTTTGGCGTTTCCCTTCATGAAGACTCGAAGTCTTTTGTCTTACTACAAACACAGCATGAATGAGGGCAACTAACAGATGGGAACTGGGTAGAGGGACAATAAGCCTGTTAATATATGCACAGTACGGGAACAGTTTCTGGGGTGACCAATGGGTGAATCTGTGCTAACTAAAACAAAAAAAAACCCCAGTAATATTGGATTTACCAAATGACAATGGCCCCACTCAGAAGTACATCCCATTGCACAGAATTGTAACGTCTGGGGCGTCAGTGAGTGATGAGACGGATGCGCTGACTAGAATGAGATTTATTAGGGTCAGATCCATAGTCATTGTCAGGGTCACAAGCCAGTGTCGTATAGCCACCGTGGACATTCATTATGATGGAGACAAAAAGACAAAAAGGATAAACTGCAATGGAACTGACAGGGAGGGTAGAACAATAATCAGAAAGAAAATATACTCATAATACTCACATGAACAGGCAATACAGTACTTTACAAAACATGCATTCAACAGCCAGCCCTGAACTAGACAAAGGAAGCAGTTTAAATAGACCAGACTGAGAAGGGAAATAAACTAGGATCAGGTGGGAATAAAAATAAGAGGGTAGAGTAACAAATAGGAGGGCAAGACACATGGGAGAACAAACAAGGGAAAAGGCTGGGTAGAGCCTGGAGGTACCAAAAGCAAGATAGACAGGAGGGTTTGTAGCCTGTTGTATTCAGATTTACTTCAGCAACAGGAGAAATGTGAATTTAAATGTGATTTATGACAGAAATTGAGCTTAGATTTATGTTGGTTTCCCTCTGTGTTGCATGTGCAAGAAGTGTGTCCTGTGTCTCAAATGTGTCCTGTGTCTCAAACGTGTCCTGTGTCTCAAGCATGTCCTGTGTTGCAAATGTGTCCTGTGTCTCAAACATGTCCTGTGTCTCAAAGGTGTCCTGTGTCTAGAGCATGTCCTGTGTCTCAAACGTTTCCTGTGTCTCAAACATATCCTGTGTCTCAAGCGTGTCCTGTTTCTCAACCATGTCCTGCGTTTCAAATGTGTCCTGTGTCTCAAGCATGTCCTGTGTCTCAAATGTGTCCTGTGTTTCAAATCTGTCCTGTGTCTCAACCGTGTCCTGTGTTTCAAATGTGTCCTGTGTTTCATATGTGTCCTGTCTCAAGCATGTCCTGTGTCTCAAGCATGTCCTGTGTTTCAAATGTGTCCTGTCTCAAGCATGTCCTGTACCTCAAACGTGTCCTGTGTCTAGAGCGTGTCCTGTGTTGCAAATGTGCCCTGTGTCTCAAACGTCCTGTGTCTCAAACGTGTCCTATGTCTCAACCGTGTCCCGTGTTTCAAATGTGTCCTGTGTCTTAAGCGTGTCCTGTTTCAAATATGTCCTGTGTCTCAAGCATGTCCTGTGTCTAGAGCGTGTCCTGTGTTGCAAATGTGCCCTGTGTCTCAAACGTCCTGTGTCTCAAACGTGTCCTATGTCTCAACCGTGTCCCGTGTTTCAAATGTGTCCTGTGTCTTAAGCGTGTCCTGTTTCAAATGTGTCCTGTGTCTCAACCATGTCCTGTGTCTCAAGCATGTCCTGTGTCTAGAGCGTGTCCTGTGTTGCAAATGTGCCCTGTGTCTCAAACGTCCTGTGTCTTAAACGTGTCCTATGTCTCAACCGTGTCCCGTGTTTCAAATGTGTCCTGTGTCTTAAGCGTGTCCTGTTTCAAATGTGTCCTGTGTCTCAACTGTGTCCTGTGTCTCAACCATGTCCTGTGTCTCAAACGTGTCCTGTGTCTCAACCATGTCCTGTGTCTCGAGTGTGTCCTGTATCTCAAACGTTTCCTATGTCTCAAACATGTCCTTTGTCTCAAATGTGTCCTGTGTCTCAAACGTGTCCTGTGTTGTGAGCGTGTCCTGTATCTCAAACGTTTCCTATGTCTCAAACATGTCCTTTGTCTCAAATGTGTCCTGTGTCTCAAACGTGTCCTGTGTTGTGAGCGTGTCCTGTATCTCTACCGTGTCCTTTGTTGCAAATGTGTCCTGTGTTGCAAATGTGCCCTGTTTCAAATGTGTCGTGTGTCTCAAGCATGTCCTGTGTCTCAAGCATGTCCTGTGTTCGTTGGTGTCATATGCTTGGCTTCATCCCCTCCAAAAGAATAGCATGCTCCCAGATGCCCCCAATCCAAAGATGCATGTGAAACTGTGTGTGCTTATTGTGTTCAACAGGTTTGCGCTCGGCCATGAACTCGCCCGGACAGCAACTACGTACGTATTGCCTGTTTTCCACTTTAAAGTCCAGACGGGAGATGTGTGTAGGGTAGTGAAGATCTGCTGGGTGATGTGTGTAGAATAGTAAAGTGAGAAATTGTGGTGTTTAAGCAGAGGTCAAGTCAATTAAGGAGCTGAAAGTCCCAGAGTATTTCACTCTGCATGCACTGACCTTCAATGGTGACTTTATGCAGGGAGCTAGCACATATATACAGCACTGTGCAGAGGTTTTAGGCAAGTGTGGAAAAATCTTGCCAAGTAAGCTTGCTTTAAAAAATACAAGCGTTAAGTTTTTTTTGTCATTTAACCAAATGCAAACAAAATCTAAATCAAGTCAACATTTGGAGTGATGACCATTTGCCAGCTGTTACGGTGACGGCCCCGGTCCCTTCCCTGTGGGCGTGCCGTTGTCTGCGTGTCGTTATGTCCATGTATGTACTTCTGTGGGTGTGGGTTGTCCGTGTGCATGTTCGTAGTCTCACCTGTGCCTTGTCTCGAGATCACGAGGGTCTGTGTTAATCACCTTTATAATGTGCGTTCGCGCAATGTCTTGTGCTCGTCTTTGTCTACAGTTCTGTGCCTGTGTGAGTTTCATGTGGATGTCATTTGCACACCAGCAAATGCAGCAGTACTTCTTGTAGGTCCAGTTGCGCAAAGTCAATGATTTTGTGTGATTAACCAGGGGTGTGATTAAGGAATTATAATAGGTGATTATGATCAGCTGTGTAGGGAGCTTAAAACATGGTGAGGAACAGTCAAACTCTGCTTCGAAGGTAAAGTCGTGGAAGTTTCATGTCTGGTAGCATGCCATGGCAAGACTGAGCACAGCAATAAGACACAAGGTAGTTATACTACATCAGCAAAGTCTCTTCCAGGCAAAGATTTCAAAGCAGACTGAGGCTTCAAGACGTGCTGCACAAGCTATTTTGAAGAAGCACAAAGAAATGGACGATGCTGAGGACTGTAGACACGACGGAAACAAGGAACCAGTATAGCAGATGAAAGACACATTACGCTTCCTTCCGACATCAGAAAATGTCCAGCAGTGCCATCAGCTCAACACCCATCTACTGTTCAGAGAAGTCTTCATGGAAGTATTGTGGCTAAAAAGCCATACGATGTGGAAACAAGGCCAAGTGACTCAACTGTACATGAAACCATAGACACTGGGGTGCAGAAAATTAGGAGCATGTGCTCAGGAGTGATGAGACAATATTTGGATGTAACAGAAAGCCGTTCACTGCTGGGCTGGACAATAATGAGTGTCGGAAGGCTAAAGTGATGCATGAAGGAGGTTCTTTGCAAGTTTGGGACTGCATTTCAGCGAAAAGAGTTTGGAGTTTGGATTGTTGGTGGTGTATTTGTGTGTGGATTAATGTTGGGAAATGCTGGCAGATACTGATCTATCATGCAGAATCATCAGGAAGGCTATATATTTATTCTACCACAGGACAACAACATCAAACACACAGTCATTATCATTCAGAATTATCTTCAATATAAGGAAGAACTAGGAGTCCTGGGAGTGATGTCTGTGTGGGATTATATGAAGAGACAGAAGGATTAGAGCAAGCCTTGTCACACTACGGTCCCAGAACCCTTCCTTTGGGGCATGTGTTAACGTTGTCTGCGTCTACTCGTCTGCGTCAGTGTATCTCCGTGGGTGCGAGTGTGTCTTGTAATTATCCGTCTCACCTGTGGCTCGTCTCATCATCACGTGGGGTTGATGTGGTCTGTCTATTTAATGTGCGTTCGCGCAGTGTCTTGTGCTCGTCGTTGTCTAATGTATACACGTCTCCGTGGTATGTTTGGATGTTCTTCGTGCGCTATACGCGCTTCTACATATACATATAATAAAAGTGACGTCAGTCAAGAGGGATTCCGTGTCTCATCCTTCGCCGCGACCCCAGCGTCACAGCCTACATCCACAGAACATCTGTGCTTAGTTCTACAACGTGTTTGGAACAACCTCCCTGCCGAGTTGTGCACAAATGTACCTAAATTAATTGTTGCTGTTGAATGCTGAGGTGAATGGTGGTCACACAAAATTTATTTGATTTGTCTTTTGTGCATTCACTGCATTTCGGTAACTGACAAAGATTCCATTGACAATTCTATTTTATAAACCGTTGCTGTACTATTATACTTTAGAGCAGGATCAGCTGGAGATGAGCTTTATTAATGTCTTCATTAACTTGAATCCTTTTAACTAAAGCTTCTAATTTCTGTTTGCTTTCCTGTAGAATTGCTGAAAGTACAAGAATATGCAGGTAAGAGCGTTTCTATCAATTGCAAATTTTCTGATATTCTTATGACAAAAAATAAGCAACATTCCTTACAACTCCCCCCATTCTTTACTTAGTGGACGTGACTCTGGATCGAGACTCCGCCCACCCACGGTTGCTGATCTCAGGGGACAGCAAGCAGGTGCACTGTACCGACCGTTACCATGATGTTCCCAACCTTCCTGAACGCTTTGATCGCGTAGTGTGTGTCCTGGGCCACCAGGGTTTCCGCTCGGGTCGCCACTACTGGGAGGTCCAGGTGGGCGAGAAAACGGACTGGGATTTGGGTGTGGCCAGTCATTCCATCAACCGGAAAGGGAAGATCTCCGTCTGCCCAGCCAATGGCTACTGGTTTCTGAGTTTACGCGACAAACATGAATATGTCTTTCGCACTGACCCATGTACAGTGATATCTGTGAACCTCAAACCTCAGAAGATTGGGATCTATCTTGACTATGACAGAGGCCAAGTGTCATTTTATAATGCTGACAGTAACATGCACATTTTCACATACATGGACACCTTTACCGATGTCTTGCATCCTTTCTTTAGCCCCTGCACTAACAAATCGGGCAAAAACAATGCCCCCCTCATCATATGTCCCATGAGCGGCCTATTGAAGCATACCTGAACACTCACTTCACTTCAAGCATCTTGGGAACTTTTTGGCCAACATTTTTTTATTTCTTAGAATGTGGAAAAGGTTTGTATTTTGTATGGCTGTGTATGGGGTTTAATATAGCCCTGGTGTCTTACCTCTGCCTATCCCTGTAATGTGTGTGTGTGTGTGTGTGTGTGTGTGTGTGTGTGTGTGTGTGTGTGTGTGTTATTCAAGGAACAGTTTGTGAAGTGCCAGAACATGTCATATATATTCAGGATAGATGTTGTTTGATAAAATGTATGTCAGTGATGGAGAATAACACATTTGTCTCCAGGTCTAAATCCCCCTCACTAATGGCATATAGGCCATTAGGAATACATGTGGTATTTTACAGTTTAATTCTTGTTTGTAGCTTAATTCAAGTGAACAATTTTGTTGCAGTCAAATTTGCTGGGAAAATAACTTTTTTTACTGCACAAACTAGTGAGAGTCTTTTAAACCTCAAAAGGCAGGATGTTTTGCATACATTCAAACTTATAATATATTATAATAATATAATAAAATAAAAAATACAATTATAAAAATTAAACATAGAGTTACATTTATTATGATTGTTATATATATATATATATATATATATATATATATATATATATATATATATATATATATATATATATATATATATATATATTAAGGGACCTAAACGTTCAAGGATAATTTTTACAGTTCATTTTACAGTTGTTAAATGTATACTTTAGATATGACGTTTGTGCTTGTGTTATGTGTGTGTAAACACTAAGATTTGATAATATTTGGTGGTCCAGCGTCTTAAAACCCTTGATGGCGTTTAACACCATACGCTAAGCATTTATAGAGTTTATACTATACAAGAGTATGTATTAGCATAGACGTGTCTTCTTAAAAAACCAATCCCTTTAAATTAAGGGCGCAATACGCGACGAGTAATGTGAGCGTTTACGGGACTCCTACGACCAATGGTGGAGTCCCACCTCCGTGACCGCTGCATCGCGTCAGATCTTCTGTATAACCTGCACGTAGAAGAACAGATACCTACATATGATCAACGGAGCCCATGGAATAAAACATACTCCTGCTTTTTACAAATTGATCAAAGTAA